>NW_028318129.1:325000-625000 GCF_062004578.1 Staurois parvus
TTCTTCTTCTTCTTCTTCTTCTTCTTCTTCTTCATCCTCATCCTTCTTCTTCTTCTTCTTCTTCATCCTCATCCTTCTTCTTCTTCTTCTTCTTCATCCTCATCCTTCTTCTTCTTCTTCTTCATCCTCATCCTTCTTCTTCTTCTTCTTCTTCTTCTTCATCCTCATCCTACTTCTTCTTCTTCTTCTTCTTCTTCATCCTCATCCTACTTCTTCTTCTTCTTCATCCTACTTCTTCTTCTTCTTCATCCTCATCCTACTTCTTCTTCTTCTTCTTCTTCTTCTTCTTCATCCTCATCCTACTTCTTCTTCTTCTTCTTCTTCTTCTTCTTCTTCTTCATCCTCATCCTACTTCTTCTTCTTCTTCTTCATCCTCATCCTACTTCTTCTTCTTCTTCTTCTTCTTCATCCTCATCCTACTTCTTCTTCTTCTTCATCCTCATCCTACTTCTTCTTCGTCTTCTTCTTCTTCATCCTCATCCTACTTCTTCTTCGTCTTCTTCTTCTTCATCCTCATCCTACTTCTTCTTCTTCTTCATCCTCATCCTACTTCTTCTTCTTCTTCATCCTCATCCTACTTCTTCTTCTTCATCATCCTCATCCTACTTCTTCTTCGTCTTCTTCTTCTTCTTCTTCTTCTTCTTCATCCTCATCCTCATCTTCTTCTTCTTCTTGCCATGGGCCCCTGTACCGCCTCCTCAGCTGCTGCCAGGTCCAGAGTGTGTCATGGGTCCCTGTACGGCCTCCCATTGCTGCTGTCTCCATCGCCACACTCTGCCATGTGCCACTTTCAGGTCTCTTCACACTGCTGGTGGGTTCCATTTTGTCATAGGGTGCTGTATGGCCTCCCATTGCTGCTGCCTCCACCGCCACACTGTGGCTCCACACTCTGGTTTTGGCCCCGTGACTGCCCAAATGAGTGAAGTGTGCGGTGATTCTAAGATCGACGGCACTCATCTGCATGTCATACTGACTGACAGTATTATTTCTCTTCCCCAGCAGACTCCAAGGGCATTTAAATTAAAGGTACAGTGTTCTGCACTAATATAAAGGCTCTCTGAAGCCTAGAAACACCCTTTTTATAAGTTAAATTCGCAGCGAATAAATTCGCATCGAATCGAATTTATTCCACAAATTCGGCGAATCAGCCGAATCGAATTTTTGAATAATTCGCTCATCTCTAATCATGATTGATGGATCTACAGATCAAACCTACACTGAACATGCAAACATTTGTGTCTGTTTTATTTTAGAAGGAGACATCAAAGAAGATTTTTTGGATACATTTGCGCTAGAAAATGCTACTGCCGAAGGTTATTTCAAAGGATTGACTGCCTTTATGGAGAATTTGCATCTTAATTACAGAGGCTCTTCATAGGTTGCAGGCTTGGGAATGGATGGAGCTGCCAGCATGCTTGGCCACAAGTCAGGTTTAGCAGTCCAGATGACAGAAGTCTGCCCACAGATGGTCAGCATACATTGTGTGGCTCATCGCTTGCAGCTTGCCATCTTGGATGTTTGCAAGGCAATACCGTACCTATAAACATTCGATGAGGTGGTGCGACGTGTCTTCAAATATTATCATTGCTCAACAAAACGCCTTATGCAACTTAACCCCTTCCCGCCGACGTCACACATATATGCGGCCTCACGGAACTGGGCTTTTTTCCGTGGGGCCGCATGTTTGCGTACCTGTCTTTGTGCTGGGAGCGCGCCACTCGGCGTGCTCCCACCACTGAGACCGTGGTGTCACTGAGAGTGCCGGGTCCCGTTCTAACGATCGGGACCCGGGACTCCCGGTCCTGGGTCACATGATCGCTGTGATAGCCTCTGATTGGCTATCACAGTGATCAGTCACTGTGCAGCCCGGCCCCCTTGTTTTTTTTATCTCTCTATGAATGGAGAAGAGAGATACATTGTATCTCTCTAACTCCTGGCATAGAGAGAAAAAAAAATGTTTGTAAAAAAAAAAAAAAAAAAAAAAAAAGATAAATAAATAAATATTTAAAAAAATAAAATAAAAAAATAAAGAAAAATACCTAGATGAAGGTTTGATCTAGTTCAGTGCCAGGGTTAGTATTTAGGTCAAGGTCAGGGTCAAAGGTCAAGGTCAAAGGTCAGGATTTTAAAAAAATGGTGTCAGTTAGTGTTAAAGTCAGTGTGTTTTAGGTAAAAAACAAATAACACACACATATTGGTATCGCTGTGATCGTCAGGAGCTGGAGAATTTATTTTGGTGGTAGGTTATGGTCCTAACAAGAAACATACAGCTAAATTAAAAAAAAAATGATTTTTTTTACTATTTTGGGCCAGTTTTCCTTTGATAATAAAAAAAATCAGGAGATATCCATTACCATTTACCACCAAATGAAAGCCCAATTTGTCCTGAACCAATCAAGGTATAATCCACCTGGATGTACGAAGTAGTTGTGGTGATATGTACGGTTTTACTAACACATGTCAACGTTGCAGAATTGTGCATTTAGATTTGTTTTACCCTCAGGCATGAAGGGGTTAAAGATCTCGCAAACACTTCAAGTGAGGAAATCTTGAAAGTGAAAGATGTACACACAGTGCGCTGATAATGCAGCAAAGTTGAGGTCTTGCGTGCTTTTCTGAAAAACTGGAAGACAGTAGGGAGCCATTTTGAGCGGATATCAACTGAGGGATCATCTGAATCTGCTAAAGTTAAAGGCATCCTGAAAGATCTGAAACAGATGAAGTTTGTGAAACGTTTGCATTTCCTATTCGATTTTTATAGCAAGCTGAAACTTTTATAGAGGGTCTTCAGAACAAGGAACTTATGATCTGTCAGGTAAAAAACAAACTAGAACATGCATTTAAAACTCCTCAGGATCTTTCTGATGGGAAAGGAAAAAATTCCCCCCCATCAATAGCAAGCCCTTTGGGTCTGGTATAGATTTTGAGGGGAACCCCTAAGTTTTTAAAAGATGCCGTGGGGGTACTTCCTAAAAACTAGACCCGGCAGGTCAGGAACGGGGGGAGATGAGAAAAGTGCACCCCCTCCTGAACCATACCAGGCCACATGCCCTCAACAGGGGGGGGGGGTGCTTTGGGGCAGGGCCCCCCCCCAAAGCGCCTTCTCTATGTTGATGGGGACAAGGGCCTCTTCCCCACAACCGTAGCAGATGATTGAGGGGGTCTGCGGGCGGGGGGCTTATTGGAATCTGGACCCCCAGATCCCGACCCCCCCTATGTGAATGAGTATAGGGTACATGGTACTCGCTAGTCTTAACTAGTATTTTCTGGAGGGATCTTGTTCATGTTCCTGAAAATATAGGTTGCACAAATATTGTGTAACATCAAAAATTGACATCCACCATCTATTTATTCTACAGGACGTCTGTGTTCCCAAAATATATTATGTTTTAGGGGTTTTGCATAAGGGGTAATTTCAGGGTTAGAGGGGGTCCTAAGGGTTGTTTCCTCAAACCCCAGACTGCAGCATGGTTGTAGCCTTTCACCAGGATACTGAAATCCATTTTAAAGAAAGTTGTAATTGTAACTGAATCGGACACAAGAGGGGGCCAATCTCAGTGTCCGATTTATTTTCTACAGAGTTCTGCTTCGCTCTATGGGGAGCTGCCTTCACCATCCATCCACCACCTAGGACCCTTTGACTATGGACTTCCCCGTCTCCATTCGTCGCTTCATCGCCACCCCATTGTGAACTCATTACTATTGTACACTTATTCCCCTATTTGTATTTCTGCTGTATCCATCATTTGTCACTAACCTATCTAGACTCTTCCTGTGTGGTCCTCGCCCAGCGCCGTTTTGTTTTTCGTTTATAATTGTAACTGTACTGCAGTCATCTCAAAGGGTATGGCAAGTTTGTAGCTTCTATAAATTACTTGTTGATTTTTTTAAAAATGTATTTAAATGTATCATAAAATTGTAAAATTCCCCAGAAAACAATCATAATATTAATGATGTCCAGTGCCCCTTACCTGATCCTACACAGAGAGCTGCCAGCAGTAGGATGCTTGTGTGTGCTGCCATTGTAAGCTGGAGGTTGCTTGTGAGTATGGAGTTCCAAGACTCATGCCTTAAATATATATCTTGCCCCCCCCCTCCCATATTGGCATACCATGGACCCTGCCCTTATGACACCTTGGTAAGCTGAGCTAAAGAATGCACAAAAGGAAAAACACAGTATTTCTACTATATTATGTGTGATTCGCTTGGGGCTTGTTGTATTTCACAAAGGTTACATATTCACATAGTTCACATATTCACATAGTTATTCACGCTGAAAAACACACAAGTCAATCTTGTTCAACCAACATTAAAAAAAAAGCATGCAAATAGAAAACCTCCATATATACAATTCTATACCCACAATTGATCCAAAGGAAGGCAAAAAACCCAATAAAGCATGATCCAATTTGCTCCAAAGGGGGAAAAATCTTTCCTGATAACACATTCCCTGGATCAACTACCCCTGATATTGTCACCTATAAATGCTAGTAAACGCTTATATTATTTTCTATTTTAAAAGAATCTGGCAAGAACTGGGGGTCTATGCCACATTTTCACCGCTCTTACTGTAAAGAAGCCTTTGCACATGTGGAAGTTAAATCTCTATTCCTCCAGACATAAAGAGCGCCCCCTTGTCCTCTGTGATGACCTCAGGGTGACTAACTCTACACCGAGTTCACTATATGAATATTGGATATATTTATCACTTTGCACAGTTCAAGAGGCATTAGTTGATTATCACTATACCACCAGGGGGCTTATAATTTGTGTGTGGGGATTTTGCACTAGATATCTTGTTTAGATTGATGACTATTTAGATTTTATATTTGGAATAATTTTGGAAGGAGATATTTTCACTTTTATATAAGTTGAGCGCTTCATCATAAATATAATTTGTTTGCACATATCTTGAGGTATAAAGAATAGGTGATAGCAGCTAACTTTTGGTCACTAGGTTCTGTGGAGCGCAGGGGGATTTTTTGTATATTTATTTCTGTCTAGTTGTACCAATTTACCTCCCGCAGCAAACATGGATGTTTTTGGGTTTCTAGAAAATAGGACCATTAATTTAGAAGGTGTATTTAATAAAGATGGAATTAGTAAAAATGGAGATTTGGATACTCTCCTTAGGAAATTGGGCCACCTAATGGAGAAAAAGGTTACTACATGGTGGGATATGGCCACTCATGAAAAATACCTAAAAGATAGGTTGGTTCCCAGGAGATTAAGATGGGATGTTCCCATTAGTGATGGGCTCACAGATACAGATTCTGTGGAAGAATGGTTTTGTTTTTTTAATGAAAAGGGTTTAGAACTAGTGCAATTTTTGCTTAAGAGAAAACAGAAAAAAATGAGGAACTTAGAGATGCAAATAAAGGATATAAGGAAACAAATAGAACCATTTAAAGACACCCCGCAAATGGTTAATTTGACGAAAAGATTAAGTAAAGACCTTGAAAAAGTTGACACGGAGGTGAAATTTAGGAAAATGAAAAAATACCACAGGGATATTAATGATTTTTCTAAAAATTCAGTGTTTAAGTGGCAATCCTCAGCCCCTAATCCAGATATAGGATCCACTAACTCTACACCAGTTAAATCTGTAGTGATGAATAAAACTCCTACTCCACATGTGACATATAAGGAACCAGAGAGTGGTACCTATAATGAGAACCAGCAATATAATACACAATCTTATCCTACTCCCAATAACGGGTGGAGACCTGTGAAGAGAGGAGGATCATATAATGGACAACCAGGGAGAGGTAAAAGAGGGAGACCATATTACCAACCGTATAGATCTAATCAATCTAGGTCAGATTATCAACAACCGAGGAATTATTATCCACAACAAGGGATGAATTATCAACCGTATTATGAGAGAAGCCCTAGGAATGGGGATTGGTATCCGCCTAGGTATGATAATCAGGGTCCTGTCCCAACTCAAAATAGGTTTGAACCTTTAAATTATTATCCTAGTAGAGATTTTTTTAGAGAGGGGCAAAGGAGAGAAGAGTCCAATACCAGGGAAACAGAAAAGCCCAGGAAGAGAAGGGGCTGCAGAGGAAGCAAAAAACAAAAGGAAAAGAGACCAATAGGGGAAGGGATCTTTAACATTAGTGGGACCTCCCTTTCAAGAGAAGAGATTATGGTCCTTGACAAAGGTTTAAAATTTGCGCCCCCTAAGAATATGGATAAGTTCAGTACTTATATAGATACGCAAAAATATATCAGGAAATTGAATTTGAAGAAATATTTTTTAGGGCTCACAAGAGCCAAGGATAGTACTTTTAAGAATTGTAATGATAGATTTACCCATACCTCATTGAAGAATAAATCTGTTTTTAATCCTCAGATTAGTAGTAATAATCAAGTGGAAGTTTTTAAAAAAATGGTTAATAAAGATTTAGAGAATTTACAAATTCCGAATAAGAAGGTTAATCGTGGATTCCAAATAGGTATGAATAGATTAATCAAAAGGAAAGACATAGTAGTAAGACCGGCAGATAAGGGAGGAGGAATCGTTGTACTCTCTAAGGATTATTATTGTAGTGAATTGCAGGCGCAGTTGGATGATGTGAATACATATCAGAAATTACAGAAGGACCCCACAAGGATATACAAAAAGGAATTGGAACAATTAATTAAAATAGGTGAAAAGAAAAAAATATTAAACAATAAAGAGGGTAGATATTTGGTACCAGAATGTTGCCGTATACCTGTAATTTATACATTTCCTAAGATGCATAAAGATTCTGTTAATCCACCGGTGAGGCCAATCGTCAATGGGATCCAATCGGTATTGGCCAGATTAAGCCAATATATAGATACCTTTTTACAACCATTGGTCCAGAATACGGTATCATACTTGAGAGATACCAAACATCTAATTCAACTTTTGGAAGAAGAAAAAGGGAGTTCTAATATAATATTGGCCAGTGCTGACGTATCCTCGTTATATACGATTATTAATCATGAAGATGCATTAGAAGCTACGGGTGGGGTCTTAGGGAACTAAGCAACCTAAATTGGACACAGAGAAGATTTATTACACAATGTCTTGATTTCAGCCTAAGCCACAACTATTTTTGGTATGATAAGGTTTTTTACAGACAGATTAGGGGTGTAGCCATGGGAGCTCGTTTTGCCCCAAGTGTGGCAAATTTGTTCATGGCCCACTGGGAACAAGAATCAGTATATAAAGATAAACCTGTTGAACTGGCAATGTATAAGAGATATATAGATGATGTATTCATCATATGGAAAGGGGATGAAATAAAATTAATGGATTTTTTAAAACAATTAAATAATAATAATAAGAACATAAAGTTTGTATGGAAATGTAGTAATCAATCCATCCAATTTTTGGATTTGGATATTCGAGTACAAGGGGAAACTATTAGCACTAAAACGTATTTTAAGGATGTGGATAAGAATGGTCACATTCCGATAGAGAGTTGTCATTTTCCCCCTTGGTTACTTAACATCCTAAAGGGCCAGTTCATCAGGTTGAAAAGGAACTGTACATATAAAGATGATTATGATACTCAGGCCATGATTTTAGAAAAAAGGTTTGTATCTAAAGGGTATTTGGTGTCGGATCTTGAGAAAAATAAATTGGAAGTGGCTAATATAGATAGAGAGAGACTTAATGCAAATAAAGTAAAAAATGGAGATAAGGAGATGGTTGATCAAGTAGCGGTCATTTTGGATTTTAATTTACAATATAAAACGATCCAAAATATTTTTAAGAAACATTGGCCAATTTTAAAGATGGACCCCTTACTAGGTAATTTATTGCCAGAACAGCCCAAGTTTATCTACAGAAGAGCTCCTACATTGAGGAATAAAATAATGAGGAATGTATTAGATCCACCTAGGGTGAATAGAGAAAATACCCTGTTTAGTGTTACAGGTTTTTTTCCTTGTAAAAAATGCAGTGTCTGTAAAGCTACAAAAGGGCAGAATCAAAAAAGGAATGCGTTTGCATCTAATAGCAATGGGAGGTCATTTGAGATCAAAGATTTTATTACTTGTAAAACTGAAGGGGTTGTCTACGTGTAACTGTGGTCTGCAGTATGTGGGACGCACTAAAAGAGCTTTGTGGGTTAGATTGAGAGAACATGTGAAAAATATACAAAAGGGTAACCCAAAACATAGTGTCTCCAAACATTTCGCCAGTCATCATGGGATTGACCCCTCGGGATTGAGATTCTGGGGGGTAGAACGATATAAAAAACATTGGAGAGGGAGCCATAAGGTGAGAACAATAAGTCAGGCAGAGTCGAAATGGATTTTTCTTATGCAAACGCTGACACCTAGAGGTTTAAATATTGAATTTGACCTCAATTGCTTCATTAATGATTTTTAATACTGCCTGGTTTAATTTTAAAATGTTTAATGCATAAATTGGTGGCTTAAAGAATATATATGATTTTATTTATGTGAACATGTGGTATGGGTATTACACAGGAGTTTTACATTAGTTTATGTTTTATTAAATTTTATTAAATTTTATTAAATTATGTGGAATTAGGTGTTAATTAATTTATAATTAATATTTCTTCAAATTTTATAATTAATATGTTTTAATACAATCGTAATATATTTAATTAATTTTTCTATGAAATGGGGTAGCTTTAATATATTTTTTATGTGGTAGTGGAGTTATTTTCAGTGGATATGTGTGATTTAATTTTACACATATATCTATTAATCCCTTTGTCATGTATATATTTATCTCCATAGATATATTTATTTATCCCTTTGTCATTTATATATGTATTTATATATAGATATATATTTTATAGAGTATATATTAATTTATTTGAATATAATTTTAATATTTTAAATGGATTGATTTGTCTAAATAAAGGATTTTATAACTGGGGAGTGAATATAATTAGTTTAGGAATAGCAGAGAAGGCATAATGGGAAACCAGGGGAAGTAGCGGCGGTACACGGCCGTCCTATGCATATCGGGCTCCAAGAAAATGGAGGTAATACACGCCCCTTGCAAATTATTCTAAGAGGTTAAAAGGAAGTCCTGTCATCAAATGCGGCATCCTGAAGAAGCCACGTGATCGTGGCGCAACGCATCAACGTATTTCCGGTCATAGGGGTGACGTACTTCCGGTTCCGGGTTTGGACGCCATCTTTGTACACCTGAGTATACCCATAGCACATGGGAAACTGCTTCTCTCTGTTGGAGGATATGTGAGTGCGATTTTGCTGTCTATCTCTGAGTGCATTAAAACAGTGTTGCACTATGGAGGTCTGTTTTTTTCTTGCATATGCGCCCTGTGTTTGAGTCCGTATTGTGAGGGAAGTTATTTGAGTGGAACTCATTGCCTGGAGGAGGATCTTGATTAAGTTGGTGGAGGCAGTGGAGTATGAAAAACCTGGCAGAGATATATTACATATATAAAGCTTTGTGACCCGCAAGGGTCGAATGTGGAAGGTGAGGGGGCACTTTGGCTATTATTGAGGGGAGTCACATCAAGAGTATCACGAAGAGCACAATTGCAGCATGGAGTGAAGTTATAACCACCGTGTATTGAACACTTTTATTATTTTGCACAGTGTGGCATCACAAATATTTTTGAATTGATTTTGAATTATTTTTTATATAATTGGATATATTTATCACTTTGCACAGTTCAAGAGGCATTAGTTGATTATCACTATACCACCAGGGGGCTTATAATTTGTGTGTGGGGATTTTGCACTAGATATCTTGTTTAGATTGATGACTATTTAGTTTTTATATTTGGAATAATTTTGGAAGGAGATATTTTCACTTTTATATAAGTTGAGCGCTTCATCATAAATATAATTTGTTTGCACATATCTTGAGGTATAAAGAATAGGTGATAGCAGCTAACTTTTGGTCACTAGGTTCTGTGGAGTGCAGGGGGATTTTTTGTATATTTATTTCTGACTATATGAACCACTGATGTATTTATACATGGAGATCATATCCCCCCCTTATGTATTATACATGGAGATCATATCCCCCCTTATGTATTATACATGGAGATCATATCCCCCTTATGTATTATACATGGAGATCATATCCCCCCCTTATGTATTATACATGGAGATCATATCCCCCTTATGTATTATACATGGAGATCTTATCCCCCCCTTATGTATTATACATGGATATCATATCCCCCTTATGTATTATACATGGAGATCATATCCCCCCTTATGTATTATACATGGAGATCATATCCCCCCTTATGTATTATACATGGAGATCATATCCCCCCTTATGTATTATACATGGAGATCATATCCCCCCCTTATGTATTATACATGGAGATCATATCCCCCCTTATGTATTATACATGGAGATCATATCCCCCTTATGTATTATACATGGAGATCATATCCCCCCTTATGTATTATACATGGAGATCATATCCCCCTTATGTATTATACATGGAGATCATATCCCCCCTTATGTATTATACATGGAGATCATATCCCCCCTTATGTATTATACATGGTGATCATATCCCCCCTTATGTATTATACATGGAGATCATATCCCCCCCTTATGTATTAAACATGGAGATCATATCCCCCTTATGTATTATACATGGAGATCATATCCCCCTTATGTATTATACATGGTGATCATATCCCCCCTTATGTATTATACATGGAGATCATATCCCCCCTTATGTATTATACATGGAGATCATATCCCCCCTTATGTATTATACATGGAGATCATATCCCCCCCTTATGTATTATACATGGAGATCATATCCCCCTTATGTATTATACATGGAGATAATATCCCCCCTTAAGTATTATACATGGTGATCATATCCCCCCTTATGTATTATACATGGAGATCATACCCCCCTTATGTATTATACATGGAGATCATACCCCCCTTAAGTATTATACATGGTGATCATATCCCCCTGTCATGCTTCACATGACTGTCATATTGACTGTCATATGCCCTTAAGTGTTTTCTATATTTGTCTCTGCTCCTCCCTCTCCTCTGGTTTAGTTAATGCCCACCCTTTTTCCCAGAAATGCATTGCAGCTCTAGCCTCATGTCATGAAGCAGAGCACATTATGATCTTTTGACCTATCGTATGTTCATTGTTGTAAGATTCTCTCAGTTTATGGAATAAACTTCACAAGATCTACAAGATATTATCTTGATTGAGTCACTGACTGTGGTATCCAACTGAGATTGGAGTTATCATTATCTCACAACTGTAAATTACAGAGATCACAATTTCAATGCTTAGATTGGAGAAACAGAACAGTCAAAAGATCAGTGAAATGTCTTCATAGAATCCTTGCTATCTTTGAATACACAGTGAGATGTTATATGGACAGCTAATACAGAGTGCAGCCATCTCTACACAAGCCTGTACATGTCTGCAAGTATATCTCAGCATAACACTTATCAGTGTCAGAACAAATTATTGATGTGAATGTCTTACAACTGCAAGTTTATACACTGCTTCTGTATGCATTTATAGTAATTCATCCCCCATAGTAATTCATCCCCCATATAGTAATACATCCCCCATAGTAATTCATCCCCCCTATAGTAATTCATCCCCCATATAGTAATTCATCCCCCATAGTAATTCATCCCATCTATAGTAATTCATCCCCCATATAGTAATTCAAGTAATTCATCCCCCCTATAGTAATTCATCCCCCATATAGTAATTCATCCCCCATAGTAATTCATCCCCCATATAGTAATTCATCCCCCATATAGTAATTCATCCCCCATATAGTAATTCATCCCCCATAGTAATTCATCCCCCATATAGTAATTCATCCCCCATAGTAATTCATCCCTCATAGTAATTCATCCCCCCTATAGTAATTCATCCCCCATAGTAATTCATCCCCCCTATAGTAATTCATCCCCCCTATAGTAATTCATCCCCCATAGTAATTCATCCCCCATAGTAATTCATCCCCCATATAGTAATTCATCCCCCATATAGTAATTCATCCCCCATATAGTAATTCATCCCCCATAGTAATTCATCCCCCATATAGTAATTCATCCCCCATAGTAATTCATCCCTCATAGTAATTCATCCCCCCTATAGTAATTCATCCCCCCTATAGTAATTCATCCCCCATAGTAATTCATCCCCCCTATAGTAATTCATCCCCCATAGTAATTCATCCCCCATATAGTAATTCATCCCCCATATAGTAATACATCCCCCATATAGTAATTCATCCCCCATATAGTAATTCATCCCCCATATAGTAATTCATCCCCCATATAGTAATTCATCCCCCATAGTAATTCATCCCTTATATAGTAGTAGTAAGTAAGTAGCAAGTAGTAAGCCAAGTCCCCCCTGTGTCAATTCACTTACCTTTGCTCCGCCCGTTCCTCTTGCCGTATTCCCGCGCCGTTCCGGTCTTCAGGGCGGACTGTGAGAGGAGCCTAGCTCCTCTCACGTTCGTCACGCTGCCCCGCCTACACACATCCTGACAGCCAATCACTGGCTATCAGGATGTGAGTGGCAGCAAGACTGGCCAATCATTGCATTTGAGCGCGCTGCCCTGGCTGTTTTTTTTTTTGGATCACGCTGCAGAGTCCCTGCCACCCGAGAGGAGGGAGGGGAGCGGGCGCCCGGCACACAAGAGCCGCATTAAAGCGTGTAAAGAGCCGCATGTGGCTCGTGAGCCGCGGCTTGCCGACCACTTGGCTAAGCGATGTTGCGTGACCACCTGCAGCCAATGATGGACAAGCGGGGTATGTCATCACGAATCATATGAGTCGGGTGTGGGTCTTCACCTCCGCCGAACCCGCGAGACTGACTCACCGAACCCCTGGGGTTCGATCGAACCCAGGTTAAGAACCACTGCATTAGCACATGGCTTGTCTGTAAATCTTGTAAGAAAGTAAACGAAAACCTTTCTGCAACCATTGCCTAGGAAACCTGTTCTCACCCACAGAAAAATTGATACATTTCTCTGTAAACTTTTTATCAACCCCTCTCCTTGCTAACATGATGTTTCAGGAAAGTAATATACAGTCTGTGGAAACTAATACACGACCACAATCAGAGCTTCATCCAGAGCAGGACTTAAACCCTGAATTATACAAAAGAGAAAAACGCTAAAGAAAACCATCCTTGAAAGTGCAAGAGAATCTTAATGCTGACAAGTTAGAATTGCTGTCTAATATTAATGACTTATGGTCTAATAATGTTAAATGCATGTCTGCTCTCTCCCAACAATCTCATGAGCCAACACAACTAGAGCGCGCTATCCAGCAATTGAATGTTGCTTATGAGAATTATCAAAGAATGTGTGTTAAATATATTGCTCTCTTAAAGCGGTACAACACTCAGGGGTCATTGGAAGAATGAATGGGTTTTGAGGAGCTCAATCTTGAAAGAGACAATTTAGTGGTGCGAAAAAAGACAAAATCAGAAGTGAGAATAACACAGCTCCATGAATCCAGATCTTAACGCTCTGCATCTACTAGATGCTCCTCAAGATCTTCCAAATCCCTACAATCAAGGTCTTCTACACTCAGTCAACAACTAATAAAAGCCTGTGTTGATGCTGAAGCTTCTAAAATTCAGGCAGCTTTTGCCCAAAAGAAAGCAGAAATAGAGGCTCAGGCCGCATATAAGAAAGCAGAAATGGAGGCTCAAGCTGCAGAAATGGAGGCTCAGGCCGCATATAAGAAAGCAGAAATAGATACCCTTGGCAGCCCAGAGGCCATTGAAGATGCTTTATTCAAAAGGTTGCAAAGCTGCCCAAGGATTTCTGCTAGCGACAATCTAAAGTTTCAAGAACTCAGCGATGTTCTATTAGAGCTTCAGCTTGCTAAGGCTGACATCAACTTACCTGGTCTCAGTTACCTTGACACCTCTCATGGCATCAAATCTAGTGTTCTCAAGCTACCATATGGAATTCAAGAAAGATGGGGAGCGCTTGGATCAAAGTATAAGGAAGAACATAGAGTTGCCTTTCCTCCTTTTTTCTACTTCTGCAAGTTCATCAAAAGAATTGCAGACACTAAGAATGACCCAAGTTTCTCATATGGGGACTGTAACCTTCTCAGTACATTCTCTCCAAGACCTACAAACACACATATGTCACACAGAGACCGTAGAGGTCCAACGTTAGTGAAAATGACTAATGTTCTACCTGCACCTGCTACAGTTCTTGAAAAGACTGATCAAAACAAGAGAATTGAGGACCCAAATCACCAGTGTCCAATACATAACAAACCACATCCACTTAAGAAATGTATCGGCTTCAGAAAGAAAACCCTCCAAGAACGTAAGGAACTTTTGAAGAAATGTGGGGTTTGCTACAAATGCTGTGCCTCCACAGAACATTTTGCAAAGGACTGTAAAGCGATCATCAAATGTATATAATGTGATAGTGAGGACCATGTGCAAGCTCTTCATCAATATTCGCACAGCTTTACTACGCTCACAATCTTCCTGAAGCAAAGCAAGGCGGGGAGCAGCCAGATCAAGCAGCACCTACCACCCCAGAGTTCTCTACATGTACAGAGGTCTGTGGAGAAGAATTCTGCGACAAATCCTGTGCAAAGATATGCTTGGTCTGTGTATACCCCAAAGGTCAACCTGAAAAGGCCATCAGACTGTACACTATTCTGGATGATCAGAGTAACAGATCTCTTGCAAGAACTCAGCTTTTTGAACTGTTGAATATAACTGGAGATGCTCTGCCTTATACTCTAAGCACTTCAGAAGTCTTAGGTAGGAGAGCCAGTGGACTTGTAGTTGCTCCTCTGAATGACAATGTGGAAATATATTTGCCCACTATCACTGAGTGCAACCATAAGCCAAGCATCAAAGAAGAGATCCCTGCTCCTGAAGCTGCTTTTCACCATTCTCACTTAAAGGACATAGCCAACCAAATACCAGCCCTCGATGAAAGTGCCGATATCCTGCTGTTACTTGGTCGAGACATCCTAAGGGTGCACAAAGTTCGTCATCAAATCAACAGTCCACACAATGCACCATATGCTCAGCACCTGGATCTAGGATGGGTCATCATAGGCAATGGCTGCCTAGTCAAGGACAGGAGGTCCTACTCAGTCGCTTTCTTTAAAACACATGTCCTGTCAAATTGGCGAACAACTTGTTCTGCACAACGACCACATAAACAGCACATCATACAAGACAATAAGAAAGCTCTAAATCTCTGGGATGACAACATCGGCAACACAATGTTCGAGGTAACTACTAAAGACAATGAGTTGGCAGCTACCATAGAAGACAAAGAATTCTTGAAAACCATGAGTAAAGAGTTCTACCAAGATGATTCCAACAGTTGGGTAGCACCTCTACCATTTCGTACCCCAAGAAAGAGACTACCAAACAACAGGATACATGCAGAATCTCGGTTTGTTTCTTTAAATCGCAGTTTGAACCAGAAGCCTGAGATGAAAAAGCACTTTGTGGACTTTATGCAGAAGGTGTTTGAGAGAGATCATGCTGAGCCTGTACCTCCTCTTACGGAAGGAGAAGAATGTTGGTACCTACCATGCTTTGGTGTCTACCATCCTCGCAAGCCTGATCAAATTAGGGTGGCTTTTGACTCAAGTGCTCATCATGAAGGTGTCTCCCTCAATGACAATCTTCCCACTGGGCCAAATCTGAACAACAATCTCATAGGAGTTTTACTTCGCTTCAGACAAGAGCCAATTGCTGTTATGGCTGACATTCAGCGGATGTTCCACTGTTTCATTGTCCGTGAAGACTACAGAAACTTCCTCAGGTTCCGATGGTACCGCAATAATGATGTCAACGATGAAGTCATAGACTATCGAATGAAGGTACATGTTTTCGGTAACAGTCCTTCTCCTGAAGTAGCAATTTATGGACTGAGGAAAACAGCTCAAGAGGGTGAGAAAGAATTTGAATCTAATGCAAGACAGTTTGTCGAAATGAATTTCTATGTAGACGATGGACTCAAATCTCTGCCCAATGATGAAGAAGCTATTGACCTTCTTACTGGAACCCAGAACATGCTTACCACTGCAAACCTCAGACTTCACAAAATCATCTCTAACAGCGACAAGGTCATGATAGCCTTTCCTTCTGATGACCATGCTGTCAGTGTGAAGAAATTCCAACTAGGATCTGACCTTTCTGTTACACAACGCAGTCTTGGATTGTTTTGAAATGTTAAACAAGACACATTCACATTTCAAGCATCAGCCTGTGACAAGCCCTTCACAAAGCGAGGAGTATTGTCTACAGTGAACAGCATTTATGATCCGTTGGGTTTCATTACACCTCTCACCATTCAGGGTAAGATACTGCTGAGACAACTTCTGAAAGCTTAGACTGGGATACCCCCTTACCCAAGGAGAAACAACAAAGGTAGGAATCCTGGAAACAGTCTCTGAAAGCATTAGAACAACTCCAGATACCACGCTCTTACACCCAAGCATCCTTAAAGAATGCCACCAGAAGAGAGATTCATGTCTTCTCTACGCCTGAAGAATGGCACTATGTTCCCACAAGCCTCAACCCTGCTGACCGTGGCAGTCATGCAGTAGCTACTATTGCATTTCGAGACACAGCTTGGCTATATCCACCATGAAAGAAGGTTCTTCACACCTTTACTTCAGGCCTATAAAGGAATTGATACTTTTTTTGCCCAAAGAGGAAGACAAGTCATCAACCTGATTTAAAGGGAGGTAAGAAGGAATGTGCATGTTGCTGCCTTCCCCTCTGAATATGGATTTCCATGTCTCAGCCTGGACTTTCGAGACCAACATCTACAAGTATTATGCTAAATGTTTGCATTGTTCTCCTTTGTTCTTCCCTTCCCTCTTGTTTTACAGATGTTCCTGGAAAGAATCTTCATTATTTATATTGGACTTGAACTAAAGTTTATTATAATAGAAATCATAGATTTCGACGGGGAGTGTCATTTATCACATGACTGTCATATTGACTGTCATATGCCTTTTAGTGTTTCTATATTTTGTCTCTGCTCCTCCCTTTCCTTTGGTTTAGTTAATGCTCTATAGTTAGCCCTCCCCCTTCCCAGTAATGCATTGCAGCTCTAGCCTCATGTCATGAAGCAGGAAACATTATGATCTTTTGACCTATCGAATGTTCATTGTTGTAAGATTTTCTCAGTTTATGGAATAAACTTCACAAGATCTACAAGATGTCTTTTCGATTGAGTCACTGGCTGTGGTATCCAACTGAGGTTGAAGTTATCGCTATCTCATCACAACTGTAAGTTACAGAGATCACACTATCAATGCTTAGATTGGAGAGAGAACACCCTCTTTTTTTCACCCCTTTCTCTTTCGCACTTCCTCTCTCTTTCACCCCCCCCCCCCCCCCCCTTACCCCCCGTTATTCTCTCTCACCAGGGCAGCCGTCAGAACTTTTCGGGTTCCTTACACAGCTTTTGGCCTGGGCCCCTTCGGCCTGACCACAAACATTCCCCAAGGTCCGCCCAATTCTGTATACCCATTTCTCTCCCACATCTATATACATGTATCATCCCTACACTGGTATGCACTCAGGCCCCCCTACACCTGTACACCTTCAGCCACTTTCACACCTGTACACACTCAGCCCCCCTGTACACACCCCCCTGTACACACACACCTGTGTACTCTCAACCTCCCCCTCACACCTGTATACACACAGCCTCCCCCTCACACCTCTATGCACTCAGACCCCCCCCTCACACCTGTAAACACTTAGCTGCCCCTCACACCTGTACACACTCAGCCCCCCTCACACCTGTACACACTTAGCTGCCCCTCACACCTGTACACACTCAGCTCCCTCACACCTGTACACACTCAGCCCCCCTCACACCTGTACACACTCAGCCCCCCCACACACAAACACCTTTATGCACTCAGCAACTCCCCCATACACATACCTGTACAAACTCACACCCTATGTACACACCTGTAAACACACACACACACACCTGTACACACACATACACACACACACACACACACACACACACCTGTACACACACACACCTGTACACACACACACCTGTACACACTCACCCCCTATGTACACACCTGTACAGACACACACACACCTGTACACACACACACACACACACCTGTACACGCTCAGCCTCCATGTACACACCTGTACACACACACACCCGTATACACTCAGCAAACCCCCGCCCACACACACCTGTACACACACTCACTCAGTGACAGAGAGCTGCAGCAGCTACCAACTTTTTGGGCCGGTTCACACTATAGAAACAGTCCAGATGCGTTTCTGCATGTGCGTTTTTGATGCGTTCCAGTGCATTTTTTATGCATTTCTGATGCATTTTTTATGTAATCCAGGTAATTTTTTCCCCTCTCTTTTTCTTTAATTTTAATAGGGACATGTACGTTCCAGTGCATTTTCGATGTGTTTTGGTGCGTTCCAGTGTGTTCCGGTGCATTTTTATTGCATTTTACCATGTTCCAGTACAGTTCTGTGCAGGAAAAATGCCATCTGTTCTACTTTTTTATTGCAACCGGAACGCACTGGAACTGCAAGCGCTGATGTGAACTATGACATTGACAACCATATAACCTATTTTCTGCTCATTTTGGATGCAAACAAAGCAACTGAAATGCATGGAGTGTGAACTGGTCCTTCCTCTGTAGTGCATTACACAGCTTCCCTGCACCCTCCTCCTTCTCCTGTCCCTGTGGGCAGCCAGGCCCCTCAGCATGCTTGGACCCCCAAAATTTGTATCAGCTATCCCCCCCTGATGGCGGCCCTGACTTTCACCCCCCTCTCACCACCATCTCTCTCACCTCCCTCTCTCCCATCCCCCTCACTCCACTCTCTCTCTCTCCCACCCCCCTCTTTCTCTCACCCCTCCTCTCTCACCCGATTTGTCTCACACCCCTTATCTCTCCCCACCCGTTTCTCTCTTCTTTACCCCCTCTCTCTTACCCCCCTTTCTCTCACCCCCCTTTCTCTCACCCTCTCTCACTACTTGTCTCTCATCCCCCTCTCCTTTTCACCCCCTCTCTCTCTGGCCCCCCTCACCTCCTCTCTTTCTCAACCCCCCTTTCTTTCTTCCCCCTCTCTCTCGTCTCCCCCATCCCCTCTCTCACCCCCTTCTCTCTCTCACCCCCCTTTGTCTCATCCCCTCTCTTTCACTCCCCCTCTCTCTCATCTCCATCTCCCACCCCTTTCTCTCTACCCCCTCTCTCTTTTTCACCCCTCTCTCTCATCCTCCTCTGTCTCCCACTCCCCTCTCTCTCACCCCCCTCCCTCTCTTTCACCCCCCTTTCTCTCTCATCTCCCTCTCTACATGCCCCCCCCTCTTCTACCCCCTTCTCTCTCACACCCCTCTCACCCCACTCTCTATCATCGCTCCTCTCACTCCCCTCTCTCTGTCACCCCCTCTCTCTCACATTCCCTCTTTCTCTTACCCCCTTTCTCTCACCCCCCTTCTCTCTCACACCCCCGTCTCTTTCTCACCCCCCTATCCCCCCTTGACCCATTCTCCCTTTCACCTCCCCTCATTTCCCCTCTCACCTCCTCTTTTTCTCTCCCCCACCCCCTCATCTTCCTTCTCACAGCCCATCACTCTCTCTCTTTCCCCCCCACCTCTTGCATGTAGGCAGGGGGAAGACGCTGACTGACAGCTGACAGAAAGTGATTGTTACTTGTCCCATCCCCCCAAGCACTGCCACTCATCCTCCCCAGCACTGCCACTCATTCCACCCCCAGCACTGCCATCCCATCCTCACCACTGCTACCACTGATCCCATCAACCCATCAGCACTGCCACTAATTACACCCTCTTCCCCTTCTCCAGCATTGCCATTAATCCCTCCTCAGCGCTGCTACACAACCCATCTGCACTGCCACTAATCCCATCCTTCCCACCACTGCCACTGACAACACCCCCCCACTTCCCCAGCATTGCCATTGAACCCCCTCCAGCATTGCCACACATCCTATCTCCCCCCAGCATTGCCAATAATCCCATCCCCCCACCACTGCCACTAATCACCCCCCCCGGCAACCAATGGGTGAGTGGTAATGATATGCAGTAACGTCTAGCAACCAATAAACAAGCAGAGAGGATGTGTTGTAACCTCTAGCAATTAATCGGCGGGCAAACCTTTAGCAACCAGTCAGTGAGCAGTAATGATGTACCGTAACCCCTTACAATCACTGCCTAATCTGATACAGTAAACTGGTTTTGAGTCTAGATTCTATTTATTGTATGTCTCAGAGCAGGTGTGGGGGAGGGGAGGATTGCATGGGGCGGGGGCCAAGAAAATTTTTGCCCAGGGTACAATCAATTTTAAAGACAGGCCCTGCCTCAGGGGCTTATTATGAAGAAACTATTTTCCTACAGTATAAACCCCGGAGGTATTGTATTTATGTGATTTTGTTTTTTCATATATTCCACCATAGCATGTCTTTCTTTTGTGATTTTGTTTCCTCTTCCTTCTTTTTTCTTTTTCTCCTCTATTGATGGTGTTTCTGCCTAGTGGAACAATCATCTGTGTCCTTTGTGCCCCTACATCCGGAACTCTGTTCTTGTGGGGTTGAATCATCACCCCCTACGAAGTGTCACAATTCTGGTCCAGTAAGTGATCCCATGATTGACTATCAATATGGCCTCAGTCTGACAATTGTGTATATACTATGGTAGTGATATACAGTGAAGGAAATAACTATTTGCTCCACTGCTGATGTTGAATGTTCGCCCCTCACTAAGGAATGATCAGGCTAAAAATCGAATGTTTGGTGTATTGTAACACTGAGAGACAGAATAGCAACACAAAATTCAGCAGAAATGCGTCTAACAAATGATGAATGATTTACATGTTCATGAGCAAAATAAGTGTTTGATCCCCTTCACAAAACATGACTTAGTACTTGGTGGCAAATCTCTTGTTGGCAATCACAGAGGTCAGACGTTACCTGTAGTTAGCCCCCAGGTTTGCCCACATCTCAGGAGGCATTTTGGCCCACTCCTCTTGGCAGATCCTCTCTAAGTCATTAAAGTTTGGTGACTGACGTTTGGCAACTCGAACTTTCTGCTCCCTCCACAGGTTTTCAATCAGATTAAGGTCTGGAGACTGACTGGGCCACTCCAGGACCTTAATGTACATCTTCTCGAGCCACTCCTTTGTTACCTTGGCCGTGTGTTTTGGGTCATTGTCATGCTGGAACACCCATCCACGACCCATAATCACTGCCCTAGCTGAGGGAAAAAGGTTCTCACCCAAGATTTGCCGGTACATTGCCCCGCCCATCGTCCCTTTGATGCGGTGCAGTTGTCCTGTCCCCTTAGCAGAAAAACACCCCCAAAGTAGAATGTTTCCACCACCATGTTTGACAGTTGGGATGGTGTTCTTGGGGTCATAGACAGCATTCCTCCTCTTCCAAACACGACGAGTTGAGTTGATGCCAAAGAGCTCCATTTTGGTCTCATCTGACCACAACACTTTCAACCAGTCCTGCTCTGCATCATTCAGATGTTCAGTGGCAGACTTCAGACGGGCCTGGACATGGGCTCTCTTGAGCAGAGGGACCTTGCGGGCACTGCGGGATTTCAGTCCTCGTCGGCGTAGTGTGGTACCAATTGTTCTCTTGGTGACTGCGGTCCCAGCTGCCTGGAGATCATTGACAAGATCCTCACGTGTAGTTCTGGGATGATTCCTCACTGTTCTCATGATCATTGACACTCCACGAGGGGAGATCTTGCACGGTGCACCGGTCCTAGGGAGACTGACAGTTGTTCTGTGTTTCTTCCATTTGCCAATGATTGCACCAACTAATGTTACCGCCTTGTGTAAGTCTACAATCTTGTCCCTGACATCCTTGGACAGCTCTTTGGTCTTTGCCATGGTGGAGAGTTTGGAATCTGATTGTTTGATTGCTCCTGTGGACAGGTGTCTTTTATACAGGTAACACAATGAGATTAGCATCACTCCCTTTAAGAGACTGCTTCTAATCTCAGCTTCTTGCCTGTATGAAAGACACCCGATAGCCAGAAATCCTGCTGAATGATAGGGGATCAAATACTTATTTCCCTCATGAATATGTAAATCAGTGCATAATTTGTTAGACATCCATTTATTTTGAATTTTGTGTTGCTATTCTGTTTCTCAGTGTTACAAAACACCTACCATTCGATTTGTAGACCGATCATTTCTTTGAGAGTGGGCAAACATTCAAAATCAGCAGGGGGTCAAATACTTATTTCCTTCACTGTATATGTTTATGTTCTAGATATAACCACTTCAACATTACCCCCTGATGAAGATTCATATCAAGGATTGAAACATGTTGGGGCTGTCATACTGTATGTATTATTAATTTCATATGCTCTGTGGTGGTTTTATGTCTTTTCTTTGGACCAAGGTCTTCTTCTGATGTAATTATATTTACAGTGTTTTAACTATTTGGTAATAAAATTTTTGAGTTTTAAACAAGAATTAACATTTTTCTGATGCCGTTAAAGTCCCTCATCATTTTGCTCTGGTTTTTATTCATTCAATTCTGGGATGTGGCACCCGGCATAACCAGATGGGCCGTCTCTCCTTTTGCTTTCCCTGCTTCTTTCCACAGCCCTGGATTTGGCAGGCCGTGCTAAATAAACTGTAATTGGCTACTACTACCCCTGGAAACAAGGCCACCACTAGCATTATACTGGCACTGATCTCCTCCCACAAGTGAGAACCCACCCGAGCTATTCCTGCAGGAAGCTGTCAAACCCGACAGCAAATCATAGGTGGTGGAGGCATTCCCCACCCCACAGCCACACTTATACAACGGGCAAGCTGTGAGGTGGGGAATGCCTCTGCTGCCTGGGTTTAACAGCTTCCTGGTGGAGTGACTTGGGCAGAGTTGGATGGTGTATGAACTCACCTGAGATATTCCCTGCAGCACCCTGATGGACCTTTGCTGCAGCTGTGAGTGACAATTGGAGCTGAAGCAAAGACATAGAATGACATTTCCCTATTGTTGTTCAATGTGTGAGGGCACAGGGGGCCCCCCGATCTTGGGGCCCATGTGCACTGCACACATTGCACCCATGGAGGATACACTAGTTCTGACTGGCTGCATTTTAGGAGTAACTCCCTGAACGATGGTAAGAAGTGGAGAGTTAGGCTCCAAAGGTTTCTGAGAAAGGACAGCCAAGGCCGAGACCTGACCCTCGATAGAACGTAGTGCCGATTTACCTCTATTTGCAAGAAGGAAATAATTTCATGACAAGTAGAATCAACACAGATTGTTTCCTGGATTCACATCACAAAAAAACAGCATTTCAGGTCCAGTGGTACACTTTATAGGAAGTAGCCATAGATGCCTTCAGCATGGTCAGAATCACAGTCTCTGAAAACCCCTGTCTCTGAGTACCCAGGCTTCTATAGCCATGCCATTAAAGTGACAACCGATCTGATGATTTGGAAGTGGCCACAGAACATCGGTGAGCAGACAATCAAGATCTGCATACCAGCTTTTTGTTGAATCTAGATGCCAGTAGGTCCACAGCTGACGTCCCCACCAAAGACACAAGTCCTGAAACACATCTTGGTGAAGTGACCATTCTCTGGGATTATTTGAATTGTCACACAAAGACAAGCTATATATAATAATGAATTAATATCACATTTTTATTAAATATAAGCTATAGATTTCAAATAAAAAAATTTGGATGAATCTCTGTTGAGTAACTGTTGAATGACATTCATGACTTGAGAGTCAAACATTAGATTTACAGAAAAGGCTATTTTCACATTGTAAGAATACCAATGATTTGCTCCCGGTCATAAACTATTGTTGCCGCATCAATCACAACTGAAAACGAAAGTCAGAAAACACAAAAAAACAGTTATTATACAATTTACCAAAAAACATATAATATGAGGTCAAACCTAGACAACACTTTCAAGGTTAGGCAGGCCCTGGCACGACATAGTTAAAGGTAAATCTAAAAGAAATTGGGCAGAAATTGGACAGAAAATTGTAAGAAAATTGTATAGTGTATGGCCAGCCTTAGATTCTGCCCCATTCTGTCAGAGCAGCTCCGTTCATTGCTACAGACTTTACTTTGCTTCCCCTAGTTGCTACAACTGGACATTCTTAATCAGGGATTTTTTTTTTAGCCAAAACATGGTGCCTGTTCTGCCATCTCTGACAGCCCTGTCCTCTCTGACCTGTCACTGTACACACAGAAGATCTGTACTTTTTGGGTGTTTCTGTACTGTGTGGTGGGGGGACTCTGTACTGTGGGGGGCCCTACACTGTGTGTGGGGACTCTGTACTGTGAAGGGGTGGGGGCTGTGCTGTATGTGTGTGTGGGGATCTTTACTGTGGAGGGGTGTACTGTGTGGGGGTCCTGTTCTTTGGGGGGTCTGTATTGTGGGGGGACTGTGCAGTGTGTGGGGGCTTTGTTCTGTGCGGGGGGGGGTTGTGCTGTGTGTGGGGGGCTCTGTACTGCGAGTGGAGGGCTCTATACTGTGTCTGGAAGACTCTGTACTGTGGTGGGGGGGCTCTGTATTGTATGTGGAGGACTCTGTACTGTGTGTGGATGGGGGGCTCTGTACTGTAAGTGGGTCCTCAGTACCGTGTAGGGGCAGATCTGTACTGGGGGGGAGGTGGGGTGGGAGGAGAGCTCTGTATTGTACAGGGAAAGAAGGTGTGGTGAGAACTATGTAATTGGGTGGTTGAGAGGAAGATCATATTTGGTCATACACTGGACCTGTTACCCTATCCTGCACCCTCTATGATACGCACTCCTGAACCCTGCGCAGTACACGTTCCTGAACCTTGCACCTTGTGTGATATGCAGTTCTGAGCCTTTGCCACATCACCACTTGGCAACAGCACACCAATCCTGGGAGCCAGGGCCCTAAATAGACTCTGGCTGACCCAAGATGGCCACCAAAGTCACATGGGGCACCACCATCCAATGGGATAGTTCGCCCCCCGTGACTGAGGAAACCATAAAGAAAGTTCTTCTTTACTTCCTCCCCCATCTACATTACTGCTTGTCGAGTGCCACCTGCAGTGGAGGATAAAGACTTCATCTGCCTACAAACATTTACACTCTTCATCATCACCATACCGCACAGGAATACTTCTGCAGTACAAATGGGAACTGGACCTGCACAGGATCCTTCTCTCCTCCTTAGTGGATGTTTCACCCTCCCAGGTAGCTGATTGTGATCTGGCTTGTGCTGCTCCTCCAAGAGTTTGGATTAGAATTTTATCACCCTGTTGTCGGCTGCAACCTGCATTATTATGAGGCGGTCTTTGATTGTTTCTGTTTTATTATGAATAATGGTTGGAGATGCTGGATGTAGATTTTAGCTATAGTGCCATGAAAGCAACAAACATTTATTCTGGGAAAATCAACACTATTGAGGAACTTCCCAGAATTGTGGTGCATTTGTACAGTATGTCTCAGAGAAGGGGGGGGGGATAGAATGCAAGTATGGGGTGGTGTGGGGCGGTGTGGGGCGGGGCCAAGAACATTTTTGCTCAGGGTACAATCCATATTACAGACAGGCCCTTCCTCAGGGACTTATTATGAAGAAACTATTTTCTACTGTATAAACCCCGGAGGTATTTATGTGATTTTGCTTTATTTCATATATTCCACCATAGCATGTCTTTCTTTTTGTGATTTTTTTTCTCTTCCTTCTTTTTTCTTTTTCTCCTCTATTGATGGTGTTTCTGCCTAGTGGAACAATCATCTGTGTCCTTTGTGCCCCTACATCCGGAACTCTGTTCTTGTGGGGTTGAATCATCACCCCCTACAAAATGTCCCAATTTTGGTCCAGTAAGTGATCCTATGATTGATTATCAATATGGTCTCAGTTATATTGGCAGGCGGGGCTAAATAAACTGTAATTGGCTACTACTGCCCCTGGAAACAAGACCACCACTAGCATTATACTGGCACTGATCTCCTCCCACAAGTGAGAACCCACCCCAGCTATTCCTGCAGGAAGCTGTCAAATCCGACAGCCAATCATAGGTGGTGGAGGCATTCCCCACCCCACAGCCACACTTATACAACGGGCAAGCTGTGAGGTGGGGAATGCCTCTGCTGCCTGGGTTTGACAGCTTCCTGGTGGAGTAACTTGGGCAGAGTTGGATGGTGTATGAACTCACCTGAGTCATTCCCTGCAGCACGCTGATGGACCTTTGCTGCAGCTGTGAGTGACAATTAGAGGTGCAGCAAAGACATAGAAAGAAATGCCCGTAGCGAAATAAAGAAGAAATAGCGCAGGGCATACATGACTAGGCCCAGAGTGGGGGAAGGAAGAGCAGAAAGGGTTAAGGTAGCTCCAGGGGGATTTGTTATTGTTAGTGGGGGGTAGCTGATTGGTAGAGGTTGGTGTAGGTGGGGTTTTGCTGCACCTTAGGGTGGGAGGTTCTGTGAGGGGGCGTCAGTTAGCTGGACGGCAAGAGTGTGAGCTTGGTGTCCGTTTCGCACACCTTGCTTCAGGCTACCTTTAGCCCTGCCACGGACGGCCTTTTGGCTCAGCTGCGGGAGGCAGCGGAGGACAAGGGGATGGACTGGCTGCAGAGCCGTGTCTCGGATCTCTTGCAGGATCCGGGCTCATCACCTGCAGCAGGGGGGCGGGAGCGCCCACGTGCTCGGAGGTCTAGGCCTCCGGAGCACTTTAGCCCGGGCTCTCCCCCCCCCCTCCCAGAGCTCAGCGCCACCCTGGGAGCCCCGCTCGGGCCCCTCCGGCTCCGCTTGCAGGGTGCTCCTTTGCCTCTGCTAGCGGTGGAAGCCGGGAGGAATCCCCGCCATCGGCAGAGCTCGGTGGGTGGGGCCTCACGCGGGGGAAGTCCCTCCCCCCGCCCCTCCCAGAGCTCAGCGCCACCATGGGAGCCCCGCTCGGGCCCCTCCGGCTCCGCTTGCAGGGCACTCCTTTGCCTCTGCTAGTGGGGAAGCCGGGGGGAATCCCCGCCATCGGCGGAGCTCGGTGGGTGGGGCCTCGCGCGGGGGAAGCCCCTCCCCCCGCCCGCACAGCATGGAGGCAGAAGAGGAATCTGCGGCTCCTCCACTGACAAGGTGCCGGTCAGGGAGGGAGCCCTGCGTGGGAGGCGCACAGCTGCGGCTGCCGGGCTGTCTCCTGCTGCGGCCGGCGGGCCCCCTGAGAAGTCTGGGGCTCCGGCTCCGGTGAGGCAGCAGCGTGGATGGCGTGCAGCAGGGAGTTCTGCAGCTGCTGGGCTGTCTACTGCTGTGGCTGGTGGGCCCCCCTGGACGGTCTGGTGCTCTGGCTCCACAGCAGCATCAGCGGAAGACTGGAGCTGGGCGGAGGGCAGCTGGAAGTGCTGCAGGTCGGAGCCCAGGGACGGCGGTGAGCATGTCTGGTGCCGGGAGGCGGAGTCGTGAGCGGCGCAGACCAGCAGGACCCGTAGCTCCTGGGACCGGGAGGCCATCTGAACAGCGTGCGGAGGACGAGAGGTCGGAGGGCGAGCTGTCGGAACCCGATGCGGGGGCGACGGCTGGCCGCTCTACAACGGTGGACCGTGAGCATGCGGCTGAAGGGGCATCTCCTTGGCAGCCTGGTGAGTTACCTGTTCTGGGGTCTATCTCTTTTTCTTCTGCGTTACGGGACCTGCTGGGGGGTGGTAGGGCCGCTACGGTGAGTGCGGCCTCTGCGGCGTGCGCTGTCGGCGTTCCCCCGTCGGGTATGAGTGGAGGTCTCGGTGATGTGATTTCCGGTTTGCGGGACCTGTTGCGGCGTCTTGAGTGGGGTGGTGGTGGGGCGCTTGGGCCTGCTTCTGCGTGGCTCCCGCCGGATGGTGGGGAAGGTTTCGGGGTTCTTGTACAGGACAGCGGGGACGTGCGGCGTCCGGGGGTCTCTTCTCCTCCGGGGTCTGGGCTAGGGGTTGTTCCGGCCACGACAGGTGATCGGGGTTCTACGGCCCCCTCCGCGGTGTTGGGTGCGGTTTCGAGGGTGTCCGGGCCTGTCGGCTTGGCGGACTCGGCTAGAGGCGAAGTGTACGGGTGTTTTGAGGGCCCTTTGGGTGCGCACTTACAGTCGGAGGTACGGGAGAAGATTTGGAGTGGGGAGTACGTTGATATATTCTCACTCTTGCCTTTGGAGCGTTTTCCTTTTTTGAAGGGTCCCGGGTTGACGAGAGTAGGCGGGTGGAAGCGGAGCAGCGGCGTTTTCGTTTTATCCCGCGTGCCTTTGCAAATTGGTTGCAGGCGTTCGCGATCTTGGCTAGTGTGATTGGGGAGAAGGCTCCTGAACATTGCTCGGCACTGGTCTGTTACCTTGATGCCATTGGTGAGGCTCACAGGGTTTATGGGGGTACTGCGTGGCTTCGGTACGATGAGCAGTTTAGGCAGCGGAGGGCGGTTCGCGAGTCGTTGCGTTGGGATCATAAGGTCTTTGGCCTCTGGATGCGACTCATGACACCGGCGAGGGCCCCTGGTTCGTTTTTTCAGAGCGGGGGCCGGCGGTTCGTTCTCCCTGGGACAATCGGCCTCCAGGCATCAGGGGTTCTGCTGGCAGTTCCAAGAGGGGACGTGTCGATTTGGTGGGTTTTCGGCACGAATGTTCCGGGTGCGGGAGCTCCCATCCCTTGTCGCGCTGTTTCCGGCGGGGTCGAGGCCTTCCCGGAGAGCATGCTGGTAAGAGGGACGACTCCAGTGCGAGTGGAAAGGATGGGGCCTTTCTTAAAAAGGTATCCTGATCGGGTAGCTGCAGTGCTGCTGACGGCGGGTTTTTCGGAGGGTTTTCGCATCCCGTGTGCTTTGACTTTGATTCCTCCCTTAGCTCGGAATTTGCGGTCGGCCTTGCGGCATGAGGAGGTGGTTTCGGCTAAGTTGCGTAAGGAAGTGGGGTTAGGACGCATGGGGGGTCCGTTTGCTTGAGCTCCGTTTTCAGATTTGGTTGTTTCTCCCTTGGGGGTTGTGCCCAAGAAGGAGCCGAATGCGTTTAGGTTAATTCCCCACCTGTCCTTCCCTGAGGGGAGGGTCGGTGAATGATGCTATTGATTCGGAGTCGTGTTCGGTGTCTTACACGTCTTTTGATGCAGCAGTTTTCTGGGTTCGTCGGTATGGGCGCGGTGCGCTAATGGCGAAATCAGACATTGAGTTGGCGTTTTCGTTTTTTGGGTTGTCATTGGCAGGGCTATTTTTGCGTTGATAAGTGCCTTCCTATGGGGTGTTCTATATCTTGCGCTTTGTTCGAGAAGTTCAGTTCATTCGTGGAGTGGGTGGTGCGGGATGTCTCAGGGATGAATTCGGTCATCCACTATTTGGATGATTTTCTTTGCGTGGGTCCGCCAGATTCCGGAGTATGTGCAGTTTTGCTGGCCACTTTGCAACACGTTGCGGAACGTTTCGGGATTCCTCTGGCGGTGGATAAGACTGAGGGCCCGGCTACAGTGATGACTTTCTTGGGCATTGTTTTGGATTCCGGCGCGATGGAGTGCCGCTTGCCTGAGGTTAAGCTGTTGGCTCTACAAGGGGAACTCCGTGGGGTGCTGGGCAAGCGAAAAATTCAGCTGCGGGCCTTGCAGTCGTTGTTGGGCAAACTTAACTTCGCTTGTCAGATTCTGCCCATGGGTCGGGTGTTCTGCCGCCGGTTGGCTGCGGCGACGGCAGGGATTACCTCCCCTTTACATTTTATTTGGTAGACTCGGGATCATCGGGAGGATTTGCATTTGTGGCACACCTTTTTGGATTCATTTAATGGGCGGGCTCTCTGGATGTCTGGCCCGGTTAGCAATTTTGATTTGGAATTGTTCACGGACGCGGCGTGCGGCGGCGGGTTATGGGGCTTTTTTCCAGGGTCGATGGAGTGCGGCCTCGTGGCCTGCTTCCTGGCGGGAGGCGGGTTTTCTTCGCAACTTGGTGTTGTTGGAACTTTTTTCGGTGGTGTTGGCGGTTGAGGTTTGGGGAGAGAATTTTCTAAATCAAAAAGTGCGTTTTCACTGTGACAATTTGGGGGTGGTTCAGGTCATCAATCGGGTCTCAGCTTCTTCACGACCGGTGGTGGCCTTGCTTCGCCATTTAGTGTTGCGTTGCCTGCATCTGAACGTTTTTCTCCATGCGGTGCATCTCCCTGGGGTTGATAACACCTTGGCTGACGCTTTGTCTCGCTTTCAGTGGGACAAATTCCGAGAGTTGGCACTGGCAGCGGAGCAACACGGGGTTCCTTGTCCCGACTGGCTGTGGGAGATTGCCTTAGAGTCCTTGCGGGCTGGATCCAGCGTTCGGTGAGTGAGGCGACTTGGTCTGCATACTCTAGGGTCTGGCGGGAGTAGCTGGATCTGCTACAGCAGGTTGGGATTGATCCCTGGGGGCCGGAGGTGGTTTTGGCGGTATTGTACTTTGTGGCGCGGAATTTTGAGCGGGGGGTGTCGGCTGCTGTGGTGGATCGCCGACTGGCGGGTTTGGCATTCTTCTTTAAGTTGCAAGGGTGTCGGGATTTCACTAAAGATTTTTGGGTTCGGCAGGCTCTTCGGGGTTACCGGAGGGCTCATCGATGTAAGGATTCTCGTCGTCCGGTGTCCTTTGAGTTGTTGGGGTCTTTGTTTGTGCATCTGTGGTCTGTGTGTTCTTCAGACTTTGAGGTGTGCTTATTTCGGGCGGCCTTTGCGGTGGCCTTTTTTGGGGCTTTGCGTATTGGGGAGCTCGTTAGTCCGTCCAAATCGGTTCTTGGGGGGTTATTGGTGGATGAGGTCAGGTGCTCCGGTGAATGGGTGGAGGTGATGGTACGTCGGTCTAAGACGGACCAATTGGGACGTGGTGCTCGGGTGCGTTTTTTCGCTCTTCCGGCTTCGTTGGTGTGCCCAGTAAGGGCGGTTCGGGAATTTTTGTCCCGTCGTCCAGTGGGGCAGGGGTGTTTTTTCAGGCATGCTGATGGGTTGCCGTTGACGCGTTTTCAATTTGTTTCCGTTTTTCGACGGTGTTTGACAGCTGCAGGTTTGGATGCGTCTTTGTATGCTTCGCATTCATTTCGGATAGGGGCTGCTATGGAGGCTGCCCGGTGGGGGTTGTCGGATGATGTGGTGAAACGCATTGGTAGGTGGGATTCCCAGAGATTTCGCTTGTACGTTCGTCCGCATCTGTTGAGGGACTAGTGGGAGGCCGGTGTCTGTTTGTCCCTGGGCGATGGGGGGTAGTGTTGGGTCTTGTCTCTGTGATCTATTGTTTTGGTTGTTTTGCTTTTCTTTCTTTCAGATGGAGCGTTGTGCCTGGTTTGGATCCTGGGTCACTCTTATGTGTTTTGGGGGGCTAGGCGGGCTGATGTGAGGCCCAATGGCAGGCAGCTGGGGTTAGCTAGACCGGAGGCCTGTGTCCGTTGGATAGGTGTGCCGGGCATGTTGTGGGGTCGTGTAGTGCCCGAGGTGCAGCGCTTTGCTCAGCTTGATAGACCACCAGATGTTCTTGTGCTTCATGCTGGTGGCAATGATTTGGGGGTTAGGTCCATGCGGGAGTTGGTGCGAGATGTCAAGCTGGACTTTCTTCAGTTGCGGCGGTCTTATCTGGGGATGGTGGTGGTGTGGTCCGACATTGTCGCCCGAACCTCTTGGCGTTGGGCGCGGTCGGTGGAGAGGCTCAACAAGGCTCGGATCAAGGTTAACAGAGAGGTGGGGCGTTTCTTTAGTCACCATGGGGGGTTGGTGGTCCGGCACTTGGAGTTGGAGGTGGATACTTGGCGGTATCTCAGATGTGATGGGGTGCATTTGAATGCGGTTGGGACGGATTTGTGGTCCCTGGATCTGCAGGATGGCATACAGCGGGCTGTTCGTTTGTGACGTGGCACGCATGGGTAAGGGATTACCCAGCGTGCTGTGGCGGTTGTTGGTCTTTGGAGGCGGTTCTTATTTGGAAGGTAAACAACAATGGTGTGGGACCCATCCGTGGTATGGGATGCCCAGGGACATTCCCAGTTAACCAAGGTTTAACTGGAAGGTGGTGGTGCTGCACTGCGGACGGTATGGTTGTCTCCGAGCTGGTTGGTTGCGGCTGGAGGCCTAGTGTATATGGTTGTCCGCAGGTGCATTTCGGATCGTTTGGGGTGCCTTCGAAGACCAACAACAATTCTTTGGGTTTCTGTTATAAGGAATGGTTGGTGTATTGTAACTTGAGTTGTTAATAAAAGGCCATGTTGGCCATTTACTCCAAAATTGGTGTCTGTCTTTTGTTAGTATAATTGGTTAAGGGGAAGGGGGTTGGTGTGGAACGGTAATGGTGGTAATGGGGAAGTGGACGAGCCTATCTCTGGTGCAATAGTCATGCCTCCACCACCTATGATTTGCTGCTGGGTTTGACAGCTTCCTGCAGGAATAGCTCGGGTGGGTTCTCACTTGTAGGAGGAGATCAGTGCCAGTATAATGCTAGTGGTGGCCTTGTTTCCAGGGGTAGTAGTAGCCAATTACAGTTTAGTTAGCCCAGCCTGCCAATATGACTGAGGCCATATTGATAATCAATCATAGGATCACTTACTGGACCAAAATTGTGACATTTTGTAGGGGGTGATGATTCAACCCCACAAGAACAGAGTTCCGGATGTAGGGGCACAAAGGACACAGATGATTGTTCCACTAGGCAGAAACACACACCATCAATAGAGGAGAAAAAGAAAAAAGAAGGAAGAGAAAAAAAATCACAAAAGAAATACATGCTATGGTGGAATATATGAAAAAACCAAATCACATAAATACCTCCGGGGTTTATACAGTAGAAAATAGTTTCTTCATAATAAGCCCCTGAGGAAGGGCCTGTCTGTAATATTGATTGTACCCTGAGCAAAAATGTTCTTGGCCCCCGCCCCACACCGCCCCACTCCGCCCCACACCTCCCCACACCGCCCCACTCCGCCCCACACCTCCCCATGCTCGCATGCAATCCCCCCCCCCCTTCTCTGAGACATACTGTACAAATGCAACACATTTCTGGGAAGTTCCTCAATAGTGTTGATTTTCCCAGAATAAATGTTTGTTGCTTTCATGGCACTATAGCTAAAATCTACATCCAGCATCTCCAACCATTATTCATAATAAAACAGAAACAATCAAAGACCGCGTCATAATAATGCAGGTTGCAGCCGACAACAGGGTGATAAAATTCTAATCCAAACTCTTGGAGGACCAGCACAAGCCAGATCCCAATCAGCTACCTGGGAGGGTGAAACATCCACTAAGGAAGAGAGAAGGATCCTGTGCAGGTCCAGTTCCCATTTGTACTGCAGAAGTATTCCTGTGCGGTATGGTGATGATGAAGAGTGTAAATGTTTGTAGGCAGATGAAGTCTTTATCCTCCACTGCAGGTGGCACTCGACAAGCAGTAATGTAGATGGGGGAGGAAGTAAAGAACTTTCTTTATGGTTTCCTCAGTCACAGGGGGCGAACTATCCCATTGGATGGCGGTGCCCCATGTGACTTTGGTGGCCATCTTGGGTCAGTCAGAGTATATTTAGGGCCCTGGCTCCCAGGATTGGTGCACTGTTGCCAAGTGGTGATGTGGCAAAGGCTCAGAACTGCATATCACACGAGGTGCAAGGTTCAGGAACGTGTACTGCACAGGGTTCAGGAGTGCATATCATAGAGGGTGCAGGATAGGGTAACAGGTCCAGTGTATGACCAAATATGATCTTCCTCTCAACCACCCAATTACATAGTTCTCACCACACCTCCTTTCCCTGTACAATACAGAGCTCTCCTCCCACCCCACCCCACCTCCCCCCCCAGTACAGATCTGCCCCTACACAGTACTGAGCCCCCACTTACAGTACAGAGCCCCCCATCCACACACAGTACAGAGTCCTCCACATACAGTACAGAGCCCCCCATCCACACACAGTACAGAGTCTTCCAGACACAGTACAGAGCCCTCCACTCACAGTACAGAGCCCCACACACACCGTACTGAGCCCCCACTTACAGTACAGAGCCCCCCACACACAGTACAGTCCCCCCACAGTACAGAGCCCCCAAAGTAAAGGCCGGTCCCCACGCACAGTACACCCCTCTACAGCAAAGAGCCCCCCATACACACACAGCACAGCCCCCACACACAGTACAGTCCCCGCACAGTACAGATGTAAGATGGGAAACAGCTTTCATTGTTTGAACACTGATGGAAGTAAATTAAAAACGTTCTGACTGACATTCTGCAGTTTAGCCACAAGATGTCACTGTTTCTAACACAGCCTCAGACTGCATAGCTATTTCTATATTCAATAAGGGGTGGGGTTTTCTCAAGGAGAGTGAACAGGAAGAGAAAAGAGAAGCCATACTGGAGAGAGAGAGGAGAAGGCTGAGTGATCGGAGAATTAGTTGCCATCCAGCTGTGACGACTTCCCTCGTTAATCAGAAATCCCATTGAGTGAAGCTGATGGTGTTCAAGGCGCTAATCCTGTTCAAAGAGGGGAAGATTTTCTGCCAGGAAGCTGATGAGGACAGAGGAGCAAAGCAACATACATTGCTGATAACATCGCATGATTAGTGGAGAGACTTTTGTTCTGTTCAGAGTCATCAGCGGCTACAATACAGACCCGGGTCTGTAAGAATTGTGCACGCACCTCATTTCAGTGTTGGCACCTATAAGACTGAGACCAGGCCTATAGTTAGTTAGGGTCTCTGTTTGTGTCAGGCCACAAGTGTTATTGCTGATCATTGGAAGGACTCCACAACTTAAAGTGACATTTCACATTGGAGAACTGATAAAATCCTACAAACTCAAGCCAGACTGGCGTTTTGCTCAGAAGGAATACTCAGGCATGTGCTACAGGACCAGTTATGGGAGGGGGAATACTGTAGATTTGTGTAAGATTGTAGGCTGTTGTGCTGCACCGCAGGCTAGCCCATACCGTACACCCATACACTGATTCCTGCTCTGTAGGGTGATAACAGGTAAGGTGTGGCAGCTTAGTTGTGCCCCCCAGTAGGTAAATTACTTCACTTTCTACCTTCATCCATCAGGGGGCGCCGTGCTGTGCAGCACAAGGGTCTCAGCCTTTGGGCTGGGTGTATGTAAATTTATTGTATGTTCCCAGCATTTGTGGTTGTGTTTATTTGCCACATCTTAGTAAAATTCTGTTGTGACAAAAGCTGGTGTTGGGGTTGCTTTCCTCGTTTGTGACTTCACTGTATCCTGGGCAGCCCACCCCAATACACGGCTTACACAGACCCCCCAAAGTACAGACCCCTCCACAGTAAAGATCCCCCCACACACACAGTACAGCCCCCCCCTGCACAGTACAGAGCCCCCACACAAAGTGCAGGGCCCCCCACAGTACACAGTCCCCCCCATCACACAGTACAGAACACCCAAAATGTACAGATCTTCTGTGTGTACAGTGACAGGTCAGAGAGGACAGGGCTGTCAGAGATGGAGGAACAGGCACCACGTTTTGGCTAAAAAAAAATCCCTGATTAAGAATGTCCAGTTGTAGCAACTAGGGGAAGCAAAGTAAAGTCTGTAGCAATGAACGGAGCTGCTCTGACAGAATGGGGCAGAATCTAAGGCTGGCCATACACTATACAATTTTCTTACAATTTTCTGTCCAATTTCTGCCCAATTTCTTTTAGATTTACCTTCAACTATGTCGTGCCAGGGCCTGCCTAACCTGAGACAATTGAAAGTGTTGTCTAGGTTTGTCCTCATATTATATGTTTTTTGGTCAATTGTATAATTTATGACCAGCCTTAGGGACAGGAAAATTGTAGAATGAGTCAGAAGTTTTTGTACAAAATGCACTTGAATTTTTCATCACAACTGGTTTTGTGTGTTTTCTGACTTTCGTTTTCAGTTGTGATTGATGCAGCGACAATAGTTTATGACCGGGAGCAAATCAGAGCTCTTCTCCCACCCCACCTCCCCCCCAGTACAGATCTGCCCCTACACTGTACTGAGCCCCCACTTACAGTACAGAGCCCCCCATCCACACACAGTACAGAGTCCTCCACATACAGTACAGAGCCCCCGCCCACAGTACAGAGTCTTCCACTCACAGTACTGAGCCCCCACATACAGTACAGAGCCCCCCACACACAGTACAGTCCACCCACAGTACACAGCCCCCAAAGTAAAGGCCGGTCCCCACGCACAGTACACCCCTCTACAGCAAAGGGCCCCCCATACACACACAGCACAGCCCCCACACACTGTACAGTCCCCCCATAATACAGACCCCCCAAAGTACAGGACCCCCCACAGTACAGATCCCCCAAAGTACAGGACCCCCACAGTACAAACCCCCCTAATGTACAGGACCCCCACACACAGTACACCCCTCCACAGTAAAGATCCCCACACACACAGCACAGCCCCCCCCTGCACAGTACAGAGCCTCCACACACAGTGTAGGGCCCCCCACAGTACAGAGTCCCCCCACCACACAGTACAGAACACCCAAAATGTACAGATCTTCTGTGTGTACAGTGACAGGTCAGAGAGGACAGGGCTGTCAGAGATGGCAGAACAGGCACCACGTTTTGGCTAAAAAAAAAATCCCTGATTAAGAATGTCCAGTTGTAGCAACTAGGGGAAGCAAAGTAAAGTCTGTAGCAATGAATGGAGCTGCTCTGACAGAATGGGGCAGAATCTAAGGCTGGCCATACACTATACAATTTTCTTACAATTTTCTGTCCAATTTCTTTTAGATTTACCTTCAACTATGTAGTGCCAGGGCCTGCCTAACCTGAGACAATTGAAAGGGTTGTCTAGGTTTGTCCTCATATTATATGGTTTTTGGTAAATTGTATAATGTATGGCCAGCCTTAGGGACAGGAAAATTGTAGAATGAATCAGATGTTTTTGTACAAAATGCACTTGAATGTTTCATCACAACTGGTTTTGTGTGTTTTCTGACTTTCGTTTTCAGCTGTGATTGATGCAGCGACAATAGTTTATGACAGGGAGCAAATCATTGGTGTTCTTAGAATGTGAAAATAGCCTTTTCTGTGCAAATCTAATGTTTGACTCTCAAGTCATGAATATCATTCAACAGTTACTCAACGGAGATTCATCCAAATTTTTTTATTTGAAATCTATAGCTTATATTTAATAAAAATGTGATATTAATTCATTATTATATATATCTTGTCTTTGTGTGACAATTCAAATAATCCCAGAGAATGGTCACTTCACCAAGATGTGTTTCAGGACTTGTGTCTTTGGTGGGGGATGTCAGCTGTGGACCTGCTGGCATCCTGATTCAACGAAAAGCTGGTATGCAGATCTTGATTGTCTGCTCACCGATGTTCTGTGGCCACTTCCAAATCATCAGATCAGTTGTCACTTTAATGGCATGGCTATAGAAGCCTGGGTACTCAGAGACGGGTTTTCAGAGTCTGGGATTCTGACCACGCTGAAGGCATCTATGGCTACTTTCTGTAAGGTGTACCACTGGACCTAGAAAGCCATTTTTTTGTGATGTGAATCCAGGAAACAATCTGTGTTGATTCTACTTGGCATGAAATTATTTCCTTTTTGCAAATAGAGGTAAATCGGCACTACGTTCTATCGAGGGTCAGGTCTCGGCCTTGGCTGTCCTTTCTCAGAAACCTTTGGAGGCTAACTCTCCACTTCTTACCATCGTTCAGGGAGTTACTCCTAAAATGCAGCCAGTCAGAACCAGAGTATCCTCCATGGGTGCAAAGTGTGCAGTGCACATTGGCCCCAAGGTCAGGGGGGCCCCCTGTGCCCTCACACATTGAACAATAATAGGGAAATGTCATTCTATGTCTTTGCTGCACCTCTAATTGTCACAGCTGCAGCAAAGGTCCATCAGCGTGCTGCAGGGAATATCTCAGGTGAGTCCATACACCATCCAACTCTGCCCAAGTTACTCCACCAGGAAGCTGTCAAACCCAGGCAGCAGAGGCATTCCCCACCTCACAGCTTGCCCGTTGTATAAGTGTGGCTGTGGGGTGGGGAATGCCTCCACCACCTATGATTTGCTGTCGGATTTGACAGCTTCCTGCAGGAATAGCTGGGGTGGGTTCTCACTTGTGGGAGGAGATCAGTGCCAGTATAATGCTAGTGGTGGCCTTGTTTCCACTGGCAGTAGTAGCCAATTACGCTTTGGGGCAGTCCAGGGTCAGTGCCAAGAAAATGTTTGCCCAGGGTTCAATCAATATTAAAGACAGGCCCTTCCTCAGGGAATTTATATGAAGAAATTATGTTTCTTCAGTATTAACCCCGGAGGTATTTATGTGATTTGTTTTTTTCTTTTTCTCCTCTATTGATGGTGTTTCTGCCTAGTGCAACAATCATCTGTGTCCTTTGTGCCCCTACATCCGGAACTCTGTTCTTGTGGGGTTGAATTATCAGCCCTTGGGAAATGTCACAATTTTGGTCCAGTAAGTGATGCTACGATTATCAATATGGCCTCAGTCTGACCATTTTGTATATACTATGGTAGTGTCAGGGACCGTGGGTCTCGCCGCGGCGCACAGGTCTGCACATTCGCAGATTGCCTAGGTGCACCAATGTGCAGGCATTAGGACCTGGGCGCCCGCGGCGGCAAGTGCGGCCGTGCATGCGCACTCGCGCACATGGACGTGCGCCTGGCACCAATGATGGTGCAGGGTGCACTATTTAAACTAGCCAGGCGGTGATCAGATTGCCGCAAGGTCTAGTTCCTGTTTTCCTAAAGTACGTTCCTAGTTGCCGACCCTGCCTGTCCTGATTCTTGTTGACCTTCTGCTCTGATCCCTGGCTCGTCCCTGACTGTTCCTCTGCCTGCCCTTTGCCCGGGCTCGTGACCCGGTTACTCTTCGCCTATTGCTCGGTACCTATCTGCCTCCACCGTTACCGACCCGGCTAGTCTGACCACACTCACTCCTGACTGTCATCCATCCATCCCGCTCGGGACCTGGACCTGTCAGCCTCTTCACATCAGGCTCACCCCTGGCACATACCCTCAGCGGGACCCCTCTACCACAGTTGGGTGCACTCAGGGGCCGCGACCTGGTTTCAGTCTCGCACCAAGTCCATCCCCACCATCAGGGGCTCTGGTGAAAAGGCAGACTGGGACTAAGACTCCGTGTCCTGGGGAATCCCGTTCTGTGGGTCACTAGAGATCTCGCCAGGCGGTGCCTGACAGGTAGTGATATATATGTTTATGTTCCAGATCTAACCACCTCAACATTACACCCCTGATGAAGATTCCTATCAAGAATTGAAACTAGTGGTGGCCTTGTTTCTAGGGGTAGCCGTAGCCAATTACATATAATTTAGCCCCACCTGCCAAATACCCAAACCCCCTGTGCCCTCACACATTGCACAACAATAGGGAAATGTCATTCTATGTCTTTCCTGCAGCTCCAATTGTCACTCACATCTGCAGCAAAGGTCCATCAGCGTGCTGCAGGGAATATCTCAGGTGAGTTCATACACCATCCAACTCTGCCCAAGTCACTCCACCAGGAAGCTGTCACACCCAGGCAGCAGAGGCATTCCCCACCTCACAGCTTGCCCGTTGTATAAGTGTGGCTGTGGGGTGGGGAATGCCTCCACCACCTATGATTTGCTGTCGGGTTTGACAGCTTCCTGCAGGAATAGCTCGGGTGGGTTCTCACTTGTAGGAGGAGATCAGTGCCAGTATAATGCTAGTGGTGGCCTTGTTGCCAGGGGTAGTAGTAGCCAATTACAGTTTATTTAGCCCAGCCTGCCAATATAATTGAGGCCATATTGATAGTCAATCATAGGATCACTTACTGGACCAAAATTGGGACATTTCATAGGGGGTGATGATTCAACCCCACAAGAACAGAGTTCCGGATGTAGGGGCCCAAAGGACACAGATGATTGTTCCACTAGGCAGAAACACCATCAATAGAGGAGAAAAAGAAAAAAGAAGGAAGAGAAAAAAATCACAAAAAGAAAGACATGCTATGGTGTAATATATGAAAAAAAAAGCAAAATCACATAAATACCTCCGGGGTTTATACAGTAGAAAATAGTTTCTTCATAATAATCCCTGAGGAAGGGCCTGTCTGTAATATGGATTGTACCCTGAGCAAAAATGTTCTTGTTCCCGACCCACTCCGCCCCACACCCCCCCACACTGCCCCATGCTTGCATTCTATCCCCCCCCCCCCTTCTCTGAGACATACTGTACAAATGCAACACATTTCTGGGAAGTTCCTCAATAGTGTTGATTTTCCCAGAATAAATGTTTGTTGCTTTCATGGCACTATAGCTAAAATCTACATCCAGCATCTCCAACCATTATTCATAATAAAACAGAAACAATCAAAGACCGCGTCATAATAATGCAGGTTGCAGCCGACAACAGGGTGATAAAATTCTAATCCAAACTCTTGGAGGACCAGCACAAGCCAGATCACAATCAGCTACCTGGGAGGGTGAAACATCCACTAAGGAAGAGAGAAGGATCCTGTGCAGGTCCAGTTCCCATTTGTACAGCAGAAGTATTCCTGTGCGGTATGGTGATGATGAAGAGTGTAAATGTTTGTAGGCAGATGAAGTCTTTATCCTCCACTGCAGGTGGCACTCGACAAGCAGTAATGTAGATGGGGGAGGAAGTAAAGAAGAACTTTCTTTATGGTTTCCTCAGTCACCGGGGGGGGGGATGGGGGGGGACGGGCAACTATCCCTTTGGATGGCGGTGCCCCATGTGACTTTGGTGGCCATCTTGGGTCAGTGAGAGTCTATTTAGGGCCCTGGCTCCCAGGCTTGGTGTGCTGTTGCCAAGTGGTGATGTGGCAAAGGCTCAGAACTGCATATCACACAAGGTGCAAGGTTCAGGAACGTGTACTGCGCAGGGTTCAGGAGTGCGTATCATAGAGGGTGCAGGATAGGGTAACAGGTCCAGTGTATGACCAAATATGATCTTCCTCTCAACCACCCAATTACATAGTTCTCACCACACCTTCTTTCCCTGTACAATACAGAGCTCTCCTCCCACCCCACCTCCCCCCCAGTACAGATCTGCCCTACACAGTACTAAGCCCCCACTTTCAGTACAGAGCCCCCCATCCACACACAGTACAGAGTCCTCCATATACAGTACAGAGCCCCCCCCTCGCCCACAGTACAGAGTCTTCCATACATAGTACAGAGCCCCACCACACAGTACATAGCACCCCACACACTGCACAGTCCCCCCACAATACAGACCCCCAAAGTACAGGACCCCCACACACAGTGTAGGGCCCCCCACAGTACAGAGTCCCCCCACCACACAGTACAGAAACACCCAAAAAGTACAGCTCTTCTGTGTGTACAGTGACAGGTCAGAGAGGACAGGGCTGTCAGAGATGGCAGAACAGGCACCACGTTTTGGCTAAAAAAAAATCCCTGATTAAGAATGTCCAGTTGTAGTAACTAGGGGAAGCAAAGTAAAGTCTGTAGCAATGAACGGAGCTGCTCTGACAGAATGGGGCAGAATCTAAGGCTGGCCATACACTATACAATTTTCTTACAATTTTCTGTCCAATTTCTGCCCAATTTCTTTTAGATTTACCTTCAACTATGTCGTGCCAGGGCCTGCCTAACCTTGAAAGTGTTGTCTAGGTTTGACCTCATATTATATGGTTTTTGGTAAATTGTATAATAACTGGTTTTGTGTGTTTTCTGACTTTCGTTTTCAGTTGTTATTAATGCAGCAACAATAGTTTATGACCGGGAGCAAATCATTGGTATTCTTACAATGTGAAAAAAGCCTTTTCTGTGCAAATCTAATGTTTGACTCTCAAGTCATGAATGTCATTCAACAGTTACTCAATGGAGATTCATCCAAATTTTTTTATTTGAAATCTATAGCTTATATTTAATAAAAATGTGATATTAATTCATTATTATATATAGCTTGTCTTTGTGTGACAATTCAAATAATCCCAGAGAATGGTCACTTCACCAAGATGTGTTTCAGGACTTGTGTCTTTGGTGGGGGACGTCAGCTGTGGACCTGCTGGCATCTTGATTCAACGAAAAGCTGGTATGCAGATCTTGATTGTCTGCTCACCGATGTTCTGTGGCCACTTCCAAATCATCAGATCATTTGTCACTTTAATGGCAGGGCTATAGAAGCCTGGGTACTTAGAGACAAGGGATTTTCAGAGTCTGTGATTCTGACCATGCTGAAGGCATCTATGGATACTTTCTGTAAGGTGTACCACTGGATCTGGCAAGCCATTTTTTTGTGATGTGAATCCAGGAAACAATCTGTGTTGATTCTACTTGGCATGAAATTATTTCCTTCTTGCAAATAGAGGTAAATCGGCACTACCTTCTAGGGTCAGGTCTCGGCCTTGGCTGTCCTTTCTCAGAAACCTTTGGAGGCTAACTCTCCACTTCTTACCATCGTTCAGGGAGTTACTCCTAAAATGCAGCCAGTCAGAACCAGAGTATCCTCCATGGGTGCAATGTGTGCGGTGCACATTGGCCCCAAGGTCGGGGGGCCCCCTGTGCCCTCACACATTGAACAACAATAGGGAAATGTCATTCTATGTCTTTGCTGCACCTCTAATTGTCACTCACATCTGCAGCAAAGGTCCATCAGCGTGCTGCAGGGAATAACTCAGATGAGTTCATACACCATCCAACTCTGCCCAAGTTACTCCACCAGGAAGCTGTCAAACCCAGGCAGCAGAGGCATTCCCCACCTCACAGCTTACCCGTTGTATAAGTGTGGCTGTGGGGTGGGGAATGCCTCCACCACCTATGATTTGCTGTCGGGTTTGACAGCTTCCTGCAGGAATAGCTCGGGTGGGTTCTCACTTGTGGGAGGAGATCAGTGCCAGTATAATGAGAGATGGCCCATCTGGTTATGCCGGGTGCCACATCACAGAATTGAATCAATAAAAACCAGAGCAAAATGATGAGGGACTTTAATGGCATCGGAAAAATGTTAATTCACATTTAAAACTCAAAAATGTTATTACCAAATAGTTAAAACACTGTAAATATAATTACATCAGAAGAAGACCTTGGTCCAAAGAAAAGACATAAAACCACCACAGAGCATATGAAATAATAATACATACAGTAGGACAACCCCAACATGTTTCAATCCTTGATAGGAATCTTCATCAGGGGGTAATGTTGAGGTGGTTATATCTGGAACATAAACATATATATCACTACCATAGTATATACAAAATGGTCAGACTGAGGCCATATTAATAGTCAATCATGGGATCACTTACTGGACCAGAATTGTGACATTTCGTAGAGGGTGAGGATTCAACCCCACAAGAACAGAGTTCCGGATGTAGGGGTACAAAGGACACAGATGATTGTTCCACTAGGCAGAAACACACACACGCCATCAATAGAAGAGAAAAAGAAAAAAAAAAAAAGGTTAAAACACTACATATAATTACATCAGAAGAAGACCTTGGTCCAAAGAAAAGACATAAAACCACCACAGAGCATATGAAATTAATAATACATACAGTATGACAACCCCAACATGTTTCAATTCTTGATAGGAATCTTCATCGGGGGTAATATTGAGGAGGTTATATCTAGAACATAAACATATACAGTGAAGGAAATAAGTATTTGACCCCCTGCTGATTTTGAAAGTTTGCCCACTCACAAAGAAATGATCGGTCTACAAATCGAATGGTAGGTGTATTGTAACACTGAGAGACAGAATAGCAACAAAAATTTCAAAATAAATGCATGTCTAACAAAGTATGCACTGATTTACATATACATGAGGGAAATAAGTATTTGATTCCCTATCATTCAGCAGGATTTCTGGCTACTGGGTATCTTTCATACAGGTAACAAGCTGAGATTAAAAGCAGTCTCTTAAAGGGAGTGATGCTAATCTCATTTTGTTACCTGTAAAAAAGACACCTGTCCACAGGAGCAATCAAACCATCAGATTCCAAACTCTCCACCATGGGAAAGACCAAAGAGCTGTCCATGGATGTCAGGGACAGGATTGTAGACCTACACAAGGCTGGACTGGGCTACCAAACTATCGCCAAGCAGCTTGGTGAAAAGGTGACAACATTCGCAAATGGAAGAAACACAAAACAACTGTCAGTCTCCCTAGGTCTGGTGCACCATGCAAGATCTCCCCTCGTGGAGTGTCAATGATCATGACAACAGTGAGGCATCATCCCAGAACTACGAGTGAGGATCTTGTCAATGATCTCCGGCCAGCTGGGACCGCAGTCACCAAGAGAACAATTGGTAACACACTACGCCGACAAGGACTGAAATCCTGCAGTGCCCGCAAGGTCCCTCTGCTCAAGAGAGCACATGTCCAGGCCTGTCTGAAGTTTGCCACTGAACATCTGAATGAGGCAGAGCAGGACTGGTTGAAAGTGTCGTGGTCAGATGAGACCAAAATGGAGCTCTTTGGCATCAACTCAACTCGTCGTGTTTGGAGGAGGAGGACGAGGAATGCTGCCTATGACCCCAAGAACACCATCCCAACTGTCAAACATGGTGGTGGAAACATTCTACTTTGGGGGTATTTTTCTGGTAAGGGGACAGGACAACTGCACCGCATCAAGGGGACGATGGACGGGGCAATGTAGCGGCAAATCTTGGGTGAGAACCTTTTTTCCTCAGCTAGGGCATTGAAAATGGGTCATGGATGGGTGTTCCAGCATGACAAGGAGCCAAAACACACGGCCAAGGCAACAAAGGAGTGGCTCAAGAAGAAGCACATTAAGGTCCTGGAGTGGCCTAGCCAGTCTCCAGACCTTAATCGGATTGAAAATCTGTGGAGGGAGCTGAAAGTTCGAGTTGCCAAATGTCAGCCACCCAACCTTAATGAGTTGGAGAGGATCTGCCAAGAGGAGTGGGCCAAAATCCCTCCTGAGAAGCCTGGTGGCCAACTACAGGAAATGCCTGACCCCTGTGATTGCCAACAAGGGATTTGCCACCAAGTACTAAGTCATGTTTTGTGAAGGGGATCAAATGCTTATTTCGCTCATGAACATGTAAATCAGTCATCATTTGTTAGACGCATTTCTGCTGAATTTTGTGTTGCTATTCTGTCTCAGTGTTACAATACACCGAACATTCGATTTTTAGCCTGATCATTCCTTTGTGAGGGGCAAACATTCAGCACCAGCAGTGGAGCAAATAGTTATTTCCCTCACTGTATATCACTACCATAGTATATACACAATTGTCAGACTGAGGCCATATTGATAGTCAATCATGGGATCACTTACTGGACCAAAATTGGGATATTTCGTAGGGGGTGATGATTCAACCCCACAAGAACAGAGTTCCGGATGTAGGGGCACAAAGGACACAGATGATTGTTCCACTAGGCAGAAACACACACACACCATCAATAGAGGAGAAAAAGAAAAAAGAAGGAAGAGAAAAAAAAAATCACAAAAGAAAGACATGCTATGGTGGAATATATGAAAAAACAAAATCACATAAATACAATACCTCAAGGGCTATACTGTAGAAAAATAGTTTCTTCATAATAAGCCCCTGAGGCAGGGCCTGTCTTAAAAAAAAGGTTGATTGTACCCTTAGCAAAAATTTTCTTGGTCCCCGCCCCATGCTCGCGTGCAATCCTCCTCTCCCCCACACCTGCTCTGAGACATACTGTACAATAAATAGAATCTAGACTCAAAACCAGTTTACTGTATCAGATTAGGCAGTGATTGCGAGGGGTTCCGGCACATCATTACTGCTCACTGACTGGTTGCTAAAGGTTTGCTCGCTGATTAATTGCTAGAGGTTACAACACATCTCTCTGCTTGTCTATTGGTTGCTAGAGGTTACTGCGTATCATTACCACTCACCCATTGGTTGCCGGGGGGGGGTGATCAGTGGCAGTGGTGGGAAAGATGGGATTAGTGGCAGTGCAGATGGGTTGTGTAGCAGCGCTGAGGAGGGATTAATGGCAATGCTGGAGAAGGGGAAGAGGGTGTGATTAGTGGCAGTGCTGATGGGTTGATGGGATCAGTGGCAGCAGCGGGGCGGAAGGGATGGCAGTGCTGGGAGGTGGGATAAGTGGCAGTGCTGGGGGGGATGGGACAAGTAACAATCACTTTCTGTCAACTGTCAGTCAGCGTCTTCCCCCTGCCTACATGCAAGAGGTGGGGGAGAAAGAGAGAGGAGGTGAGAGGGGGAATGAGGGGAGGTGAGAGGGAGAATGGGTCAAGGAGGGATAGGGGGGTGAGAAAGAGATGGGGGTGTGAGAGAGAATGGGGGTGAGAGAAAGAGGGAATGTGAGAGAGAGGGGGTGACAGAGTGAGAGGAGGGATGATAGAGAGTGGGGTGAGAGGGGTGTGAGAGAGAAGGGGGTAGAAGAGGGGGGGGCATGTAGAGAGGGAGACTAGAAAGGGGGGTGAAAGAGAGGGAGGGGGGTGAGAGAGAGGGGAGTGGGAGACAGAGGAGGATAAGAGAGGGGGTGAAAAAGAGAGAGGGGGTAGAGAGAAAGGGGTGGGAGATGAGAGAGAGAGGGAGTGAAAGAGAGGGGTTGAAACAAAGGGGGGTGAGAGAGAGAAGGGGGTGAGAGAGGGGATGGGGGAGAGAGGGGGTGAGAGAAGGGGGGTGGGGGAGATGAGAGAGAGGGGGAAGAAAGAAAGGGGGGATGAGAAAGAGAGGGGGTGAGGGGGGCCAGAAAAAGAGGGGGTGACAAGGAGAGGGGGATGAGAGACAAGTAGTGAGAGAGGGTGAGAGAAGGGGTGAGAGAAAAAGGGGTGAAAGGGGGGTGAAAGAGAGAGAGAGAAAGGGGGGTAAGAGAGAGGGGGTAAAGAAGAGAGAAACGGGTGGGGAGAGATAAGGGGTGTGAGAGAAATCGGGTGAGAGGAGGAAGGGTGAGAGAAAGTGGGGCTTGGGAGAGAGAGAGAGAGGAGTGAGGGGGGAAGAGAGAGAGGGAGGTGAGAGAGATGGCGGTGAGAGGGGGGTGAGAGTCAGGGCCGCCATCAGGGGGGATAGCTGATACAAGTGTTGGGGAGTCCAAGCATGCTGAGGGGCCTGGCTGCCCACAGGGACAGGAGAAGGAGGAGGGTGCAGGGAAGCTGTGTGATGCACTACAGAGGAAGGACCAGTTCACACTCCATGCATTTCAGTTGCTTTGTTTACATCCAAAATTAGCAGAAAGTAGGTTATATGGTTGTCAGTGTCATAGTTCACATCAGTGCTTGCAGTTCCAGTGCGTTCCGGTTGCAGAAAAAAAAGTAGAACAGATGGCATTTTTCCTGCACATAACTGTACTGGAACGTGGTAAAATGCAATAAAAATGCACCGGAACGCACATGTCCCTATTTAAATTAAAGAAAAAGAGAGGGGAAAAAATGAACTGGAATGCATAAAAAATGCATCAGAAATGCATCAGAATGCACTGGAACGCATCACAAACGCACATGCAGAAACACATCTGGACTGTTTCTATAGTGTGAACCGGCCAGAGAAGTTGGTAGCTGCTGCAGCTGTCACTGAGCTCACACATCCAGCTCATTACTGCCACCTCTGGCTACTTCCTGCACTCCTCGTGTGTCTGCTGCTTCTACTGTGTCAGGGATCCCGGCTCCGTCTGCCGCAATCGCGGCTCGGTCCCCCGCGCATGCGCAGTGGCGGCAGATCACGCCGGGACACAGGAACTAGGTCCCGGCGAGCCGCGGCTGACAGGACGCCGCGCATGCGCAGTAGAAACCGCGGGCGCGCCTCAGGCGTCCAATGACAGCCGGGGGCGCGTCCTAGCCAGCCAATGACAGTGCAGGGTGCACTATTTAAAGATGCCCTGCACTGTCACAAATTGCCGCAAGGTCTATACGTGATCCTGAATACCTGCTCCTGCTGTGACCCTGTTTTTGACCCTGACTACGCTGCCTGCCCCTGAGATTGACCCGGCTTTGTTCTGACTATTCTACCCGCTCCTGTGATTGACCCGGCTTTGTTCTGACTATTCTGCCTGCTCCTGCGTTTTTGACTCGGCTTATCCCGACTGTCCCTACGGATTGATTTACCTAGCTGACCCTGCGTGTGATCCGACTACTCCTAGCCCGCCGACTCGGTACCCCGCTTACCCCACGGGCCACAATCCGTACCACCCTGCTGGGGCCGCCATCCTCTTCACAGCTGGCTCTCCTGGTACCTACATACATCCCCGGAGGCCTCCTCGGCCGCTGGTGGCCCGCTCAGAGGTCGTGACCTGGCCCGGGACTGTTTCAAGTCCATCCCCACCATCAGGGGCCCTGGTGAAAGCACAGCCCGGGCTTAGACCCCACGCTCTGGGTAGGTCTACCAGCTGGCAGACGGAGGGCTCCGCCTGGCGGATCCTAACAGTACCTTGCGGCCATGACAGAGCCAGGAAGTGGACCGGCGTCCCTAGAGGATATTTGCCAGCACCTGGCAACTTTGACCCAGGCTTTCCAGAACTTCCACAGTCGCTGCGCCCGACTGGAAGACCGCATAAAGACATTAGCCCCCCAGACTCCCCCTGCTCAGAGTTCCCCGTCTGTGGAACCTCCCGCAACCCCGGTATCCGGAGCGGTTGCCACACCCTTGGCTCCTGAACCCCGCGTTCCCCTGCCGGAGCGGTTCCGTGGGGACCGGAGCCGCTTCCGAGCCTTTCGGAACGCTTGCACACTATATTTTAACTTGCAGCCTCGCACATTCTCCTCCGAGACCGTCAAGGTGGGGTTTATAGTCTCTCTCCTTCAGGATGAGCCCCAGGATTGGGCCCACCGTCTGATGGAGAGGCGCGACCCCCATCTTGACTCTGTGACCGAGTTCTTTCAGGCCATGGCCGTTTTGTATGACGACCCTCAGCGGGCTGCTTCCGCAGAGGCTACCCTATACTCTCTGCGACAGGGCCGCCGGGCAGCGGAAGAATACGCGTCCGATTTTAGGCGTAGCATGGGAGACACCAGATGGAACGATGCGGCCTTATGTCACCAGTTCCGCATTGGACTGTCTGAGCCTCTCAAGGACGAACTCGCACGAGTAGGCCTACCTGACTCCCTGGAACGATTGATTGAATTGGCCATTCAAATTGACCGTAGACTAAGGGAACGTCGACAGGAAAGGAGCGGCCAGGGTCAAAGGGTGGCATGGATTCCATCAAGAGATACAACTCCAGCCCCAGGGAACCATCCGCGAAACACGGAGATGGGAGACAACTCGGAACCCATGCAACTGGGACTGGCCCGTTCCCACTTATCGGTCGAGGAACGCCAGAGGAGGCGCTCACTGAACCTGTGTCTATACTGCGGGGAAGCTGGTCACCAAGTGCGCTCCTGTCCTGCAAAAACGAGTAAGTCCACGCCCGTTTCTTGTTCCTTACCTGCAGGCAGGGATGATCAGTCTAGTTACCTGGCCATTCCTGTGTCTTTACAGCTCCCCGGAGGAATATTGTCGGTGACCGCGATCGTTGACTCAGGAGCCTGTAGCTGTTTTATTGATCTGACTTTTGCCCACCGGCAAAAAATCCCTCTCCAGACCAAAGAAAGGGGGTTCAACATTTTCTTGGCAGATGGGTCCAGTATAAAGTCTGGGGTGGTGGACCAGGAGACACCACCCATTTTCACCACTATGGCAGACCATCACCAGGAGTTCCTCCGTTTGGACGCCATCGCCTCCCCCCTTTTTCCAGTAATTCTGGGGCTCCCTTGGCTGAGGGCCCATAACCCCCAGATTGACTGGGAAAAGGGAACGATTCATTTTCGGTCACCCTATTGTTTGAGTCACTGCCACGTCACAGGACCCATGGTTCCCCGGTTCCTCCTGTGCTTGGACGGAGACACCAATCTATCCCAGGTGATTCCTCCGGCCTATCATGACTTCTTGGACGTCTTTAGTAAGCAGGGAGCTGACGTTCTACCTCCACACCGTCCCTACGACTGCCCCATTGACCTCCTACCCGGGTCGGAAATCTCTTTCGGCCGTATCTTCCCCTTGTCCGAAATGGAATCGGGGGTGCTGAGGGAATATATCGACGAAAACCTTCGGAAGGGCTTTATTCGTCCTTCCACATCCCCAGCCGGGGCCGGGTTGTTCTTTGTAGAGAAGAAGGACAAATCGTTACGGCCCTGCATAGACTATCGTGACCTAAATAAAATTACGGTAAAGAATCGTTATCCCTTACCCCTAGTCCCCGAGCTCCTCCAGAGACTGAGATCAGCAACGATTTTCACTAAATTAGACCTGCGGGGGGCCTATAACCTTGTTCGTATCAGGGAGGGGGATGAGTGGAAAACGGCGTTCCGTACAAGATTCGGTCACTACGAATATTTGGTGATGCCGTTCGGGCTCTGTAATGCCCCGGTGACTTTTCAGCATTTTATCAATGATGTTTTTCGCGATTTTCTTGATATTTTCGTGGTAGTTTACTTGGATGACATCCTAATTTTTTCCCCCTCACTGGAGGTTCATCGGGGTCACGTGTCACGGGTCTTAGAACGGTTGCGCCAACACGGGCTATACGCTAAGGCTGAAAAGTGCTGTTTTGAACAGCACGAAATCACATTCTTGGGACTGGTTCTCTCTTCCGCGGGGGTCGCGATGGATCCCCAGAAGGTCACGGCGATCTTAGATTGGCCAATACCCGCCGACAAAAAGGGGGTACAGCGCTTCATTGGCTTTGCTAACTTTTACAGAAAATTCGTTAGGAACTTCTCCGGTCTGGTCTCCCCGATCACGCAACTGACGAAACAAGGGGTCCGCTTTAAGTGGACCTCCGAAGCTCAGTCGGCCTTCGATAAGCTCAAGAGACTGTTCACCTCTGCTCCCATTCTCTGCCATCCGGATTCTTCGCTCCCATATGTGTTGGAAGTTGACGCCTCCGAAAACGCGGTAGGAGCGGTTCTTTCCCAAAGGAATGGTACCAAGGAACTACTGCACCCTGTGGCGTTCTTCTCCAGGAAGCTGACACCAGCGGAGCGCAACTATGACATTGGAGATCGGGAGCTCCTGGCCATTAAAACCGCTCTGGAAGAATGGAGGTATTTACTGGAAGGGGCCACTCACCCCATCCTAATATTTACAGATCACAAAAACCTAGAATATTTAAGGACGGCAAAACGACTGAGACCACGTCAAGCGAGATGGGCCCTTTTCTTTTCTCGATTCTCATTCCATATAACGTACCGACCCGGTACTAAGAATACCAAACCAGACGCCCTGTCCCGCATGTTTGAGGACCCCGACGACGCTGCGGTACCAGACACCATCCTGCCTTCTGGAAGCTTCCTCGCGCTACAAACGGAACTGCGCTCCCGGCTTCTTGATGCTTCGGTAAGACTACCCGTTCCGTCTGGGTCACCCCTCCAGAGCCACGGTGGCCTGTTTTGGAAGGAAGACCGAATCATGGTCCCAGAAGAGGTGCGAACCTTGGTCCTAGGGCATTGCCACGACCATCCAATGGCAGGTCACTTCGGGGTGACGAAGACTCTAGAACTGCTACGGCGCTCGTTCTGGTGGCCGGATATGATCAAGGATTGTGAGCGTTACGTCCGGACGTGTCCCACCTGTCAAAGGAACAAACCCTCCAGGAGTAGAGCATGGGGATTGTTACGTCCATTACCTATACCCAAGCGGGCCTGGCAAATGATAGCCATGGATTTTGTGGTCGAACTCCCACCATCCCAAGGCCACACAGCGATAATGGTGATCGTCGACCGCTTCTCGAAGATGGCGCATTTCGTGCCCCTGGAGAAGACCCCATCGGCACCGGAAACGGCACGGATCTTCATTCGGGAAGTGGTAAGGCTTCATGGAGTCCCCGAAGACATTGTGTCGGATCGGGGGGTGCAATTCACCTCCAGGTTCTGGAACGCCCTATGTAAAGCGCTGGGAATCAAGCTGTCGCTCTCATCCGCCTACCACCCGCAGACCAACGGTCAAACCGAGAGGACCAACCAAACGCTGGAACAGTATTTACGATGCTACACCTCCTATCTCCAGGATGACTGGCTGACGTTGTTGCCTTCTGCGGAGTTCTCATACAACAACTCAAGTCACTCAGCTACGGGTCAATCGCCATTCTTTTCTAATTACGGGTATCACCCCACATTCCTCCCTGATCTAATGCCTGAAAATCTGGTACCGGCGTCACAGGACATCTTGAACTTCTTTTCCGTCAACAACAAGACTATTCAGGAAGCCATCGCTAAGGCCCAGGAGGACAGTAAGAAGGTTTTCGACAGAAAGAGAAGAGGAGATTTACTGCTTCAACCAGGAGATCTGGTTTGGCTGGCAACAGCCAACTTGAAGATGCTGTGCCCCTCAAGGAAGCTGGGACCCAAGTACATTGGCCCATTTCCTGTTAAACGAATGGTCAACAAGGTGGCCTACGAACTCGAGCTTCCGCAGACTTTCAAAATACATCCTGTGTTTCATGTGTCTCTTCTGAAGCCGTCCAGACCGGATCCCTTCCCAGACCGAGAATCCAGACCTCCCGAGGCAATCGCCATAGGTGACCAGGAGGAATTTGAGGTGGAAGCTATCCTCAGTTGCCGAAGGAGGGGGGGCCAGACTCAGTTCCTGATAAAATGGAAGGGTTATGGTCCTGAGGAGAACTCCTGGGAACCCGCCCAGGACGTTCACGCGCCCAGGCTCATCCGGGAGTTTTTTCGTGCGCACCCGCGGTGGAGAGATCAGTGGGGCTCCCGGAGGGTGCCCGTTGGGGGGGGGCAATGTCAGGGATCCCGGCTCCGTCTGCCGCAATCGCGGCTCGGTCCCCCGCGCATGCGCAGTGGCGGCAGATCACGCCGGGACACAGGAACTAGGTCCCAGCGAGCCGCGGCTGACAGGACGCCGCGCATGCGCAGTAGAAACCGCGGGCGCGCCTCAGGCGTCCAATGACAGCCGGGGGCGCGTCCTAGCCAGCCAATGACAGTGCAGGGTGCACTATTTAAAGATGCCCTGCACTGTCACAAATTGCCGCAAGGTCTATACGTGATCCTGAATACCTGCTCCTGCTGTGACCCTGTTTTTGACCCTGACTACGCTGCCTGCCCCTGAGATTGACCCGGCTTTGTTCTGACTATTCTACCCGCTCCTGTGATTGACCCGGCTTTGTTCTGACTATTCTGCCTGCTCCTGCGTTTTTGACTCGGCTTATCCCGACTGTCCCTACGGATTGATTTACCTAGCTGACCCTGCGTGTGATCCGACTACTCCTAGCCCGCCGACTCGGTACCCCGCTTACCCCACGGGCCACAATCCGTACCACCCTGCTGGGGCCGCCATCCTCTTCACAGCTGGCACTCCTGGTACCTACATACATCCCCGGAGGCCTCCTCGGCCGCTGGTGACCCGCTCAGAGGTCGTGACCTGGCCCGGGACTGTTTCAAGTCCATCCCCACCATCAGGGGCCCTGGTGAAAGCACAGCCCGGGCTTAGACCCCACGCTCTGGGTAGGTCTACCAGCTGGCAGACGGAGGGCTCCGCCTGGCGGATCCTAACATACTGTGTTACGCGCTTCGATCAGCTGCAGCTCCCAGTCCCAGCGATGTGTCCGCCTTCTGTAACAAGAGTTGGGGAGGGAGACCTCATTTACAAGTAGGGCTGTGTGTGCAAGTGAAGAGAGGGGGCTGTGTGTGTACAGGGGGGGCTGAAGCTGTGTGAGTTTACAGATGTGTGTATGTAGTGTATGCGGGGGGTGCATAAGTAGGGGGGAAGTGACTATTTACAGGTGTGTACATGGGGGGTGAGTGTGTGTACAGGTGTGTGTGGGGGGGGGTTTGCTGAGTGTATACGGGTGTGTGTGTGTGTACAGGTGTGTGTGTGTGTACATGGGGGGGCGAGTGTGTACAGGTGTGTGGGGGGGGTTGCTGAGTGTATACAGGTGTGTGTGTGTACAGGTGTGTGTGTGTACAGGTGTGTGTGTGTGTGTGTACATGGGGGGCGAGTGTGTACAGGTGTGGGGGGGGTAGTGAGTGTGTGTACAGGTATGTGTGTAGCGGAGTTGCTGAGTGCATAAAGGTGTTTGTGTTGGGGGGGGGGCTGAGTGTATACAGGTATGAGGGGGGGCTGAGTGTGTACAGGTGTGAGGGGGGCTGAGTGTGTACAGGTGTGAGGGGGGCTGAGTGTGTACAGGTGTGAGGGGGGCTGAGTGTGTACAGGTATGAGGGGGGGCTGAGTGTGTACAGATGTGAGGGGGGGCTGAGTGTGTACAGGTATGAGGGGGGGCTGAGTGTGTACAGGTGTGAGGGGGGCTGAGTGTGTACAGGTGTGAGGGGGGCTGAGTGTGTACAGGTATGAGGGGGGGCTGAGTGTGTACAGGTGTGAGGGGGGCTGAGTGTGTACAGGTGTGAGGGGGGGCTGAGTGTGTACAGGTGTGAGGGGGGCTGAGTGTGTACAGGTGTGAGGGGGGGCTGAGTGTGTACAGGTGTGAGGGGGGGCTGTGTGTGTACAGGTATGAGGGGGGGCTGAGTGTGTACAGGTGTGAGGGGGGGCTGAGTGTGTACAGGTGTGAGGGGGGGCTGAGTGTGTACAGGTGTGAGGAAGGGCTGAGTGTGTACAGGTGTGAGGGGGGGCTGAGTGTGTACAGGTGTGAGGGGGGCTGAGTGTGTACAGGTGCGAGGGGGGCTGAGTGTGTACAGGTATGAGGGGGGGCTGAGTGTGTACAGGTATGAGGGGGGGGGCTGAGTATGTACAAGTGTGAGGGGGGGCTAAGTGTGTACAGGTGTGGGATGGCTGAGTGTGTACAGGTGTGAGGGGGGGTCTGAGTGTATACAGGTGTGAGGGGGAGGTTGAGAGTACACAGGTGAGTGTGTACAGGGGTGTGTGTACAGGGGGGCTGAGTGTGTACAGGTGTGAAAGTGGCTGAAGGTGTACAGGTGTGGGGGGGCATACCAGTGTAGGGGTGATACGTGTATATAGATGTGCGAGAGCAATGGGTATACAGAATTGGGCGGACCTTGGGGAATGTTTGTGGTCAGGCCGAAGGGGCCCAGGCCAAAAGCAGTGTAAGGGACCCAAAAAGTTCTGACGGCTGCCCTGGTGAGAGAGAATAACGGGGGGGTAAGGGGGGGTGAGAGAGAGAGGAAGTGCGAAAGAGAAAGGGGTGAAAAAAAAGAGGGTGTTCTGTCTCTCCAATCTAAGCATTGATAATGTGATCTCTGCAACTTACAGTTGTGATGAGATAGCGATAACTTCAACCTCAGTTGGATACCACAGCCAGTGACTCAATCGATAAGACATCTTGTAGATCTTGTGAAGTTTATTCCATAAACTGAGAAAATCTTACAACAATGAACATTCGATAGGTCAAAAGATCATAATGTTTCCTGCTCCATGACATGAGGCTAGAGCTGCAGTGCATTACTGGGAAGGGGGAGGGCTATCTATACAGCATTAACTAAACCAAAGGAAAGGGAGGAGCCGAGAAAAAATATAGAAACACTTAAAGGCATATGACAGTCAATATGACAATCATGTGAAACATGACACTCCCTGTCGAAATCTATGATTTCTATTATAATAAATGTAGCGATACCCCCGAAGGGGCTGCTTAAGTTTGTTCACTCCGCCACTCTGCCTCTCAACCCCAAGAACTGTCTCAGCCCACACTGGCACACCTGGCAATAGTGTAAGTGCAAGGACCAATGAAAAGCACACACTTTATAATAAAACACAGAGATCAGCTTTACTGTAGACCTCTATGGGAAGTAATAAACATTAACAACAGGTATATGTTAGGAGAATCAAGAGAACAGCAAATACTGTGACGGAAAGCAATATAACTCACTTTTACACTCAGGCTGCTTTCAGGGGATTCCAACCATGAATAACCCCAAGAGCAGAGGAAACACTTACATGGCGCCCTCAAAGTGGATTGAACTCCTCTTCATAAAATGGGCCCCATGATGTCCAAGCAGAAGCAGAGCAGAAGAATGACTCTCTGTTGTGTCAGACTTCTCCCTTCTAATCCCCGACACCATGATCCCAATAGGAAAACACTGTACCCAAATGATGCTTAATAGCTACTTTCAAGGTAAAGCTAATCCCTCACACACCATGCAATATAGAGGCCTGACTACGCATGCGCGTGCCCGTATGGCACCAGTAACTTTAGTCTCTTTGTAACTGGATGAATGTTGGGATCTTCAGCTAGCCACTTTCGTTGGTGCACTTAAACTCCTTAAACACTTAAACTGTAATTGTAATCCTGTGGCAGTATTTGTATAGTAAAGTGAACACGGTGTCTGTTCAGCAGGGCCATCTACACAACCCAGTGCCTGGTGAATATGAGCAAGGTATGATGTCTCTGTATGTGTGCAATGTTCCTGTCATCTGACAGTGGGAGAAATCCCTCTCACCAGATCCTGTGACAAAGGCCCAAACGATCGTCCTGAAAATGACAGGTTCCTCTGGTCACCTCACGATGAGCACTTCACACTGTCAGTGTAGGCACTGTACTGTAGACCACTTCTCTCAGTTTGGATGTTCCTTTGTCTGATGCAGATCACCAAGCATCCAGTGCACTGCCCAAAAGCACTTCTTTTCCAGGTCCAATCTCTCTCCTGCCACATGCAGTCCCCCTCTCCTTCAGGAGAAACCCAAGATGGCCCCCTTCATTCTCCTCTCCCTAAGCATGATGGCTTTTGTAGTTCTTTATTTTTATTCTATCTCCATATCAGCCTATACGACCGTTTCTGTTCAAAACTCCATCGTCCACAATGCTTTGCAGCTGCACTTCCTGCTTGAAAGAGTCCTTGTCATTGGCTCCTTTAATGGCTCTTATAATTGGCTCTCTCTCTCTTACAGTCTGAGAGGAGAAAGGGGGGGGCTGAAATCCCTCACTGCTTTGTCTGTGTCAGGGCAAGTGTCAGGTTACACAGGAGAGGCCAGTCAGCAGATCACAGCCATGAGACAGGATTAATATCTCCTGCTACACACTCCCCCCACCAAAGAACCTTTGGTCCTCCAAAGGCAGTAACAATCCTTGACCTGGTACATGCTTGATATATACACGCGGAGAAAACAAATTAGTACACACAGGAAATCAAACAATTTACATTCTCATAAAATCTTGGCAGAGGAACCTCCCACCAGTTAACATAGGATGGAAGGTTGTCCCGCCTACAAGCCACCTTAATTGGAATGGCCCAGCCAGATGTGTCAGGGGGTGAGTCAGTATTGTCAACCACCAAATCTGCGGTGGAAGGATCAGGTGCTTCAAGAGTCCTTTTTGCAGTGAGAATGACCTCTTCAGAGCTCTCACCCAAAGTATCATATGTTAGTCTCTTTGGTGGGTGAATAACCCTACGCTCTCGCTGTTCTTTAGGCTCTGGGGTTGCAAGCACATGGGTCTCTTCTTCATCATCAACCTTCTCCTCTTCCTGCATTTTAGCTTCATCTCTAACTTCCTCTTCAATAAAGGATGGAAAGTCTGCAGGTTCTGCTGTCATCAAAGAGGATTGAGAGTCTGTCAGCTCTTCAATTAGTGGACTCCGAGGCACAAACACAGGAGCATCGGGCCTGAGTATCCCGGTGTCAATCACTGTGGAAGGAGAAGGAGGGATAGCAGATTCAGGCATCTGAGACAACCACAGCCAATCCATTCCCATCTCTTCATCTTCGCTGTCTCCATCTTCTGCAGGCTGAAGCAAAGACTGAAACCGAGTCACTGGCCGAGATCTCTGGGGGGCCCTGGATGATGACTGTGGATCTGGCTGTAGTGGAACACGAACTGCTTTAGATAGAGGCAACAAATGATTACGATGCCAAGTTTTCAGCGGGCCTGTGCTTCCCTCTGGCCGGATCTGGTACACTGGGAGTCCTGGCAGCTGTTTGCAGATGACATAGGGCTGCGATTTCCACCGGTCAGCCAATTTGTGTCTTCCAGGGACACCCAGGTTTCTCAGCAGCACCTTGTCACCCGGCTGTAAGTCCTGCACTTGCACCCGAAGGTCAAAGTTTCTTTTATTTCTCTGTCCTCGGGCATCTGAGGCAGCTTGGGCCTTGTCATAGGCAGCCTTCAGACTTTTCCGCAGGCGGTCCACATATCCTCTGTGTGAGGTTGCAGAGGTATGGTCTATGGACGTGCCAAAAGCCAAATCTACTGGCAGCCGGGCCTCGCGCCCGAACATCAGACGATAGGGAGAGTATCCTGTGGCATCGTTTGTGGTGCTATTATAAGCATGCACGATAGCTGCTATGTGCTTGCTCCAGTGCTGCTTTTTCTCAGAAGTCAGAGTCCCAAGCATATCCAAGAGGGTTCTGTTGAATCTCTCTGGTTGGGGATCTCCCTGAGGATGGTATGGGGTGGTTCTAGACTTCCTGATGCCCAAAAGATCTAACAGTTTCTTGATGAGACTGCTTTCAAAGTCTCGCCCTTGATCAGAATGGATGCGTTGAGGTAGACCATAGTGCACAAAGAATTTTTCCACCAAGATCTTGGCCACCGTGGGTGCTTGTTGGTCTCTCGTGGGAAAAGCCTGGGCATACCTAGTGAAGTGATCAGTTACTACTAGGATATTTCCCTGTCCACTCAAATCAGGCTCCAAGCTTAGAAAATCAATGCATACCAGCTCCATGGGTCCCTGACTCTGAAGGTGGCCCATTGGGGCAGCTCGGTGAGGCAAAGTCTTCCTTTGGATGCACCTAATGCAGGAGTGACAGTAACCCTCAACTTCAGCTCGCATGCAGGGCCAGTAGAATCTGTCCCTCACCAGGTGGAAGGTCCTGTCGGGTCCTAAGTGACCATGACTATCGTGCAAAGCAGTTAATACTGTCTCTCTGTGTTTTTCTGGCAGCAACAACTGCCATCTTTCTCCAGGATCTCCAGAGGGGCCCCTTCGGTAGACCACCCCTTGGTGCAACTGCAACCGATCCCACTCTCAGTGTAGTAGACGGGCTTCCTTAAGGGAGTCAGTGAGGAGCAAGTCAGGGCATTGGCTCTCCAAGGCTTTCAATGCCAAGCTACAGAGAGGGTCTTCCAACTGATCCCTTCGCAAGTCTTTCTTGGAGAGTTTTGGCAGGCCTTCATCCCCGACTTGGGTGACATTGCAGTAACATCTGGGAACACCAGCGGCTGACACTCCAAGGTCTTTGGCCCTGGATCCTCCTCCAGCTTGGTGTTCTGCTCCTTGACATAAGGCTTGTACCCCTTCGGGAGTCAGCTGAGTCCATTCTTCAGTATAGTCCCTGGAACAATGAGGCCTTCTTGACAATGCATCCGCATCTTTGTTTCCAACTCCTGGTCGATATTTCAGACTGAAAGTGAATTCAGATAAGGCAGCCAGCCATCTGTGACCTGTGGCATCTAACTGCGCCGTAGTGAGGATATAGGTGAGAGGGTTATTGTCGGTCTTGATCACAAATTCAGCACCGTACAAGTAATCTCTCAGCTTATCCACTACTGCCCACTTTAGAGCCAGAAATTCGAGCTTGTGTGTGGGATAGTTCTTTTCAGTGGGTGCCAAGCTCCGACTCACATAGGCAACAGGCCGAAGGTGCCCGTCATGCTCTTGATACAGCACCCCGCCCAACCCATCTCTGCTAGCATCAACATGCAGCTCGTATGGCTTGGTTGGGTCTGAATAGGCTAGAACTGGAGCAGTGGTTAGATTCCACTTCAGCTGTCTGAAAGCCTCTTCACACTGAGCAGTCCACTGTTCTTGAATGGACTCTCTGGGTTTCCTAGGACCTCCAGCTGATCGAACAGGTTTTGGCAGATCAGGGTCATCGTTTTCCTCTCCACTCTTCAGTAGTTCGTTGAGTGGGCGAGCTGTTTTAGCGAATCCCTCAACAAATCTTCTGTAGTAGGAACAGAATCCTAGAAATGACCTAAGTTCGGTCACATTAGTAGGCCTTGGCCAGGAAGTGACGGCCTCTAGCTTCTGGGGGTCGGTGGCCACTCCATCAGCAGACACAATATGGCCAAGGTAGTTAACCGAGGGTTGATAGAACTGGCACTTCTCCAGGGATAACTTCAACCCCTCATCATGGAGTCTCTTCAGTACCTTCTCTAGACGCTCTTCGTGCTCCTCCAGAGTCTTGCCAAAGACAATGATATCATCTAGGTACACCAATACCTCTATCAGGTTCATGTCTCCAACCGTCTTCTCCATTAACCTCTGGAAGGTGGCTGGGGCACCGGACAGGCCTTGTGGCATGCGGTCGAATTCAAAGAACCCCACCGGGGTAATAAAAGCGGTCTTCTCTCGGTCTTCAGGGTGCATGGGAATTTGATAGTATCCGCTCTTCAAATCCAACACGCTAAACCACTTGGCCCCTGATAGACTCTGCAAAGCGTCTTCTATTCTTGGGGTGGTGTATTGGTCAGGAATGGTCCTCCTGTTCAGCGTCCGATAATCAATACACAGCCTCAATGCACCATTCTTCTTCCGTACCACCACTATTGGAGAAGCATATGGACTCCGGGACTCTCGGATTATACCTGCCCCTTTCAACTCTGCCAGTTGCTCACGCAGGTCTTCCAAGTCCCCTAAAGGAATCCGTCGAACTCTCTCCCTGAATGGCTTATCCTCTTTAAGACGTATTCGGTGTTTGGCACTTTTTGCACATCCCACATCGAATTCACTCTTGGAGAATGCAACCTTCCATCCCTGAAGCTGAGCCTTGGCCCTTTCCTTCCATTCAGGTGGAAGGGGAGAATTTTCCAGATAAAATTCCTTGGCAGGGATCCCATCTTTCTCTTCCCCCACCAAATCAGATAGTGAGACTGGGGTGGCTGGGTTAACTTGTCCCAACAACATCCGTGCTGGCATCTTCACAGGTAAGACCGTTATGTTGCAGACACTAACTGAGATTTTTCCATGACTTCTTTGTAACGCTTTAGTTGAAACAACTTCAGGAATTATCTCTACTCCCGAACCTTTCCTCTGGCCATCTGCCTCGACGACAATGAAAGGGCCTGGTTGCTTCCAGTTCAACTTGACGGACGCTTGTAAACAAGCCACTTCACCAGGCTGTAACACCTTCTCCCTTCGGTCCAAACGCCAGATCTTCCCCACTCCTTCAGCTGGAGCCTTCTGTTCTTGCACCAGGGGCTGATAGGCCTGTCTCAACATGGGGTGCACACTTGTAGTTGAAGTGTCTGACTCCAGAACAACAGGCGTCAACAGTCTTCTGACCAGATCAGTATTGGTTCCTATGATGAGGGAACCCTTACTGACCCCTACTGGGCGAGGACAGACCACTGCTAACGTGTCAAAAGTCTCAGTTTTCCCAGCCACCGAGGGATCAAAAGTCAGCCTGACTGGTAAATAACCGTCATAGGGGACGTTTTGAGTGCCAATGCCCCATATCTCAAGCTCTTCCAACTTCTGCAAGGGCAGGTGCTTGAGGTGCTTGTCATAGAAGTCTCGGTAGAGAAGGGTCACTTGTGCTCCAGTATCCAAAAGGGCCTTAGTGTAGATTCCCTCTACTTGGATGGAAACAACAGGAGCAGGTCCCACTAGCCTGTCTGGAAGCTTGGGGGTGGTGGGGATCTGAGTCTGTTTGGTGGCCTGAATCCGCACTAATTTCTTGTGAAAATTCTGATCTGGTTTGAGTCTCCTTTGAGTGCTGGACATCTGGTGTGCATTGATTTTCCGCTGCTGGGCCGTATGTGCCAAAGTAAATGGGGCACTGGGTCGCTCAGAGGCAACAACAGGAGCCTTCTGCAAAGGGTTGGACTTCCGCTGCTGTCTCCTCTTGTCTTTTTTTATGAAGCTCACTACTTCAGATGGGCACCCAGTTTGCTCCTTCTCCGGGGCCTTCTGAAGGTTTTTCTGCGACTTTCCAAGAGACAGCTTCTTTAATGCTCTCACCAACTCTGCTGTAAGGTCTGTCAGGTTCTCTTCATTTGAGCAATTAGTGATTAAATGGCCTACCTCTCCACAGTGATAACACTTCTTATCGTTAAAGGAGACAACACCCCTTCCTCCCTTGATCAGAGTGGACACCGTCTGCTTCACTTCCTCAAGTGATTGTTGCATATCGGCATGGGCTTCCATCACTTGTCCTACTGTTTTCTGAATTCCACAGAATGTTTGCTGTAGAGTAGTTTGCGCCTGTGCCAACTGAACTATAGCTTGTGTCAAAGTGTCAATAGAGCTGACGGGCCCTCCATCTGAGCTGGTCTCCGATGCAGACCCAGACTGTATGATGTAAGCTGTAGCTCCATGTTTAAGACCCTTGGCAGACTCAGGTATCTGTGCCTTGGCTGCAATGAGAGCTTCTTCCTCTCTAATAGCCTTTATGAATTTGGAGTAAGTGAGGAGGTCAGTTGGACTCCTGGATTGAAGTTGTAGCACAATGGGATCCAGTGGCTGGGCTCCCCTTTGCACCTGTAGCATTAAGGCTTTATTGGCCTCTTCAGCTTTCATCCCACCTTTCATTAAAACTTGTTGAAGGGTTTTATCCAGCCGTGTGACATAGTTTATTAACTTCTCACCCTCCATTTGATAAGTGTGATGAAAGAGATAGATTAATTCTGTGCAATCTTCAACTCTCCCATAAACTTCACAGAGTGCTTCTAGACACTCAGAAACTGAGCAGGTGGGTTTATCCCGTTTCAGGTTTCGAACTACATCAGAAGCTGGTGCCCGCAGGCTCTCTACCACCCTCTGTCTCTTTACCGTGTCAATCACATCCCACTCTTCCACAGCTTGGATGGCTTGATCCATCCAAGTATCAAAATCATCTTCTCCTGAAGGTGTGGGAACTTTCCCCGAGAAGAACTGTAGTTTGCGATACCTGTAATTGATGGACCCTACTGAGTTCTCGAGAAGCCCTGTAACTAGTTTGCCAAACTCAGCCACTAGCAGAGAAAGGGATTCTTCTGAAGATGTCACTGGCTTTGAGGTGCTGACTTCTGGGTCCAGCATGGCGCTATCTTTAAGAGTTGATTGCAGAGTATTGGAAATTATCCCGGACGAGCCCCCACATGTAGCGATACCCCTGAAGGGGCTGCTTAAGTTTGTTCACTCCGCCACTCTGCCTCTCAACCCCAAGAACTGTCTCAGCCCACACTGGCACACCTGGCAATAGTGTAAGTGCAAGGACCAATGAAAAGCACACACTTTATAATAAAACACAGAGATCAGCTTTACTGTAGACCTCTATGGGAAGTAATAAACATTAACAACAGGTATATGTTAGGAGAATCAAGAGAACAGCAAATACTGTGACGGAAAGCAATATAACTCACTTTTACACTCAGGCTGCTTTCAGGGGATTCCAACCATGAATAACCCCAAGAGCAGAGGAAACACTTACATGGCGCCCTCAAAGTGGATTGAACTCCTCTTCATAAAATGGGCCCCATGATGTCCAAGCAGAAGGAGAGCAGAAGAATGACTCTCTGTTGTGTCAGACTTCTCCCTTCTAATCCCCGACACCATGATCCCAATAGGAAAACACTGTACCCAAATGATGCTTAATAGCTACTTTCAAGGTAAAGCTAATCCCTCACACACCATGCAATATAGAGGCCTGACTACGCATGCGCGTGCCCGTATGGCACCAGTAACTTTAGTCTCTTTGTAACTGGATGAATGTTGGGATCTTCAGCTAGCCACTTTCGTTGGTGCACTTAAACTCCTTAAACACTTAAACTGTAATTGTAATCCTGTGGCAGTATTTGTATAGTAAAGTGAACACGGTGTCTGTTCAGCAGGGCCATCTACACAACCCAGTGCCTGGTGAATATGAGCAAGGTATGATGTCTCTGTATGTGTGCAATGTTCCTGTCATCTGACAGTGGGAGAAATCCCTCTCACCAGATCCTGTGACAAAGGCCCAAACGATCGTCCTGAAAATGACAGGTTCCTCTGGTCACCTCACGATGAGCACTTCACACTGTCAGTGTAGGCACTGTACTGTAGACCACTTCTCTCAGTTTGGATGTTCCTTTGTCTGATGCAGATCACCAAGCATCCAGTGCACTGCCCAAAAGCACTTCTTTTCCAGGTCCAATCTCTCTCCTGCCACATGCAGTCCCCCTCTCCTTCAGGAGAAACCCAAGATGGCCCCCTTCATTCTCCTCTCCCTAAGCATGATGGCTTTTGTAGTTCTTTATTTTTATTCTATCTCCATATCAGCCTATACGACCGTTTCTGTTCAAAACTCCATCGTCCACAATGCTTTGCAGCTGCACTTCCTGCTTGAAAGAGTCCTTGTCATTGGCTCCTTTAATGGCTCTTATAATTGGCTCTCTCTCTCTTACAGTCTGAGAGGAGAAAGGGGGGGGCTGAAATCCCTCACTGCTTTGTCTGTGTCAGGGCAAGTGTCAGGTTACACAGGAGAGGCCAGTCAGCAGATCACAGCCATGAGACAGGATTAATATCTCCTGCTACATAAACTTTAGTTCAAGTCCAATATAAATAATGAAGATACTTTCCAGGAACATCTGTAAAACAAGAGGGAAGGGAAGAACAAAGGAGAACAATGCAAACATTTAGCATAGTACTTGCAGATGTTGGTCTCGAAAGTCCAGGCTGAGACATGGAAATCCATATTCAGAGGGGAAGGCAGCAACATGCACATTCCTTCAGGTTGATGACTTGTCTTTCTCTTTGGGCAAAAGAAGTACCAGTTCCTTTATAGGCCTGGAGTAAAGGTGTGAGGAACCTTCTTTCATGGTGGATATAGCCAAGATGTGTCTCGAAATGCAGTAGTAGGTACTTCACGACTGCCACGGTCAGCAGGGTTGAGGCTTGTGGGAACATAGTGCCATTCTTCAGGCGTAGAGAAGACATGAATCTCTCTTCTGGTGGCATTCTTTAAGTATGCTTGGGTGTAAGAGCGTGGTATCTGGAGTTGTTCTAATGCTTTTAGAGACTGTTTCCAGGATTCCCACCTTTGTTGTTTCTCCTTGGGTAAGGGGGTATCCCAGTCTGAGCTTTCAGAAGTAAGTTGTCTCAGCAGTATCTTACCCTGAATGGTGAGAGGTGTAATGAAACCTAACGGATCATAAATGATGTTTAGTGTAGACAATACTCCTCGCTTTGTGAAGAGCTTGTCACAGGCTGATGCTTGAAATGTGAATGTGTCTGTTTAACATTTCAAAGCAATTTAAGACTGCGTTGTGTAACAGGAAGGTCAGATCCTAGTTGAAATTTCTTCACACTGACAGCATGGTCATCAGAAGGAAAGGCTATCATGACCTTGTCGCTGTTAGAGATGATTTTGTGAAGTCTGAGGTTTGCAGTGGCAAGCATGTTCTGGGTTCTAGTAAGAAGGTCAATAGCTTCTTCATCATTGGGCAGAGATTTGAGTCCATCGTCTACATAGAAATTCATTTCGACGAACTGTCTTGCATTAGATCCAAATTCTTTCTCACCCTCTTGAGTTGTTTTCCTCAGTCCATAAATTGCTACTGCAGGAGGACTGTTACCGAAGACATGTACCTACATTCGATAGTCTATGACTTCATCGTTGACATCATTATTGCGGAACCTGAGGACGTTTCTGCAGTCTTCACAGACGTTGAAACAGTGGAATATCCGCTGAATGTCAGCCATAACAGCAATTGGCTCTTGTCTGAAGCGAAGTAAAACTCCTATGAGATTTTTGTTCAGACTAGGCCCAGTGGGAAGATTGTCATAGGCCACCCTAATCTGATCAGGCTTGCGAGCATGGTAGACACCAAAGCATGGTAGGTACCAACATTCTTCTCCTTCCGTAAGAGGAGGTGCAGGCTCAGCATGATCTCTCTCAAACACCTTCTACATAAAGTCCACAAAGTGTTTTTTCATCTCAGGCTTCTGGTTCAAACTGCGATTTAAAGAAACAAACTGAGATTCTGCGTGTACCCTGTTGTTTGGTAGTCTCTTTCTTGGGGTACGAAATGGTAGAGGTGCTACCCAACTGTTGGAATCATCTTGGTAGAACTCTTTTCTCATGGTTTTCAAGAATTCTTTGTCTTCTATGGTAGCTTCCAACTCATTGTCTTTAGTGGTTACCTCCAACACTGTGTTGCCGATGTTGTCATCCCAGAGATTAAGAGCTTTCTTATTGTCTTGTATGATGTGCTGTTGTGCACCTTTTTCAAACAGTCTTTCTTTCACAATATATTTATGTGGTCGTTGTGCAAAACAAGTTGTTCATCCATTTGACAGGACATGTGTTTTAAAGGAAGAGACTGAGTAGGACCTCCTGTCCTTGTCTAGGCAGTCATTGTCTATGATGACCCAACCTAGATCCAGGCGCTGAGCATATGGTGCATTGTGTGGACTGTTGATTTGATGACGAACTTTGTGCACCCTTAGGATGTCTCAACCAAGTAACAGCAGGATATCGGCACTTTCATCGAGGGCTGGTATTTGGTTGGCTATGTCCTTTAAGTGAGAATGGTGAAAAGCAGCTTCAGGAGTAGGGATCTCTTCTTTGATGCTTGGATTATATTTGCACTCAGTGATAGTGGGCAAATATGTTTCCACATTGTCATTCAGAGGAGCAACTACAAGTCCACTGGCTCTCCTGCCTAAGACTTCTGTAGTGCTTAGAGTATAAGGCAGAGCATCTCCAGTTATGCCCAACAGTTCAAAAAGCTGAGTTCTTGCAAGAGATCTGTTACTCTGATCATCCAGAATAGTATACAGTCTTATGGCCTTTTCAGGTTGACCTTTGGGGTATACACAGACTAAGCATATCTTTGCACAGGATTTGTCGCAGAATTCTTCTCCACAGACCTCTGTACATGAAGAGAACACTGGGATGGTAGGTGCTGCTTGATCTGGGTGCTCCCCACCTTGCTTTGCTTCAGGAAGATTGTTTGTGAGCGTAGTAGACTTGTGTGAATATTGATGAAGAGCTTGCACATGGTCATCACTGTCATACACACTCTATACATTTGATGATCGCTTTACAGTCCTTTACAAAATGTTCTGTGGAGGCACAGCATTTTTAGCAAACCCCAAATTTCTTCAAAATTTCCTTACGTTCTTGGAGGGTTTTCTTTCTGAAGCCAATACATTTCTTAAGTGGATGTGGTTTGTTATGTATTGGACACTGGCGATTTGGGTCCTCAATTCTCTTGTTTTGATCAGTCTTTTCAAGAACTGTAGCAGGTGCAGGTAGAAAATTAGTCCTTTTCACTAACGTTGGACCTCTACGGTCTCTGTGCGACATACGTGTGTTCGTAGGTCTTGGAGAGAATGTACTGAGAAGGCTACAGTCCCCATATGAGAAACTTGGGTCATTCTTTTGATGAACTCGCAAAAGTAGAAAAAAGGAGGAAAGGCAACTCTATGTTCTTCCTTATACTTTGCTCCAAGCGCTGCCCATCTTTCTTGAATTCCATATGGTAGCTTGAGAACAATAGATTTGATGCCATGAGAGGTGTCAAGGGAACTGAGACCAGATAAGTTGATGTCAGCCTTAGCAAGTTGAAGCTCTAATAGAACATCGCTGAGTTCTTGAAACTTTAGATTGTCGCTAGCAGAATTCCTTGGGAAGCTTTGCAACTTTTTGAATAAAGCATCTTCAATGGCCTCTGGGCTGCCAAGGGTATCTATTTCTGCTTTCTTATATGTGGCCTGAGCCTCCATTTCTGCAGCTTGAGGCTCCATTTCTGCTTTCTTATATGCGGCCTGAGCCTCTATTTCTGCTTTTTTTTGGGCGAAAGCTGCCTGAATTTTAGAGGCTTTAGCATCAACACGGGCTTTTATTACTTGTTGACTGAGTGTAGAAGACCTTGATTGTAGGGATTTGGAAGATCTTGAGGAGCATTTAGTAGATGCAGAGTGATAAGATCTGGATTCATGGAGCTGTGTTATTCTCACTTCTGCTTTTGTCTTTTTTTGCACCACTAAATTGTCTCTTTCAAGATTGAGCTCCTCAAAACCCATTCATTCTTCCAATGACCCCTGAGTGTTGTACCGCTTTAAGAGAGCAATATATTTAACACACATTCTTTGATAATTCTCATAAGCAACATTCAATTGCTGGATAGCCCCCTCTAGTTATATTGGCTCATGAGATTGTTGGGAGAGAGCAGACATGCATTTAACAGTATTAGACCATAAGTCATTAATATTAGACAGCAATTCTAACTTGTCAGCATTAAGATTCTCTTGCACTTTCCAGGATGGTTTTCTTTAGCGTTTTTCTCTTTTGTATAATTCAGGGTTTAAGTCCTGCTCTGGATGAAGCTCTGATTGTGGTTGTGTATTAGTTTCCCCAGACTGTATATTACTTTCCTGAAATATCATGTTAGCAAGGAGAGGGGTTGATAAAAAGTTTACAGAGAAATGTATCAATTTTTCTGTGGGTGAGAACAGGTTTCCTAGGCAATGGTTGCAGAAAGGTTTTCGTTTACTTTCTTACAAGATTTACAGACAAGCCATGTGCTAATGCATACAGAAGCAGTGTATAAACTTGCAGTTGTAAGACATTCACATCAATAATTTGTTCTGACACTGATGAGTGTTATGCTGAGATATACTTGCAGACATGTACAGGCTTGTGTAGAGATGGCTGCACTCTGTATTAGCTGTCCATATAACATCTCACTGTGTATTCAAAGATAGCAAGGATACTATGAAGACATTTCACTGATCTTTTGACTGTTCTGTTTCTCCAATCTAAGCATTGAAAGTGTGATCTCTGTAACTTACAGTTGTGAGATAACGATAACTCCAATCTCAGTTGGATACCACAGTCAGTGACTCAATCAAGATAATATCTTGTAGATCTTGTGAAGTTTATTCCATAAACTGAGAGAATCTTACAACAATGAACATACGATAGGTCAAAAGATCATAATGTGCTCTGCTTCATGACATGAGGCTAGAGCTGCAATGCATTTCTGGGAAAAAGGGTGGGCATTAACTAAACCAGAGGAGAGGGAGGAGCAGAGACAAATATAGAAAACACTTAAAAGCATATGACAGTCCATATGACAGTCATGTGAAGCATGACAGGGGGATATGATCACCATTTATAATACATAAGGGGGGATATGATCTCCATGTATAATACATAAGGGGGGATATGATCTCCATGTATAATACATAAGGGGGGGATATGATCTCCATGTATAATACATAAGGGGGGTATGATCTCCATGTATAATACATAAGGGGGGATATGATCTCCATGTATAATACATAAGGGGGGATATGATCTACATGTATAATACATAAGGGGGGATATGATCTCCATGTATTATACGTAAGGAGGGATATGATCACCATGTATAATACGTAATGGGGGATATGATCTCCATGTATAATACGTAAGGGGGGATATGATCTCCATGTATAATACATAAGGGGGGATATGATCTCCATGTATAATACATAAGGGGGGATTTGATCACCATGTATAATACATAAGGGGGGATATGATCTCCATGTATAATACATAAGGGGGGGATATGATCTCCATGTATAATTCATAAGGGGGGGATATGATCTCCATGTATAATACATAAGGGGGGATTTGATCACCATGTATAATACATAAGGGGGGATATGATCACCATGTATAATACATAAGGGGGGGATATGATCTCCATGTATAATACATAAGGGGGATATGATCTCCATGTATAATACATAAGGGGGATATGATCTCCATGTATAATACATAAGGGGGGGATATGATCTCCATGTATAATACATAAGGGGGGTATGATCTCCATGTATAATACATAAGGGGGGATATGATCTCCATGTATTATACGTAAGGAGGGATATGATCACCATGTATAATACATAAGGGGGGATATGATCTCCATGTATAATACATAAGGGGGATATGATCTCCATGTATAATACATAAGGGGGGATATGATCTCCATGTATAATACATAAGGGGGGATATGATCTCCATGTATAATACATAAGGGGGGTTATGATCTCCATGTATAATACATAAGGGGGGATATGATCTCCATGTATAATACATAAGGGGGGATATGATCTCCATGGATAATACATAAGGGGGGGATTTGGTCTCCATGTATAAAAACATAAGGGGGGATTTGGTCTACATGTATAAATACATAAGGGGGATATAATCTCCATGTATAATACATAAGGGGGATATGATCTCCATGTATAATACATAAGGGGGATATGATCTCCATGTATAATTCATAAGGGGGGGATATGATCTCCATGTATAATACATAAGGGGGGATTTGATCACCATGTATAATACATAAGGGGGGGATATGATCTCCATGTATAATACATAAGGGGGATATGATCTCCATGTATAATACATAAGGGGGATATGATCTCCATGTATAATACATAAGGGGGGATATGATCTCCATGTATAATACATAAGGGGGGATATGATCTCCATGTATAATACATAAGGGGGGGATATGATCTCCATGTATAATACGTAAGAGGGGATATGATCTCCATGTATAATACATAAGGGGGATATGATCTCCATGTATAAATACATAAGGGGGGGATATGATCTCCATGTATAATACATAACGGGGATATGATCTCCATGTATAATACATAAGGGGGAATATGATCACCATGTATAATACATAAGGGGGGGGGGTATGATCTCCATGTATAATACATAAGGGGGGATATGATCTCCATGTATAATACATAAGGGGGGATATGATCACCATGTATAATACTTAAGGGGGATATGATCTCCATGTATAATACTTAAGGGGGATATGATCTCCATGTATAATACATAAGGGGGATATGATCTCCATGTATAATACATAAGGGGGGGGGATATGATCTCCATGTATAATACATAAGGGGGATATGATCTCCATGTATAATACATAAGGGGGGATATGATCACCATGTATAAATACATCAGTGGTTCATATAGTGAACTCGGTGTAGAGTTAGTCACCCTGAGGTCATCACGTCTGGAGGAATAGAGATTTAACTTCCACATGTGCAAAGGCTTCTTTACAGTAAGAGCGGTGAAAATGTGGCATAGACTTTCAGTTCTTGCCAGATTAGTAGATTGTTTTAAAAAAGAAAATAATATAAGAGATTACTAGCATTTATAGGTAACAATATGAGGGGTAGTTGATCCAGGGAATGTGTTATCAGATAAGATTTTTCCCCCTTTCGTGCAAACTGGATCATGCTTTATTGGGTTTTTTGCCTTCCTTTGGATCATTTGTGGGTATCGAATTGTATATATGGAGGTTTTCTATTTGCATGCTTTTTTTTTTATGTTGGTTGAACAAGATGGACTTGTGTGTTTTTTTCAGCGTGAATAACTATGTGAATATGTGAACTATGTGAATATGTAACCTTTGTGAAATACAATAACCCCCAAGCGGATCACACATAATATAGTAGAAATACTGTGTTTTTCCTTTCCTGCATTCTTTAGCTCAGCTTACCAAGGTGTCATAAGGGCAGGGTCCATGGTGTGCCAATATGGGAGGGGGGGGGCAAGATATATATTTAGGGCATGAGTCTTGGAACTCCATACTCACAAGCAACCTCCAGCTTACAATGGCAGCACACACAAGCATCCTACTGCTGGCAGCTCTCTGTGTAGGATCAGGTAAGGGGCACTGGACATCATTAATATTATGATTTTTTTCTGGGGAATTTTACAATTTTATGATACATTTAAATACATTTTTCAAAAAGCAACAAGTAATTTATAGAAGCTACAAACTTGCCATACCCTTTGAGATGACTGCAGTACAGCTACAATTACAAACGAAAAACAAAATGGCGCTGGGCGAGGACCACACATGAAGAGTCTAGATAGGTTAGTGACAAACGATGGATACAGCAGGAAAAATAAAATAGGGGAATAAGTGTACAATAGTAATAAGTTCAAAATGGGGTGGCGATGAAGCGACGAATGGAGACGGGGAAGTCCATAGTCAAAGGGTCCTAGGTGGTGGATGGATGGTGAAGGCAGCTCCCCATAGAGCGAAGCAGGACTCTGTAGAAAATAAATCGGACACTGAGATTGGCGCCCCCTTGTGTCCGATTCAGTTACAATTACAACTTTCTTTAACCACTTGCCGCCCAGCCACTGTAGAAATACGGTGGCAGGGCGGCACGGCTGGGCAAAACCACGTTTTAAAAAGTGTGTTTTCAAAACTGGTAGGGGCCACCGCCGCCCTACCTGTCTTGCCGATCACGGCCGCGGATGTCAGTCGCCGGGTCACAGCCGGTCGTTACCGGCTATGTCCCGGCGATTAGCGGCAATCACTGACAGAGAGCACAGCTGCAGTAGCTCTGCTCTCTGTCAGTTCCCTGACAGCTCCTGACACGCTGATCGGGACAGAAGACTTTATCTGTACGGATCAGTGTGTCTCCGTGCAGTACACACCCCCGCCCCCTAGTAAAACACTTCCCTCACACAGTTAACCCTTTCACTGAATAAAAAAGTTAACCCCTTCCTCCCCAGTGCCATTAGTACAGTGTCAGTGTTTTTTTTTTTGCACTGATCACTGTATTGGTGTCACTGGGGATGTCAGTGACCCCAAGTCAGTTCCCCCCACAGTGTCAGAACGTCCGCCGTAGTCCCGCAGTCCCGCCATAAGTCGCTGATCACCGCCATAAGTCATGATCGCCGCCATAAGTCGCTGATCACCGCCATTATTAGTATAAAAAAAAAATTTAAATCCCAGAATCTTTCCCACCATTTGTAAACGCTATAACTTTCATGTAAACCAATTCATTTGCACGTATTGGGTTTTTGTTTTTTTTTTAGCAAAGACATGTCGCAGAATACATTTTGGCAGAAATTTATGACTAAATTTGATTTTTAAATTTTTTAAATTTTTACATTTTTTTTTATTGGACATGTTTTATAGCAAAAAGTCCAAAATATTGTTTTTTTTCCTCAAAATTGCCAGCTTTTTTTTTTATAGCGCAAAAAATAAAAAACGCACAGGCGATCAAATACCACCGAAAGAAAGCTCAATTTGTGGGAAATAAAAGGAGGTAAATTTCATTTATGTACCGTATTGCATGACCGCGCAATTGTCCGTTAAACTAGCGCAGCGCTGTATAGCAAAAAAATGGCAGAAATTGCAGTATCTATACCATAGTTTGTAGACGCTATAACTTCACACAAAGCAATCAATATACACTTATTGGGATTTTTTTTTTACCAAAAACATGGAGCAGAATACATTTTGGCCTAAATTTATAACTAACTTTGAGTTTACTATTTTTTTTATAGCTGAAAGTAAAAAATATTGTTTTTCTTCAAAATTTTTGGTCTTTTTTTGTTTATAGCGTGAAAAATAAAAAGCGCACAGGTGATCAAATACCACCGAAAGAAAGCTCTATTTGTGTGAAAAAAAGAAACGTAAATTTCATTTGGGTGCAGCATTGCATGACCGCGCAATTATCAGTTGAATTAGTGCAGCGCCGAGCAGCAAAAAGAGGCGTGGTCATTAAGGGGGGTAAATCCTCTGGAGGGCAAGTGGTTAAAATGGATTTTAGTATCCTGCTCAAAGGCTACAACCATGCTGCAGTCTGGGGTTTGAGGAAACGACCCTTAGGACCCCCCTCTACCCCAGAAATTACCCCTTATGTAAAACCCCTAAAACATAATATATTTTGGGAACACAGATGTCCCGTAGAATAAATAGATGGTGGATGTCAATTTTTGATGTTACACAATATTTGTGCAACCTATATTTTCAGGAACATGCACAAGATACCTCCAGAAAATACTAGTTAAGACTAGCGGGTACCATGTACCCCATACGCATTCACATAGGGGGAGTCGGGATCTGGGGGACCCCTTCTTAAAGGGGGCTTCCAGATTCCGATAAGCCCCCCCGCCCGCAGACCCCCTCAATCATTGGCTACAGTTGTGGGGAAGAGGCCCTTGTCCCCATCAACATAGAGACAAGGTGCTTTGGGGGGGGGCCTGCCCCAAAGCACCCCTCCCCCTATTTGAGGGCATGTGGCCTGGTATGGTTCAGGAGGGGGTGCACTTTTCTCACCCCCCCCCCTCCTCCCCCGTTCCTGACCTGTCAGGTCTGGTATGGATTTTAGGAAATACCCCCATGGCATCTTTTAAAAAATTTTGATGTAGGGGTTCCCCTCAAAATCTATACCAGACCCAAAGGGCTTGCTATTGGTGGGGGGGAACCTCACGCTGTTTTTTTTTTTAAGTTGGGCTTTCATTTGGTGGTAAATGGTAATGGAGATCTCCTGATTTTTTTTATTATCAAAGGAAAACTGGCCCAAAATAGTAAAAAAAATCTTTTTTTTTAATTTAGCTGCGTGTTTCTTGTTACGACCATAACCTACCACCAAAAAACAACCCAAAATAAATTCTCCAGCTCTTGATGATCACAGCGATACCATACACGTGTATGTTATTTGTTGTTTGTACCCGTAATACAGCCCAGAAACAATAGTGCGCATTATGTTTTTGTCTTTTTTTTTTTTTTTTACCTAAAACACACTGACACTGAGATTAACACTAACTGACACCATGTTTTTTAAATCCTGACCTTTGACCTTGACCTTTGACCCTGACTTTAACCTAAACACTAACCCTGGCACTGAACTAGATCAAACTTTCATCTAGGTATTTTCCTTTTTTTTTCTCTCTATGCCAGGAGTTAGAGAGATACAATGTATCTCTCTTCTCCATTCATAGAGAGAGAAAAGAAAACAAGGGGGCCGTGCTGCACAGCTACTGATCACTGTGATAGCCAATCAGAGGCTATCATAGCGATCATGTGACCCGGGACCGGGGCTCTCAGTGACACCGCGGTCTCAGTGGTGGGAGCACGCCAAGCAGCACGCTCCCAGCACAAAGACAGGTACGCAAATATGCGGGCCCACGGAAAAAAGCCCAGTTCCGTGAGGCCGCATATTTGTATGACGTCGGCGGGTCTCTCCTTCAAGTGTCCCCCATGGCGGTGTAGAGCGGGCCTCTCCTCGTGTCCCCCACGGCGGTGTAGAGCGGGCTTCTCCTCGTGTCCCCCAAGGCGGTGTAGAGCAGGCCTCTCCTCGTGTCCCCCAAGGCTGTGCAGAGCGGGCCTCTCCTCGTGTCCCCCACGGCAGGGGAGAGCGGGCCTCTCCTTATGTCCCCCGTGGCCATGGAGAGCTGGCCTTTCCTCGTATCCCCTGCGGCAGTGGAGAGCGAGCCTCTCCTTGTGTCTCCTCTCAGCGGAGGACAGCGGAACTCTTCTGCACCTGTCCCCTCAGCATCGCTGCCAGTGTAATGGCGGTGCCAAAGAAGAAGCCGGAAGTCGGAAACCGGAAGTCGGCTTCAAAACGAGGTTTGGAGCGCAAATCGATCAGAGGCCTGGGGTTTGCATTGCAAGCCACTTGCTCCATTGTAAGCCACCCGTTCCATCTGTGCTCACAACAAAGGGATTTCTCCTCGCATTTGGCGAGCGGGCGAGTGGAATTTTCAAGCCCTGTTCTATACTATTACTCTATATCCTATGGCCGATGGAATCTAAATACAATATTTTATATATTATTTTTTTTTCTTTATACTGTTAAAGATATTAATGGTAATGTGGCATCAATTTCTTTTCAAATCTTTTTTATTGAATTTTAACAAATATATAAAAATAGAAATGTATCAAAATAGAAAATGAGTGCAAGCAAAACTTAGTACAACAATGATAGCACGCTCATAAGCCTGAAAAAGCATTCGCGTATTCGGCCTAATCCGCCAACTTAGGTATGCTTGGACATAGCAAATCAGCAAAGGCATATAATACCAACATAATGCACATAGTGCCATCACAAATATCCCAGGAGCGCAGACCAGAATATAGTCCGGCTCCCAAGTAATATCGAGCCAAAAAAAAAGAAAGAAATATAAACATAGGAAATGAGAAGAGTAAAGAGTTAACTGAGCACAAATTCAAAAAGATATCAGATCTAGCTGATACGCCATCATCCATGGTTGTATGTATTTTGTAATTCAATCCTATATATTCACATTATGCAGTACAAACATTTCTTTCCAACAAGACCATCTAAAGTCAAATAACCCCGTGTTCTGGGTGGAAATGGCAACGGCCCTCTCGCAGATGTAATGGGAATGTACTCTGTGAATAACGTCTGATATACTGTAGGTGTCCTTTTATCATGCGGCTGTAAACGACCGCCGCTCAGTTCTCCGGCATTCTCAGAGGAGAGAGTTCTCCCCTGAATGCCTTTTTATGAAGCGGTGTGGAACGCTTCTCCGAATGAAGAGAAAACCGATCTACAAACGCTTTGAACGCTAGAAAACGACTGCTTTTACTGCAATCTCGCGAGATTACAGTAAGAGACGAGTCAAACATCGTTTACTAAGCAGAGGTAAATTATCGCTGCTTCGTTTGCAATTCCCCCGATTCTCCAGCTCTGGGCTGGAGAATCTGGAGGGAGGACTCGGATCTCCAGTGAAGGGCTGACATCGCTCCTTCATACACTGGCCATCTGTGTGCTGAGATGATCAGCGGAGAACATGTTCTCCGCTGATCATCTCTGTTTCCTACACCAATAATGATCGGAGATCAGCAACGATCCTCAGCATCGCCACTGATCTCTGTTTCATAAAAGGCCACCATTAGAGATGAGCGAATTATTCAAAAATTCGATTCGGCTGATTCGCCGAATTTGCGGGAGAAATTCGATTCGATGCGAATTTATTCGCCACGAATTTAACTTATTAAAAGGGTTTCTAGGCTTCAGAGAGCCTTTATATTAGTGCAGAACACTGTACCTTTAATTTAAATGCCCTTGGAGTCTGCTGGGGAAGATAAATAATACTGTCAGTCAGTATGACATGCAGATGAGTGCCGTCGATCTTAGAATCACCGCACACTTCACTCATTTGGGCAGTCACGGGGCACGACGAAGAAGAAGAATGAAAAGAAGAATGAAAAGAAGAAGAAGAAGAATGAAAAGAAGAATGAAAAGAAGAATGAAAAGAATGAGAAGAATGAAAAGAAGAATGAGAAGAATGAAAAGAAGAATGAAAAGAAGAATGAAAAGAAGAATGAAAAGAAGAATGAAAAGAAGAATGAAAAGAAGAAGAAGAAGAAGAATGAAAAGAAGAATGAAAAGAAGAAGAAGAATGAAAAGAAGAAGAAGAAGAAGAATGAAAAGAAGAATGAAAAGAAGAAGAAGAAGAAGAATGAAAAGAAGAATGAAAAGAAGAATGAGAAGAAGAATGAAAAGAAGAATGAGAAGAAGAATGAAAAGAAGAATGAGAAGAAGAATGAAAAGAAGAATGAAAAGAAGAATGAAAAGAAGAAGAAGAAGAATGAAAAGAAGAAGAAGAAGAATGAAAAGAAGAAGAAGAAGAAGAATGAAAAGAAGAAGAAGAAGAAGAATGAAAAGAAGAATGAAAAGAAGAAGAAGAATGAAAAGAAGAATGAAAAGAATGAGAAGAATGAAAAGAAGAAGAAGAATGAAAAGAAGAATGAAAAGAAGAAGAAAAAGAAGAATGAAAAGAAGAATGAGAAGAAGAATGAAAAGAAGAATGAAAAGAAGAATGAGAAGAATGAAAAGAAGAATGAAAAGAAGAATGAGAAGAATGAAAAGAAGAATGAAAAGAAGAAGAAGAAGAATGAAAAGAATGAAAAGAAGAAGAAGAAGAATGAAAAGAAGAAGAAGAAGAATGAAAAGAAGAATGAAAAGAAGAATGAGAAGAATGAAAAGAAGAAGAAGAAGAATGAAAAGAAGAATGAGAAGAATGAAAAGAAGAATGAAAAGAAGAATGAAAAGAAGAATGAAAAGAAGAATGAGAAGAATGAGAAGAATGAAAAGAAGAAGAATGAAAAGAAGAAGAATGAAAAGAAGAAGAATGAAAAGAAGAAGAAGAAGAAGAAGAAGAATGAAAAGAAGAATGAAAAGAAGAAGAATGAAAAGAAGAATGAAAAGAGAAGAAGAAGAAGAATGAAAAGAAGAATGAGAAGAAGAATGAAAAGAAGAATGAAAAGAAGAATGAGAAGAATGAAAAGAAGAATGAAAAGAAGAAGAATGAAAAGAAGAAGAATGAAAAGAAGAAGAAGAAGAATGAAAAGAAGAATGAAAAGAAGAAGAAGAATGAAAAGAAGAAGAAGAAGAATGAAAAGAAGAAGAAGAAGAATGAAAAGAAGAATGAAAAGAAGAAGAAGAAGAAGAATGAAAAGAAGAAGAATGAAAAGAAGAAGAAGAAGAATGAAAAGAAGAAGAAGAATGAAAAGAAGAAGAATGAAAAGAAGAATGAGAAGAAGAATGAAAAGAAGAATGAAAAGAAGAATGAAAAGAAGAATGAGAAGAATGAAAAGAAGAAGGAGAAGAATGAAAAGAAGAAGAAGAAGAATGAAAAGAAGAATGAGAAGAAGAATGAAAAGAAGAATTAAAAGAAGAATGAGAAGAATGAAAAGAAGAAGAAGAAGAATGAAAAGAAGAAGAAGAATGAAAAGAAGAATGAAAAGAAGAATGAAAAGAAGAAGAAGAATGAAAAGAAGAAGAATGAAAAGAAGAAAAAGAAGAATGAAAAGAAGAATGAAAAGAAGAAGAAGAAGAATGAAAAGAAGAAGAAGAATGAAAAGAAGAAGAATTCCAGTACAGCAAAAAGTGTATCTGAAGAGAGCTCCGCTATTTCTGACAGTTCTCTGACAGTTCCTTCACATTTACAGCGGTTGAAACATTGTATCTATTTATTTCCGAATAAAAACATCTGTATCCTAAATGGAAACAAATAGATACAATGTTTCAACCGCTGTAAATGAACTGTCAGAACTGTCAGAGAACTGTCAGAAATAGCGGAGCTCTCTGCAGTGACACTTTTGCCGGCTGATCGGGGAAAATTCGATTCGTGCATCCGAAGTTTGCTAAAATTCGGATTCGATGTGAATCGAATTTTTCCTAATATTCGAAACGAATTCCACTTCGCCAAGTTCGATTCGCTCATCTCTAGCCACCATAGTAAAGGTTTTAAATGATTTCCAAGCAGCAGCAATGAAGAGCCTGGCTGCAATTAGTATATGGCCAATTATCGTTCTGAATTGCCCAGGAAAAAGGTTTAAGGTAAGATTCAGTAGTGCCAGGTAATGAGCTGGAGTTGTAGTCATTCCAGACACCCGAGAAATCAACACGAAAACGTCTTGCCAAAATTTGTGTAAATAAGTGCATTCCCACATAATATGTAGTAGATTGCCCTCTTTGCCACAATTCCTCCAGCATAATGGTGATTGTGACGGGAGTCACTTTGGGTGGGGGGCCCATGGATCCCAGCTCACTTTGGAGAGGTGGGGAGATCCCTGTATCAGCTCCCCAAATACCTCTTATGTATAAGTCACCCTGTGCCTGTTAGGGGTACAGGGTGATCTGTCCTAATATTGGGGTGGGCTTTGTCTCAGACTGTGTAGACATGTTTAGGAGATAGGTGGGGTGGGGGGTTGTTGATTGTTTAATGTTATGTGCATTAGCTTAGTGGGGGGTGTCTCCGGCAGCACTCCCTCCTGATGGGACTGTCTGCTGGTGTGAAGTTTGAATACCTGTGTGTCTCTTGTTACTAAATGTAGATTGCCCCACCCTGTGTCATTATGCAGGGAGGGGGGATTGTCCCCTGAGTGTATATAACTTGTATCTGTGTTCAAATAAAGTAGTCTACCTCCTGGTTTACTTCAAGACTGGTGTCGTCTAGTCTTGTATGGTCAGCTGTGGTGTCTGTTGTTGGTGTTCGGACAGGGAAGCGATATTCTAAGGGAAGTACCCAAGCGCAGTCTGTGGTCGGTTCCGGTACAGTGATGTGTTAGGGTACATCTTAAATAGTTTGTATGGGGTAAGGTAGTTACGGTAATGTGGCATCAATTTCAAATGTACGTTGGACAAAAAAGCTCAACAAACCTAATTCGGTTGCATAGTAGTGAGGATCTCACATAAATAAAAATATACTTGTAGCATACAGTTACCAGACTTACCACAATCTATTTAGGTTCATATTGGGGGCAACACAGTGGCTAAATGGTTAGCACCTCCACCTGGCAGTACTCAGGGCCATTGGTTCAAATCCCAACCATGGCACCCCTCTGCCCAGAGTCCACATGCTCCTCCTGCACCCACATCAGCCTCCCCCCTGGCACCCCAGCCTCCCCCCACACCCCCAAAGACATGCTGGTAGGCCAACTGGATCCTGTCTAAATTGTTCCTAGTATGTGTATGTATGAATGTAAGCTAGGGACCTTAGATTGTATGCTCCTCGGGGGCGGGGACTGATGTGAATGTACAATCTATGTGTAAAGCACTGCATACATTGACAGCACTTATAGACATACCATAAATCAATATTGATAGGGACCTCACATACATAAGAGTCATATAGATATCCCAGTAATGAATAAGTCAATAAACATAACATTGGGCTGAACAGCATAATGAGATCCATATAAGTAAGATAACTATCTACATATAATATACATAGTCCAAAGAAAAGGAACATACCACATTACCCTCTGTTTTGTGAGGAAGCCAGCAAAATATCCCTCCTCCATCCAGCATGATTCCATATAGGGAGCTATTGATGACATAATGATGTCATTGTGCATGCGTGCGTGAGGATGTCACGACACAATGTGTTGTGATGTCACGGCACACGCGCAACTGTACACACTGGAAAAAATCATGCCCAGCAGTCTCCCGATAAACCAAGATGGGGGGGGGGGGGAAATAGACAACACCCAGCTCCGGCCTCAACAGGCTCGGCGCCTCCTCCAGGGCTAAAACCATTTGTTGCACTAAGCAATCAAATGATGGAAAACAAGTGTGGGCATCTGGCTAAGCTGGATATTGACCGCACTCACAATGGGACCATTTTGACCAGAGACCTGCAACATATCTGCGCATGCATGGGGTATCCAAAGATGGCAGCACAGAAGGGTGGGGGGTGGGACTAAAATATTGCCAGATATTGGAAATGGGAGTGTAGGCTAAATTTTATAAAGAAATCCCTTGCTGTCATTAAAGTGTATGTCAGGGCAAAAAAATACACATATTTAATATATATATTTATTTATTTCAGGTACTTATATAGCGCCATCAGTTTACGCAGTGCTTTACATATATACTGTACATTCACATCAGTCCCCGCCTCCGAGGGGTGTACAATCTAAGGTCCCTAACTCACATTCATACACATACTAGGGCCAATTTAGACAGGATCTAATTAACCTACCAGCATGTCTTTTGGAGTGTAGGAGGAAACCGGAGCAAACCCGCCAATCACAGCCACGGATGTCAGTCACCGGCTGTGACCCGGCGATTGACATCCGTGGCTGTAATCGACAGGAAGGTAGGGCGGCGGCGCGCCTCGCGCACGCCCCCTACCTGTTTTAAAAACACACGTTTTAAAACGTGGTTTTGCCCAGCCGTGCCGCCCCGCCGCCGTATTTCTACAGTGGCTGGGCGGAAAGAGGTTAATATTGAGGCCACCATTATTGATCTTTCTGTGGATGGATAGGCGAACCAATCTCAACGTTCAAATGAAAAGTGTTTATAGCTTCAGCTTTAATTGCACCTTTTTCCTCCTGAGTCTCCCTGTTGGTAATGTCACCACACTTGTGCTACGATGGCAGATGGGACATCCAGTGTTTTTATAGATCTATGTACATATTTGCCAGCACACCATGGATCTTTGAATCGTGTCCAAAAGCTTTATTGAAAGTGATCACATCACAGCAATAGTTTACAACATTTCGGGGCTGTCTGGGACCTTTTTGTCAGGCAGGTGATGATCATAATATACCTGATGAAGGGATCTTGCGCGGCCCCCTAAATGTTGTAATCAGGGAAAAGAGCCAGTGATGTTGGCTCTTTACCATGTGATCAGCTGTGTCCAATCACAGCTGATCACATGTAAACAAATGCTGGTTACCGGCTTTCCTAAGACAGGGGACATTTACACTGATAACCAGGGCACTGATCATCAGTACAGGCCTATCAGTGCTAATCACTGCAGCATATCAGTACCCATCAGTGCAGAATATCAGTGCAGTCCCATCAGTGCCAATCCACGTCCATCAGTGCAGCATATCAGTACCCATCAGTGCCACCTTATCAGTGCAGCCTCATCAGTGCCCATCAGTGCCACCTTATCAGTGCAGCCTCATCAATGCCCATCAGTGTCCCCTCATCAGTGCCCATCAGTGTAGCTTATCAGTGCCCATCAGTGCCACCTCATCAGTGCCCATTAGTGCTGCCTCATTAGTGCCCATCAGTGCAGCTTCTTAGTGCCCATTGGTGCTGCCTCATCAGTGCAGCCTCATCAGTGCCCAACAGTGCAGCCTCATCAGTGCCTATCAGTGCAGCTTCATCAGTGCCCCTCAATGAGTGCCCATCATTGCAGCCTTTATCAGCGCACATCAGTGAAGAAGAAAACTTCAAATTTGTACAACAGAAACTGAAAAAAGTTTTTTTTTTACAAAATATTTTCGTTTGTTTAGCAAAAAACAAAAAAACTCAGTGGTGAATATTATGATGATATTACCACCAAAAGAAAGTTCTTTCACAAAAAAATGATACAAATTTAATCTGGGTGCAGCGTTGTATGACTGTGCAGTTGTAAAAGTGCAATAGCACTGAAATATGAAAATTGTTCTGGGCAGGAAGGGGGCGAAAGTGCCCGGTATTGACGTGGTTAAGAAGGGTTCATCTAAATTCGAGCCTACTGTATATAACCCACCCCAAAGCTGCGTTTTGGATCCATCCAATCCTTCAACAACCGTTATCTGTGCTGAAATCTCTACATCAAACCATCCCACATTTTTTTTACAGGCCAATGTATGATTGAGTTCATCTATTAAGGATAGAGAAGGAAAAGGAAGGAAAACCATTATATTGGTAAAAACATTGGTGAGCTCGTCCTGTGCTGCTGTTATCAGTGCGAATGTAGAAGTTTTATCTGCTTTTATTGGAAGGTGGACTCACACTTTAAATGGTTCTTTTTCAGCCTATTCCCTGCAATGTTACACATGCACCTCTGAAACCATCGACAGCAACTGCAAGACACCGACCACCTGCACATCTGGAGACGGCTACTGCGAGACGGATGTAATAACTGGTACAGCAGGTAAGACTTTACAAAAATTACTCATCCGGCCAATAAAGAGATTCTCTACATACCTACCTTCAGCCAACCACCTTGTCACTCTCCAATGGTTAGATGATACAAGCATCCCACAATAAAGCGTGTTGGTTTTCATGGGACCACACACCATAAAAGAAACCCCCCCCCCCCACTTTAGCTGGATTTATGTTAAGAACAGGCATCTTGGTCCCAATATATCATGGATTATACACCATGGCCATTCTTAATCCTGCCTACTAGCAATGTATTACATATAGCTGACCTTGGGGTCAAATCAAGTCAGTCCCTAGCCCAAATCGCACTGCACCACACCAAAAGTAGTGCATGCACTACTATTGTAAATGCACTGCAACTGGATCACATGGCACAAAAGTACCGGTGCAGGCATGTGCACTGTGTTTGTGACCTGCATTTGGGGTGTTGTTCATTTAACTGTGACACCCGCTGCAGATCGCAACTGCTGTTCATTCTGAACGTGGTGAGGGAAACACACAACGAACGTGGTGAGGGGAAAGTGCATGGAACATGATGAGGGGAATGCGCACGGAACATGGTGAGGAGAACACGCACAGAATGTGGTGAGGGGAACGTGCACAAAACGTGGTGAGGGGAAAGCGCATGAAACGTGGTGAGGAGAATGCGCACGGAACGTGGTGAGGGGAACGTGCATGGAAAGTAGTGAGGGGAACGCGTTCTGGTGTTCAGCAGCTCCTTACACCGTGACAACAGTGACACCCGCTGCAGTTCGTGGTGAGGGGAACGTGCATGGAAAGTAGTGAGGGGAACACCTTCTGGGGTTCAGCAGCCCCTTAAATGTCTGCACACTCTCATGGCACCCCATTGTAAAATTAAAACAAATTAATAGTTTTAACCCCTTGGCACTGGCGCCTCCTGGCCCTTTATGGGTTTCAGAAGCCGGGAGGCGGGGTGGGGTTTCAAGGTCCTGTGACCGCCGTGATTTGCCGTCACAACGGTCACATGATCAGGAAAGGTCCTGATTAAAAGAGGAGATAGGGATATGTACCGGATATGTGTGCTGGGAGCCCGCAGGACGCACGCTCTCAGCACATATGCTTTTCTTAATTGCCAGCAAATGTGCGGCTGCTCGACGTCAAGGCCCAGATGCCAGGCGGTCGCACATTTGCGTGCGGCCAGCGCGAAGAGGTTAAGCAGCAGCATCTACACATCATGTAGGGCACCTAACATTAGAGGTGATTAGAGCGTACCTTTGCACGCTGGTACTGTCTGGTATTCCAACATTTCTCTTCTTCTTCAGTTCCTCTCCCTCACGCAGCTCACATGACCCCAGTGCTGACAGAGAGGGGCAAAGGAGGGGTAAACAAGGCGCCCACATGGTGATCAAGGTCGTAATGCTGCACAATAAAAACCTGTGGCTTTGTGTAACAATATAGGCAGGCTTCATCCATCCGCCGGCTTGTGGACAATATTTTGGGCAATTTTAAGGTACACCATGGCTGAAAAATACACAAGCCTATGAGAATGCCAACACCGCTGAAGTAAATCAGAAGAGGGTTAACTGCGGGTCCAATGGACCTGTCAGTGAATTCTCAATCATCTCAGAAGCATCTCAAACTGATGTCAAAAGCGCCCTACATTTGCCCATGGAAGTCCTTCGACACAAGTCAGGAACCTATAGGGAATCTTAGAAGATGGGGGGGACTAGCTGGACTTGCACGGAAAAATTCAGGATTGTCTATAAATTCTGGTGCTGGATCTATCGATCTTTGGGATTTCTCCAAGGGTCACCTCATTGTATGCTTAGCCTGAATTGGCCAGGTTTGTGACATGCACACTTTAAGAGGTTACATAGTCCTGGTTCCAGGTTTCATCGAAGAAAGATATTTTACTAGCGTTTAAAGACTGTTCCATTTGTTTTGTCTACATAGGTGGAATAACTGCAACCGTGATCTCCAAGATGTGTGCATCCACCTGCTCACCCGTCACCGCCACCAATAATGGGGCTACAGGCACCGTCACCTGCTGCAACACTGACCTGTGCAATATCATCAATACCAACAATATCATTAATACCAACAATACCAGCAATACCAGCGGAGCCATCAGCATCAAGTCCAGCTATGCCGCCATTGTCCTGGGGCTGGGAATCATCCTGATTTTTATCAGTGACTCACTTCTCTAATACATGATGTGAGATAACAGATTGTCCAACCTGCATCAATAAAGCTGTTGCAATAAAAACCTTGGTGTTGTGAGCCTGTCTTTTGCCGTGTCTGTAATATTGGATATCAGGTGCCTGCATATAGGGCCCATATGATACCTTATACAAGAATACGGGGGCGTGGTCTGCCGAGATCCAAGATGGTCGTGTGATACAGGAGCTCCTGCCAGCCTGAGACCTTGCATGGATATTAGCAGAGGAGCGGGTGAGACAGAGCCATTACATGATGGGGAAAGCGGACCGGAAGGTCACCGGCTCCCGTTCCCGCTCTCCGTGGGCACATAACCCCCAGCAGTCCAAACATATTCAGGAGCTGTTCAGCTACCAGCAGAGGGACAGACCACATGCAGCATCCCCTCTCCCTCCACTACAGCAACATGTGCTCAGGGTGTACAGAGCACAGACACTGGGGCTGGCATGGAGTCTGTCCCACAGCATGACCTCTCTTCAGGCTCACTTACACTTTCTTTAAGAGATTTGCAGGCAGTTGCAGCTGACATTAAAGCTACTTTTACCACAGCCCTCAGTGACCTCAGGGAAGACCTCCATTTGTTAACCACTTCCCAACCGGCCGTTGTATATAAACGGCCAGACGGTGGCACTGCAGGGTCGGGTGGCCGTCTATAAACGGCCTCCCCGCACCCTGCTTGTGCGCGCTCCCTGGGAGCGCGCAGCACCGCGATCCGGTGCCCGCTGTGTCCTCCGGACACAGTGAAACACCGATCGTCGGACGGGACCTCTGTACGAGGTCCCGATCATGTGATCACTGATTGGCCAATCAGTGATCACATGCAAAGTAGTAAGCAAGATGTCACTTCTGACATCATTGCTTACTATGTGTGAAATCTGTGAATGATCACAGAGGTCACATGGTACAAGGCTATTCACAACAGCCTTGTACCATGTGACAAGCTGTGACCAATCACAGCTCACTCAGTTCTTCTCAATGAGTGCAAGAATGCACACAGAGAGAAAGAGAAATGATTGCTTTTACATCCTATATGGGTGTAAAAGCAGTGTTAAAAAAAAAAAAAAAAAAAATCTTCATCACCCCTCACAAGTAGTACAGTGTAACCATGGTGACACTGTACTGCTAGGGTGACAGTATGTAAAAAAAATAAAAAATAATAATATAAAAAAATAAAATAAAAATGTAAAAAAAAATGTTTAAAAATTATAATTTTTGCTTATAAACTAATTTGGATTTTTTTTTTTTTTACTAAAAACATAACGGAATAAATTTTGGCTAAGATTTATGATGAAATATTATTTATTTGCAAAATTTTATAAAAAAAACACTTTTTTTCAAAATTTTTGGACATTTCATTTACATAGCAAAATAGCAAAAAAAATACAAATCCCAGTGGTGAATAAATACCACCAAAATAAAGCTTTATCTATCTCAAAAAAATGGTAAAAAATTCATTTGGGTACAGTGTTGCATGACCGCGCAATTGTCATTCAAAGTGTGATAGCGCTAAAAGCTGAAAATTGGGAAGGGGGTAAAAGTGTCCGGACTGGAAGGGGGGGAAAGTGTCCGGTCTGGAAGTGGTTAAGTACAAGAATAGAGGAGGTGGAATTCACAAGCCGATCTAATGCTGACGCCATAGTGGAGATCCAGCAGTTGTCAGTATTGCACACATCTCATATCAGTGATTTTTATAGACAGATTGAAGATCTGGATAATAGAGGTCACAGACATAATATCAGATTGCGTGGCTTGCCTGAATATGTGGAGCCGAGCGACATCCCCAAAACAGTAATTGCGATCTTCAATGATATGTTGGGCCGTCCACCTGCTGCACCCATTGATCTGGAACGTGCACACAGAGCGCTTCGCTCCAGAGGCAGAGATTCTGACCCCCCAAGAGATGTGGTGTGTTGCTTGGTCAGCTTTCCAATCAAAGAAGACATTCTCAGAAGGGCCAGAGAGAGACGACGCCTTTTATTTCAGAGCAATGAGATACACCTGTTCCAGGACCTCTCCTCCATAACCTTGCAACAAAGGCGAGAACTTCGCCCCCTGCTGGACACACTTCGCTCCCATAACATACTATACAGGTGGCGATTTCCATTCTGTCTCTCCGCTCAAGCTCAGGGGCGCACAGCCTACCTGCGAGTTCCAGAGGATCTCCCCAGCTTCTGTTCCGCACTGGACATTCCTCTAGTTGAGCTTCCAGATTTGTACAGATCTCTGCGTCTTCCAAATGCTTCTGAATCTGGTCGAGTACCAAGTGACATGGATTGGCAAGGCCCCCATCTCCGCCGCCGCCGATCGGTCCCTTCCACTCCTCCGAGACTTCCTGCCAGAGGCTCCACTACCAACAACAGCCCAACGGCCTCTCCTGCACATCGCAGGCCCCGCCGTGATGCCTAAAGGCCTTTCTTCGATCTCTTCTCTGACTTTCTCTCATCAGCAATACTTATTCAGACTATGATCTTACCAGATCCCTTCCATCAGACTCCAGGACCATGCCGGTAGCACCTCGGGTCCTATCTGGCCCCTTAACTGTACACCTTCACCCTTTCATTTTCTGCTCTCTAACCCATCCGCTCTGGTCCAGGTCTTTTAATGCCCCTGCAGATGTTGCCAAATTCGCCTCATCGATCATGAAGACGTTTTCCCTCTCCGTCCCAGATTCTCCAAAGGACCACCAGTCCTGATGTACCTCCGCAGGCACCTTCCATGTCACCGACCTTTTTATTGCTGCATTTTCACTACCTCTGATGAAAGCCTGGGGGATGGTCCTACAGTCTTTCTCTAGACCTGTTTGTAATGTATATGCTGATTTGTCCGCTGCAGAGTCTCTGCAGAGTATGGATCTCCAGACCCTCTATGCCCGGCCCCTGTTTGGTTGTATGGCCTCCCAGGGGTCTTTTGTTGGTCTTGCAGTGGTCAGGGGTGATTTCCATGCCCTCCATTACATATTGTCTGTATTTCCCTGACCATGATCCCTACTGTTCTTTATCAAAGTTTACTGTGAGAGGCTTCATACTTCAGCTCGCCTTTATACTTTTTCCAGGGGTAGTGTGGGATGGCGGAGGAGGACTGGGTTGGGGGGAGGAAGGGATCCGGGACCCGGGCTGTCTTTTCCATACTATTATTATGTTACATATCTGTTTGAAATCAAGTATCACCTCATTACACTCTCCAGGTGTTGTTACCTGCGGGGTCCGGCCCCCTCCCCCACCTCATGTCATAACACCCATCTAAACCACATTTACTGCTTACAGGTTTTGAAACCATCATTTGGAGCTTCTGCTGAGCTCCCCCCCGGTCCTGTCCTCTCCCCTCTCCCCTTGCCTAGCTACCGCTATTTTTCCTTTTCAGACACGAGGTGCTACTTGATTTTTAGAATGTCGTGGAGTCCTGCGGGAGCGGGGTGGGAGATGGATGGTTTGAGTTTTTGGGAAGAAGTCAGATAGAGAAGAGTTAGGACAGATGAGAGACACCTTAGGGTTCCAAAAAGAAATGGTGCACTATGTCTCATTTTTCCCAACTGTTTTCTTTGATGGTTGCTTTTTTTTTGCAATGTTTTTGCCCTAAACAGATTATGATAAAATTTGCTTTTCATCTTAACCACTTGCCTATCGGGCACTTATACCCCCTTATTTACCAGGCCAATTTTCAGCTTTCAGCGCTGCCGCACTTTGATTGACAATTGCGCGGTCATGCAACATTGTACCCATATGAAATTTTGATCATTTTTTTCTCACAAATAGAGCTTTCTTTTGGTGGTATTTAATCGCCACTGGGCGCTTTACTTTTTGCGCTATAAATAAAAAAATTGCAAAAAATTTGAAAAAAAAAAAAAAGTTTCTTTGTTTCTATTATAAAATTTTTCAAACAGGTATTTTTTCTCCTTCACTGATGTGCGTTGATGAGGCAGCACTGATGGGCACTGATAGGCGGCACTGATGGGCACTGATAGGCAGCACTAAAGGGCACTGATAGGCAGTACTAATGAGGTGGCACGGATAGGCGGCACTGATAGACAGCACTAATGAGGTGTCACGGATAGGCGGCACTAATATGCAGCACTGATAGGCGGCACTGATAGGTGACACTGATGATGGGTACTGATAGACGGCACTGACTGGCATCACTGCTGGGCACTGACTGGCGGCACTGACTGGCACAACCCCTGGGCACTGACTGGTGGCACTGACTGGCAGCACTGCTGGGCTGCACTGGTGGGTGGCACTGGTGGGCAGCACTGGTGGGTGGGCACAGGTGGGTGGCACTGGTGGGCACAGGTGGGTGGGCACAGGTGGGTGGCACTTCTGGGCACAGGTAGGTGGCACTTCTGGGCACAGGTGTGTGACACTGCAGAGTGGCACAGGTGGGTGCACTGCTGGGCACAGGTGGGTGCATTGCTGGGCACAGGTGGGTGATCTGCTGGGCACAGGTGGGCGGAGCTAGTGGGCGCACTGCTAGGCACAGGTGGGCGGAACTTGCGGGTGGCACTGCTGGGCACCGATCATCAGGGCACTGATCATCAGTGCCCTGATGATCGGTGCCGATCCCCGCTGTGACAACTGCCGGTTCTCGGCAGTACTTTCCTCACGATCTGACAGCGTGAGGAAAGTGCAGCCGAGAACCGGCACTTGCATTTCCCTGTGATCAGCGTGTCATTGGACACCGCTGATCACGTGGTAAAAGGCCGCTGTGATCGGCCTTTTACCACATCACGTGATCAGCTGTGTCCGTAGGACACAGCGATCACGGAGATCGCCGGGTGCACGCCCCCTGGGGCGCGCAGGAGAGCGCGTTCTGGGGGGACGTCATATGACGTCCACTCAGAACTGGCCGGCCGCAGTGCAGCCGTCATTCGGCTATCTGCGGTCGGCTACTAGTTAATGATATGCAGGTTTTCCATCTGGCTTTCACTGATGTTTTATTTTCAGCATGGACTCGCACACTGGCCCTACCATGGCACACCTACGATGCCACAACTCTTCCCATAACTTTAGGATCATGCCACGACTGCATTCCACTTAGATGTGCATTTTCTCATTTCCCTACATACAATGCTTCCACCACGATACGCCCTAATGATATATATTCGGTCTCCGTGCCCTCATGACATTTGTTACATTTTCCTTCTGATATCCCTAAGCTTGTTGCTGTGTCTTACCTCACCCATTATGCTGGACGATGGCGGTTGTGCTCCCATCTATATCTTCATTCAAACGAATTGTGCTCACCCTCCCTCCCCGATTCTTGCATTTTTTTAAGGTCCATGGCCCAGCGGACTCTTTCATTTTGGATCTAAGTCCACCGCATTTCCCACACAGCAAGCTTTGAGAACTTTTTCCGGCCATCTTTACTCCCTTGTCCTCTGCTTCTCATTTCCTTTCATTCCTTGTTCCTCTTTCTGCTATTTCCCTCCTACCCCTTCTTCTTTCTTGTTCTTCTTTCCTCCTTCCCACATCTTGGTGGGTCAGCTGGTCTACCCCCACTGCCGGTTATCTCTCTCTCTTTTCTCCCCTCATTTCCTCTTCCTTTTAATTTCTTTTCTTTTCCTTCCCTTCTCCCCCCCCCCCTCCCTCTTCTCCCCTTCCCCCGCCACCCCCCTTTTTTTTTTCTTCTCTTATTCCCTTTTCCCATCCCTTTAGGTTCCCTTTACTCTCCTGGACATGCCTTCTCTCAACTCCCTGTCAGGACATCTTTTGCTGAAAGTTCTGTCTATTAATGTGAAGGGTCTGAATACCCCTGAAAAGCGCTCTCTCCTGCTTTCGCATCTTTTTAAACAGAGAGTGAATATTGTCTTTCTTCAGGAAACGCACTTCCGTCACAATGCCATACCCAAGCTGACCAACTCCCATTTTCCGACAGTTTATCATGCTCCTAACCCTCATGCTAAATCTAAAGGCGTTGCCATTTTGATTGCAAAGCACCTCCCTCTGGCTATCTCGGAGTCACTTTCGGATCCGGATGGTAGATTCCTGTTTCTAAAAGGTCATTTTGCCAATAGGCCCATCACTTTAGCAAATCTTTACGCACCCAACACTAGACAGGTATCCTTTTTCCGCTCCATTACCTCTTCACTCTCCTCCTTCCAGACGGGTATTCTAATCTTGGGAGGTGATCTTAACGTTCCCCTATGCACTTTATTGTACTCTTCCTCGGGAAGCTCTTTCTTGCCATATAAATCCATTAGACAGATTTATACTCAACTTCAAGATCTGCAACTTCATGACTCTTGGCAAGTCCTCCACCCGAATGTCAAAGACTATACATTTTTCTCCCCTCCACACAACAAATATTCTAGAATCGATTACCTCTTTATCACGCAAGCTCACCTCTCTTTCCTCCATGATTCCTCCATCGAACCAATGATCCTCTCTAGAGATGAGCGAATCGAATCAGGCGAAGTGGAATTCGTTTCGAATTTCAGGAAAAATTCGATTCGCAACGAATCCGAATTTTTGCCAACTTCGGATGGTCGAATCGAATTTTTCCTGATCGGCCGTTTTCATCCCTTCTATAGCCGGCAAAAATGTCCCTGCAGAGAGCTCCGCTATTTCTGACAGTTCTCTGACAGTTCTTTCACATTTCCAGCGGTTGAAACATTGTATGTATTTGTTTCCATTTAGGATACAGATGTTTTTATTAGGAAACAAATAGATACAATGTTTCAATCGCTGGAAATGTGAAAGAACTGTCAGAGAACTGTCAGAAATAGAGGAACTCTGCACATACACTTTTTGCTTTACTGGAATTATTCTTATTTTCATTCTTCTTCTTATTTTCATTCTTCTTTTCATTCTTTTCATTCTTCTTTTCATTCTTCTTCTTATTTTCATTCTTCTTTTCATTCTTCTTTTCATTCTTCTTCTTATTTTCATTCTTCTTTTCATTCTTCTTTTCATTCTTTTCATTCTTCTTCTTATTTTCATTTTTCTTTTCATTCTTTTCATTCTTCTTTTCATTCTTCTTATTTTCATTCTTCTTTTCATTCTTCTTGTCATTCTTTTCATTCTTCTTTTCATTCTTTTCATTCTTCTTTTCATTCTTCTTCTTATTTTCATTCTTCTTTTCATTCTTTCCATTCTTCTTTTCATTCTTCTTCTTATTTTCATTCTTCTTTTCATTCTTTTCATTCTTCTTTTCATTCTTTTCATTCTTCTTTTCATTCTTCTTCTTATTTTCATTCTTCTTTTCATTCTTTTCATTCTTCTTTTCATTCTTCTTCTTCTTTTCATTCTTCTTTTCATTCTTTTCATTCTTCTTTTCATTCTTCTTATTTTCATTCTTCTTTTCATTCTTTTCATTCTTCTTTTCATTCTTCTTCTTATTTTCATTCTTCTTTTCATTCTTTTCATTCTTCTTTTCATTCTTCTTATTTTCATTCTTCTTTTCATTCTTTTCATTCTTCTTTTCATTCTTCTTCTTATTTTCATTCTTCTTTTCATTCTTTTCATTCTTCTTTTCATTCTTTTCATTCTTTTCATTCTTCTTTTCATTCTTCTTCTTATTTTCATTCTTCTTTTCATTCTTTTCATTCTTCTTTTCATTCTTCTTCTTATTTTCATTCTTCTTTTCATTCTTTTCATTCTTCTTCTTCTTCTTTTCATTCTTTTCATTCTTCTTCTTCTTCTTCTTCTTCTTCTCATTCTTTTCATTCTTTTCATTCTTCTTCTTCTTCTTTTCATTCTTTTCATTCTTCTTCTTCTTCTTCTTTTCATTCTTTTCATTCTTCTTCTTCTTCTTCTCCTTCTTCTTCTTTGGCCCCGTGACTGCCCAAATGAGTGAAGTGTGCGGTGATTCTAAGATCGACGGCACTCATCTGCATGTCATACTGACTGACAGTATTATTTCTCTTCCCCAGCAGACTCCAAGGGCATTTAAATTAAAGGTACAGTGTTCTGCACTAATATAAAGGCTCTCTGAAGCCTAGAAACCCTTTTTATAAGTAAAATTCGCAGCGAATAAATTCGAATCGAATCGAATTTTTTCTGAAAATTCCGCGAATCAGGCGAATCAAATTTTTGAAAAATTCGCTCATCTCTAATCCTCTCTGATCATCACTCTATCACTATGACATTACGATTTCCGGAGAAACATTCCCGTTCTAAGATATGGCGTTTAGATGCCTCTCTTCTTTCTGACTTGGCCAATGAAGCAGAGGTTCGCTCCCAATTAACGGACTACTTTTCGAACAATGAAACTCCAGATACCTCTTCGTTAACTCAATGGGAGGCACATAAATGCGTCATTCGAGGAGTCCTAATAGCTATGGCCACAAAACGTAAAAAAGAGAGACAGACTCGCTTACAACAACTCTTAGATCGCATTAAATTCCTGGAAAAGGCGCACAAACATAATCAGGCCGCCTCGACTTTATCTGATCTTACGAACACCCGCACACAGCTCTTAAACGAACTAGGCAAGGCAGCTAAGCGCAGATTCATTCTGTCGCAAAAAACTTTTTTATGAGTTTGCTAACAAAATCGGGAGATTCTTAGCCAGATCCCTCCAGACAAAAAAGTCGAGTTTATCGGTTCACAAGATTAAGGGCTCGGATGGCTCTTTGGCCACCTCAAATGCAGATATAGCATCTCACTTTGAGCAATACTACAAAACATTGTACAATCTCCCTCCAGAACGTTGCCCTTCTGAGGCTAATAAGCCTAGAGACACCCTAATCGCTGACTTTCTTCGCCTCTATAGTCCTTCCACTGTACCTGATGATACTGTTCAGGATTTGGAACATCATATCACGGCGGAGGAACTCTCCCGAGCCGTCCAGCAAATGAAACATGGTAAAAGCCCGGGCCCTGATGGTCTTTCTGTGGCATATTACAAGGAGTTTGTAGATATTTTGAGTGAACCCTTCCTCTCCGCCTTTAACACTTTCTCTTCACCCTCCATGCAACATCATCGCCTCCTGGAAGCTCATATCACTGTCATCCCCAAAGAAGGTAAAGATGTCACTTTGGTTACCAATTATAGGCCCATCTCTCTTTTGAACGTAGACATCAAAATCTACGCAAAGATCCTAGCCAACCGTCTCCTTCCCTTGTTACCCTCCCTGATTGACCTTGACCAAGTGGGCTTCATCCCGGGAAGGGAAGCAAGGGATAACACTAGAGATGAGCGAATTATTCAAAAATTCGATTCGACTGATTCGGCGAATTCGTGGAAAAAATTCGATTCGAGTCGAATATATTCGCTGAGAATTTAACTTATAAAAGGGTGTTTCTAGGCTTCAGAGAGCCTTTATATTAGTGCAGAACACTGTACCTTTAATTTAAATGCCCTTGGAGTCTGCTGGGGAAGAGAAATAATACTGTCAGTCAGTATGACATGCAGATGAGTGCCGTCGATCTTAGAATCACCGCACACTTCGCTCATTTGGGCAGTCACGGGGCCAAAACCAGAGTGTGGAGCCACAGTGTGGAGGTGGAGGCAGCAGCAATGGGAGGCCATACAGCACCCTATGACAAAATGGAACCCACCAGCAGTGTGAGGAGACCTGAAAGTGGCACATGGCAGAGTGTGGCGATGGAGACAGCAGCAATGGGAGGCCGTACAGGTACCCATGACACACTCTGGACCTGGCAGCAGCATGAGGAGGCGGTACAGGGGCCCATGACAGATTACGGGCCTGGCAGCAGCATGAGGAGTCGGTACGGGGGCCCATGGCAGATTACGGGCCTGGCAGCAGCAATGGGAGGCCGTACAGGGACCCATGACACACTCTGGACCTGGCAGCAGCATGAGGAGGCGGTACAGGGGCCCATGACAGATTACGTGCCTGGCAGCAGCATGAGGAGTCGGTACGGGGGCCCATGGCAGATTACGGGCCTGGCAGCAGCAATGGGAGGCCATACAGCACCCTATGACAAAATGGAACCCACCAGCAGTGTGAGGAGACCTGAAAGTGGCACATGGCAGAGTGTGGCGATGGAGACAGCAGCAATGGGAGGCCGTACAGGGACCCATGACACACTCTGGACCTGGCAGCAGCATGAGGAGGCGGTACAGGGGCCCATGACAGATTACGGGCCTGGCAGCAGCATGAGGAGTCGGTACGGGGGCCCATGGCAGATTACGGGCATGGCAGCAGCAATGGGAGGCCATACAGGGACCCATGACACACTCTGGACCTGGCAGCAGCATGAGGAGTCGGTACGGGGGCCCATGGCAGATTACGGGCCTGGCAGCAGCAATGGGAGGCCATACAGCACCCTATGACAAAATGGAACCCACCAGCAGTGTGAGGAGACCTGAAAGTGGCACATGGCAGAGTGTGGCGATGGAGACAGTAGCAATGGGAGGCCGTACAGGTACCCATGACACACTCTGGACCTGGCAGCAGCATGAGGAGGCGGTACAGGGGCCCATGACAGATTACGGGCCTGGCAGCAGCATGAGGAGTCGGTACGGGGGCCCATGGCAGATTACAGGCCTGGCAGCAGCAATGGGAGGCCGTACAGGGACCCATGACACACTCTGGACCTGGCAGCAGCATGAGGAGGCGGTACAGGGGCCCATGACAGATTACGGGCCTGGCAGCAGCATGAGGAGTCGGTACGGGGGCCCATGGCAGATTACGGGCCTGGCAGCAGCAATGGGAGGCCATACAGCACCCTATGACAAAATGGAACCCACCAGCAGTGTGAGGAGACCTGAAAGTGGCACATGGCAGAGTGTGGCGATGGAGACAGCAGCAATGGGAGGCCGTACAGGTACCCATGACACACTCTGGACCTGGCAGCAGCATGAGGAGGCGGTACAGGGGCCCATGACAGATTACGGGCCTGGCAGCAGCATGAGGAGTCGGTACGGGGGCCCATGGCAGATTACGGGCCTGGCAGCAGCAATGGGAGGCCGTACAGGGACCCATGACACACTCTGGACCTGGCAGCAGCATGAGGAGGCGGTACAGGGGCCCATGACAGATTACGGGCCTGGCAGCAGCATGAGGAGTCGGTACGGGGGCCCATGGCAGATTACGGGCCTGGCAGCAGCAATGGGAGGCCGTACAGGGACCCATGACACACTCTGGACCTGGCAGCAGCATGAGGAGTCGGTACGGGGGCCCATGGCAGATTACGGGCCTGGCAGCAGCAATGGGAGGCCATACAGCACCCTATGACAAAATGGAACCCACCAGCAGTGTGAGGAGACCTGAAAGTGGCACATGGCAGAGTGTGGCGATGGAGACAGCAGCAATGGGAGGCCGTACAGGGACCCATGACACACTCTGGACCTGGCAGCAGCATGAGGAGGTGGTACAGGGGCCCATGACAGATTACGGGCCTGGCAGCAGCATGAGGAGTCGGTACGGGGGCCCATGGCAGATTACGGGCCTGGCAGCAGCAATGGGAGGCCGTACAGGGACCCATGACACACTCTGGACCTGGCAGCAGCATGAGGAGGTGGTACAGGGGCCCATGACAGATTACGGGCCTGGCAGCAGCATGAGGAGTCGGTACGGGGGCCCATGACAGATTACGGGCCTGGCAGCAGCATGAGGAGTCGGTACGGGGGCCCATGGCAGATTACGGGCCTGGCAGCAGCAATGGGAGGCCGTACAGGGACCCATGAGACACTCTGGACCTGGCAGCAGCATGAGGAGGCGGTACAGGGGCCCATGGCAGATTACGGGCCTGGCAGCAGCAATGGGAGGCCCGTAATCTGCCAGCACCCTATGACAAAATGGAACCCACCAGCAGTGTGAGGAGACCTGAAAGTGGCACATAGCAGAGTGTGGCGATGGAGACAGCAGCAATGGGAGGCCGTACAGGGACCCATGACACACTCTGGACCTGGCAGCAGCATGAGGAGGCGGTACAGGGGCCCATGGCAGATTACGGGCCTTGCAGCAGCAATGGGAGGCCCGTAATCTGCCAGCACCCTATGACAAAATGGAACCCACCAGCAGTGGAGCTGGTGCTCTACTCCGTGGCCGTTTGCCTCCACTGACACTGCTGCGACCCTGCTGCCTCCTGGGCAACCCACCGACTGTTTTGCTCGCTGCCAAGCTGGCACCCTCTTCTCCTGATGATGCGGAAGCAATAGCCTGATGACGACGAGGCTGCCAAGTGCGATCAGCCTCATCATCATCAATTAGGGTCTCCGCCTCACTACTAGCCCCCTCGGCTGCGTGTGGGTCAGGAGACAGACCTGTCTCTAGACCGGCTACCGAGCCACTCTCCTCGCCAGTACTTCTTCGCCTGGCTGCTGAAGAGGCGGATGTCTCCCCCCGTTCCTGACCGCCCTCTGTTAGCTCTTCCTCACTGTACAGTGGGGCTGAGCCCACAGCATGCGATACTTCGCTTGGTGAGGGAACACCAAAGGACAGGGGCAGGTAGAGGACACGTGATTTCAGTGGGCTTGCTCCCGGGCCATGCCAACTAACGGTTGTGTCTGACGTACCCACCGACCGTTGGCTGTAGGTGTCAGAGGTGACCTGGGAAGAGGAAGACGACCGAGCCAACCAATCGATGACGGCAGGGTTGTCGGTGGAGACACGACCGCTGGATGACACCAGGAGCACTGGCCTCTGGCTGCGACTAGTGCTGCCTCGACCCCTTCCTCTGCTGCCACGTCTGCTCGCTCCTGAAACATTGCCTCCTCTGCCACTCCTCTGTGTGTTGTCTGACATACTCTTTATTCAACGATTCTGTGTCCCTGAGTAACGATTCTGTGTCCCTGAGTAACAGTTCTGTGTCCCTGAGTAACAATTTTGTGTCCCTGAGTAACAATTCTGTGTCCCTGAGTAACAATTCTGTGTCCCTCAGTAACAATTCTGTGTCCCTCAGTAACAATTCTGTGTCTGTCCCTGAGTAACAATTCTGTGTCCCTCAGTAACAATTCTGTGTCCCTGAGTAACAATTCTGTGTCCCTGAGTAACAATTCTGTGTCTGTCCCTGAGTAACAATTCTGTGTCCCTGAGTAACAGTTCTGTGTCCCTGAGTAACAATTCTGTGTCCCTGAGTAACAGTTCTGTGTCCCTGAGTAACAATTCTGTGTCCCTGAGTAACAATTCTGAGTCCCTCAGTAACAATTCTGTGTCCCTCAGTAACAATTCTGTGTCTGTCCCTCAGTAACAATTCTGTGTCCCTGAGTAACAGTTCTGTGTCCCTGAGTAACAATTCTGTGTCCCTGAGTAACAGTTCTGTGTCCCTGAGTAACAATTCTGTGTCCCTCAGTAACAATTCTGTGACCCTCAGTAACAATTCTGTGTCCCTCAGTAACAATTCTGTGTCCCTCAGTAACAATTCTGTGTCTGTCCCTGAGTAACAATTCTGTGTCCCTGAGTAACAGTTCTGTGTCCCTGAGTAACAATTCTGTGTCCCTGAGTAACAGTTCTGTGTCCCTGAGTAACAATTCTGTGTCCCTGAGTAACAGTTCTGTGTCCCTGAGTAACAATTCTGTGTCCCTGAGTAACAATTCTGCGTCCCTCAGTAACAATTCTGTGTCCCTCAGTAACAATTCTGTGTCTGTCCCTGAGTAACAATTCTGTGTCCCTGAGTAACAGTTCTGTGTCCCTGAGTAACAATTCTGTGTCCCTGAGTAACAGTTATGTGTCCCTGAGTAACAATTCTGTGTCCCTCAGTAACAATTCTGTGTCCCTCAGTAACAATTCTGTGTCCCTCAGTAACAATTCTGTGTCCCTGAGTAACAGTTCTGTGTCCCTGAGTAACAATTCTGTGTCCCTGAGTAACAGTTCTGTGTCCCTGAGTAACAATTCTGTGTCCCTGAGTAACAATTCTGTGTCCCTCAGTAACAATTCTGTGTCCCTCAGTAACAATTCTGTGTCTGTCCCTGAGTAACAATTCTGTGTCCCTGAGTAACAGTTCTGTGTCCCTGAGTAACAATTCTGTGTCCCTGAGTAACAGTTCTGTGTCCCTGAGTAACAATTCTGTGTCCCTGAGTAACAATTCTGTGTCCCTCAGTAACAATTCTGTGTCCCTCAGTAACAATTCTGTGTCTGTCCCTGAGTAACAATTCTGTGTCCCTGAGTAACAGTTCTGTGTCCCTGAGTAACAATTCTGTGTCCCTGAGTAACAGTTATGTGTCCCTGAGTAACAATTCTGTGTCCCTGAGTAACAATTCTGTGTCCCTCAGTAACAATTCTGTGTCCCTCAGTAACAATTCTGTGTCCCTCAGTAATAATTCTGTGTCCCTGAGTAACAGTTCTGTGTCCCTGAGTAACAATTCTGTGTCCCTGAGTAACAGTTCTGTGTCCCTGAGTAACAATTCTGTGTCCCTGAGTAACAATTCTGTGTCCCTCAGTAACAATTCTGTCTCCCTCAGTAACAATTCTGTGTCCCTCAGTAACAATTCTGTGTCCCTCAGTAACAATTCTGTGTCTGTCCCTGAGTAACAATTCTGTGTCCCTGAGTAACAGTTCTGTGTCCCTGAGTAACAATTCTGTGTCCCTGAGTAACAGTTCTGTGTCCCTGAGTAACAATTCTGTGTCCCTCAGTAACAATTCTGTGTCTGTCCCTGAGTAACAATTCTGTGTCCCTGAGTAACAGTTCTGTGTCCCTGAGTAACAGTTCTGTGTCCCTGAGTAACAATTCTGTGTCCCTGAGTAACAATTCTGTGTCCCTCAGTAACAATTCTGTGTCCCTCAGTAACAATTCTGTGTCCCTCAGTAACAATTCTGTGTCTGTCCCTGAGTAACACATCTGTGTCCCTCAGTAACAATTCTGTGTCCCTGAGTAACAATTCTGTGTCCCTGAGTAACAATTCTGTGTCTGTCCCTGAGTAACAATTCTGTGTCTGTCCCTGAGTAACAATTCTGTGTCCCTGAGTAACAGTTCTGTGTCCCTGAGTAACAATTCTGTGTCCCTGAGTAACAGTTCTGTGTCCCTGAGTAACAATTCTGTGTCCCTGAGTAACAATTCTGTGTCCCTCAGTAACAATTCTGTGTCCCTCAGTAACAATTCTGTGTCTGTCCCTGAGTAACAATTCTGTGTCCCTGAGTAACAGTTCTGTGTCCCTGAGTAACAATTCTGTGTCCCTGAGTAACAGTTCTGTGTCCCTGAGTAACAATTCTGTGTCCCTCAGTAACAATTCTGTGTCCCTCAGTAACAATTCTGTGTCCCTCAGTAACAATTCTGTGTCTGTCCCTGAGTAACAATTCTGTGTCCCTGAGTAACAGTTCTGTGTCCCTGAGTAACAGTTCTGTGTCCCTGAGTAACAATTCTGTGTCCCTGAGTAACAGTTCTGTGTCCCTGAGTAACAATTCTGTGTCCCTGAGTAACAATTCTGTGTCCCTCAGTAACAATTCTGTGTCCCTCAGTAACAATTCTGTGTCCCTCAGTAACAATTCTGTGTCTGTCCCTGAGTAACAATTCTGTGTCCCTGAGTAACAGTTCTGTGTCCCTGAGTAACAATTCTGTGTCCCTGAGTAACAATTCTGTGTCTGTCCCTGAGTAACAGTTCTGTGTCCCTGAGTAACAATTCTGTGTCCCTGAGTAACAATTCTGTGTCCCTGAGTAACAGTTCTGTGTCCCTGAGTAACAATTCTGTGTCCCTCAGTAACAATTCTGTGTCCCTCAGTAACAATTCTGTGTCTGTCCCTGAGTAACAATTCTGTGTCCCTCAGTAACAATTCTGTGTCCCTGAGTAACAATTCTGTGTCCCTGAGTAACAATTCTGTGTCTGTCCCTGAGTAACAATTCTGTGTCTGTCCCTGAGTAACAATTCTGTGTCCCTGAGTAACAGTTCTGTGTCCCTGAGTAACAGTTCTGTGTCCCTGAGTAACAGTTCTGTGTCCCTGAGTAACAATTCTGTGTCCCTGAGTAACAATTCTGTGTCCCTCAGTAACAATTCTGTGTCCCTCAGTAACAATTCTGTGTCTGTCCCTGAGTAACAATTCTGTGTCCCTGAGTAACAGTTCTGTGTCCCTGAGTAACAATTCCGTGTCCCTGAGTAACAGTTCTGTGTCCCTGAGTAACAATTCTGTGTCCCTGAGTAACAATTCTGTGTCCCTCAGTAACAATTCTGTGTCCCTCAGTAACAATTCTGTGTCCCTCAGTAACAATTCTGTGTCCCTCAGTAACAATTCTGTGTCTGTCCCTCAGTAACAATTCTGTGTCCCTGAGTAACAATTCTGTGTCCCTGAGTAACAGTTCTGTGTCCCTGAGTAACAATTCTGTGTCCCTGAGTAACAATTCTGTGTCTGTCCCTGAGTAACAGTTCTGTGTCCCTGAGTAACAATTCTGTGTCCCTGAGTAACAATTCTGTGTCCCTGAGTAACAGTTCTGTGTCCCTGAGTAACAATTCTGTGTCCCTCAGTAACAATTCTGTGTCCCTCAGTAACAATTCTGTGTCTGTCCCTGAGTAACAATTCTGTGTCCCTCAGTAACAATTCTGTGTCCCTGAGTAACAATTCTGTGTCCCTGAGTAACAATTCTGTGTCTGTCCCTGAGTAACAATTCTGTGTCTGTCCCTGAGTAACAATTCTGTGTCCCTGAGTAACAGTTCTGTGTCCCTGAGTAACAATTCTGTGTCCCTGAGTAACAGTTCTGTGTCCCTGAGTAACAATTCTGTGTCCCTGAGTAACAATTCTGTGTCCCTCAGTAACAATTCTGTGTCCCTCAGTAACAATTCTGTGTCTGTCCCTGAGTAACAATTCTGTGTCCCTGAGTAACAGTTCTGTGTCCCTGAGTAACAATTCCGTGTCCCTGAGTAACAGTTCTGTGTCCCTGAGTAACAATTCTGTGTCCCTGAGTAACAATTCTGTGTCCCTCAGTAACAATTCTGTGTCCCTCAGTAACAATTCTGTGTCCCTCAGTAACAATTCTGTGTCCCTCAGTAACAATTCTGTGTCTGTCCCTCAGTAACAATTCTGTGTCCCTGAGTAACAGTTCTGTGTCCCTGAGTAACAGTTCTGTGTCCCTGAGTAACAATTCTGTGTCCCTGAGTAACAGTTCTGTGTCCCTGAGTAACAATTCTGTGTCCCTCAGTAACAATTCTGTGTCCCTCAGTAACAATTCTGTGTCCCTCAGTAACAATTCTGTGTCTGTCCCTGAGTAACAATTCTGTGTCCCTGAGTAACAGTTCTGTGTCCCTGAGTAACAATTCTGTGTCCCTGAGTAACAATTCTGTGTCTGTCCCTGAGTAACAGTTCTGTGTCCCTGAGTAACAATTCTGTGTCCCTGAGTAACAATTCTGTGTCCCTGAGTAACAGTTCTGTGTCCCTGAGTAACAATTCTGTGTCCCTCAGTAACAATTCTGTGTCCCTCAGTAACAATTCTGTGTCCCTCAGTAACAATTCTGTGTCTGTCCCTGAGTAACAATTCTGTGTCCCTGAGTAACAGTTCTGTGTCCCTGAGTAACAATTCTGTGTCCCTGAGTAACAATTCTGTGTCCCTCAGTAACAATTCTGTGTCCCTCAGTAACAATTCTGTGTCCCTCAGTAACAATTCTGTGTCTGTCCCTGAGTAACAATTCTGTGTCCCTGAGTAACAGTTCTGTGTCCCTGAGTAACAATTCTGTGTCCCTGAGTAACAGTTATGTGTCCCTGAGTAACAATTCTGTGTCCCTGAGTAACAATTCTGTGTCCCTCAGTAACAATTCTGTGTCCCTCAGTAACAATTCTGTGTCTGTCCCTGAGTAACAATTCTGTGTCCCTGAGTAACAGTTCTGTGTCCCTGAGTAACAATTCTGTGTCCCTGAGTAACAGTTCTGTGTCCCTGAGTAACAATTCTGTGTCCCTGAGTAACAATTCTGTGTCCCTCAGTAACAATTCTGTCTCCCTCAGTAACAATTCTGTGTCTGTCCCTGAGTAACAGTTCTGTGTCCCTGAGTAACAGTTCTGTGTCCCTGAGTAACAGTTCTGTGTCCCTCAGTAACAGTTCTGTGTCCCTCAGTAACAATTCTGTGTCTGTTCCTGAGTAACAATTCTGTGTCCCTCAGTAACAATTCTGTGTCCCTCAGTAACAATTCTGTGTCCCTCAGTAACAATTCTGTGTCCCTCAGTAACAATTCTGTGTCTGTCCCTGTGTAACAGTTCTGTGTCCCTGAGTAACAGTTCTGTGTCCCTGAGTAACAGTTCTGTGTCCCTGAGTAACATGTCTGTGTCCCTCAGTAACAATTCTGTGTCCCTCAGTAACAATTCTGTGTCCCTCAGTAACAATTCTGTGTCTGTCCCTGAGTAACAGTTCTGTGTCCTTGAGTAACAGTTATGTGTCCCTGAGTAACAATTATGTGTCCCTCAGTAACAATTCTGTGTCCCTCAGTAACAATTCTGTGTCCCTCAGTAACAATTCTGTGTCCCTCAGTAACAATTCTGTGTCTGTCCCTGAGTAACAATTCTGTGTCCCTGAGTAACAGTTCTGTGTCCCTGAGTAACAATTCTGTGTCCCTGAGTAACAATTCTGTGTCCCTCAGTAACAATTCTGTGTCCCTCAGTAACAATTCTGTGTCTGTCCCTGAGTAATAATTCTGTGTCCCTCAGTAACAATTCTGTGTCCCTCAGTAACAATTCTGTGTCCCTCAGTAACAATTCTGTGTCTGTCCCTGAGTAACAGTTCTGTGTCCCTGAGTAACAGTTCTGTGTCCCTGAGTAACAGTTCTGTGTCCCTCAGTAACAATTCTGTGTCTGTCCCTGAGTAACAATTCTGTGTCCCTCAGTAACAATTCTGTGTCCCTCAGTAACAATTTTGTGTCCCTCAGTAACAATTCTGTGTATGTTCCTGAGTAACAGTTCTGTGTCCCTGTGTAACAGTTCTGTGTCCCTGAGTAACAGTTCTGTGTCCCTGAGTAACATGTCTGTGTCCCTCAGTAACAATTCTGTGTCCCACAGTAACAATTCTGTGTCCCTCAGTAACAATTCTGTGTCTGTCCCTGAGTAACAGTTCTGTGTCCCTGAGTAACAGTTATGTGTCCCTGATTAACAGTTCTGTGTCCCTGAGTAACAGTTCTGTGTCCCTGAGTAACAGTTCTGTGTCCCTCAGTAACAATTCTGTGTCTGTCCCTGAGTAACAATTCTGTGTCCCTGAGTAACAGTTCTGTGTCCCTGAGTAACAATTCTGTGTCCCTGAGTAACAGTTCTGTGTCCCTGAGTAACAATTCTGTGTCCCTGAGTAACAGTTCTGTGTCCCTGAGTAACAATTCTGTGTCCCTGAGTAACAATTCTGCGTCCCTCAGTAACAATTCTGTGTCCCTCAGTAACAATTCTGTGTCTGTCCCTGAGTAACAATTCTGTGTCCCTGAGTAACAGTTCTGTGTCCCTGAGTAACAATTCTGTGTCCCTGAGTAACAGTTATGTGTCCCTGAGTAACAATTCTGTGTCCCTCAGTAACAATTCTGTGTCCCTCAGTAACAATTCTGTGTCCCTCAGTAACAATTCTGTGTCCCTGAGTAACAGTTCTGTGTCCCTGAGTAACAATTCTGTGTCCCTGAGTAACAGTTCTGTGTCCCTGAGTAACAATTCTGTGTCCCTGAGTAACAATTCTGTGTCCCTCAGTAACAATTCTGTGTCCCTCAGTAACAATTCTGTGTCCCTCAGTAACAATTCTGTGTCTGTCCCTGAGTAACAATTCTGTGTCCCTGAGTAACAGTTCTGTGTCCCTGAGTAACAATTCTGTGTCCCTGAGTAACAGTTCTGTGTCCCTGAGTAACAATTCTGTGTCCCTGAGTAACAATTCTGTGTCCCTCAGTAACAATTCTGTGTCCCTCAGTAACAATTCTGTGTCTGTCCCTGAGTAACAATTCTGTGTCCCTGAGTAACAGTTCTGTGTCCCTGAGTAACAATTCTGTGTCCCTGAGTAACAGTTATGTGTCCCTGAGTAACAATTCTGTGTCCCTGAGTAACAATTCTGTGTCCCTCAGTAACAATTCTGTGTCCCTCAGTAACAATTCTGTGTCCCTCAGTAATAATTCTGTGTCCCTGAGTAACAGTTCTGTGTCCCTGAGTAACAATTCTGTGTCCCTGAGTAACAGTTCTGTGTCCCTGAGTAACAATTCTGTGTCCCTGAGTAACAATTCTGTGTCCCTCAGTAACAATTCTGTCTCCCTCAGTAACAATTCTGTGTCCCTCAGTAACAATTCTGTGTCCCTCAGTAAAAATTCTGTGTCTGTCCCTGAGTAACAATTCTGTGTCCCTGAGTAACAGTTCTGTGTCCCTGAGTAACAATTCTGTGTCCCTGAGTAACAGTTCTGTGTCCCTGAGTAACAATTCTGTGTCCCTCAGTAACAATTCTGTGTCTGTCCCTGAGTAACAATTCTGTGTCCCTGAGTAACAGTTCTGTGTCCCTGAGTAACAGTTCTGTGTCCCTGAGTAACAATTCTGTGTCCCTGAGTAACAATTCTGTGTCCCTCAGTAACAATTCTGTGTCCCTCAGTAACAATTCTGTGTCCCTCAGTAACAATTCTGTGTCTGTCCCTGAGTAACACATCTGTGTCCCTCAGTAACAATTCTGTGTCCCTGAGTAACAATTCTGTGTCCCTGAGTAACAATTCTGTGTCTGTCCCTGAGTAACAATTCTGTGTCTGTCCCTGAGTAACAATTCTGTGTCCCTGAGTAACAGTTCTGTGTCCCTGAGTAACAATTCTGTGTCCCTGAGTAACAGTTCTGTGTCCCTGAGTAACAATTCTGTGTCCCTGAGTAACAATTCTGTGTCCCTCAGTAACAATTCTGTGTCCCTCAGTAACAATTCTGTGTCTGTCCCTGAGTAACAATTCTGTGTCCCTGAGTAACAGTTCTGTGTCCCTGAGTAACAATTCTGTGTCCCTGAGTAACAGTTCTGTGTCCCTGAGTAACAATTCTGTGTCCCTCAGTAACAATTCTGTGTCCCTCAGTAACAATTCTGTGTCCCTCAGTAACAATTCTGTGTCTGTCCCTGAGTAACAATTCTGTGTCCCTGAGTAACAGTTCTGTGTCCCTGAGTAACAGTTCTGTGTCCCTGAGTAACAATTCTGTGTCCCTGAGTAACAGTTCTGTGTCCCTGAGTAACAATTCTGTGTCCCTGAGTAACAATTCTGTGTCCCTCAGTAACAATTCTGTGTCCCTCAGTAACAATTCTGTGTCCCTCAGTAACAATTCTGTGTCTGTCCCTGAGTAACAATTCTGTGTCCCTGAGTAACAGTTCTGTGTCCCTGAGTAACAATTCTGTGTCCCTGAGTAACAATTCTGTGTCTGTCCCTGAGTAACAGTTCTGTGTCCCTGAGTAACAATTCTGTGTCCCTGAGTAACAATTCTGTGTCCCTGAGTAACAGTTCTGTGTCCCTGAGTAACAATTCTGTGTCCCTCAGTAACAATTCTGTGTCCCTCAGTAACAATTCTGTGTCTGTCCCTGAGTAACAATTCTGTGTCCCTCAGTAACAATTCTGTGTCCCTGAGTAACAATTCTGTGTCCCTGAGTAACAATTCTGTGTCTGTCCCTGAGTAACAATTCTGTGTCTGTCCCTGAGTAACAATTCTGTGTCCCTGAGTAACAGTTCTGTGTCCCTGAGTAACAGTTCTGTGTCCCTGAGTAACAGTTCTGTGTCCCTGAGTAACAATTCTGTGTCCCTGAGTAACAATTCTGTGTCCCTCAGTAACAATTCTGTGTCCCTCAGTAACAATTCTGTGTCTGTCCCTGAGTAACAATTCTGTGTCCCTGAGTAACAGTTCTGTGTCCCTGAGTAACAATTCCGTGTCCCTGAGTAACAGTTCTGTGTCCCTGAGTAACAATTCTGTGTCCCTGAGTAACAATTCTGTGTCCCTCAGTAACAATTCTGTGTCCCTCAGTAACAATTCTGTGTCCCTCAGTAACAATTCTGTGTCCCTCAGTAACAATTCTGTGTCTGTCCCTCAGTAACAATTCTGTGTCCCTGAGTAACAATTCTGTGTCCCTGAGTAACAGTTCTGTGTCCCTGAGTAACAATTCTGTGTCCCTGAGTAACAATTCTGTGTCTGTCCCTGAGTAACAGTTCTGTGTCCCTGAGTAACAATTCTGTGTCCCTGAGTAACAATTCTGTGTCCCTGAGTAACAGTTCTGTGTCCCTGAGTAACAATTCTGTGTCCCTCAGTAACAATTCTGTGTCCCTCAGTAACAATTCTGTGTCTGTCCCTGAGTAACAATTCTGTGTCCCTCAGTAACAATTCTGTGTCCCTGAGTAACAATTCTGTGTCCCTGAGTAACAATTCTGTGTCTGTCCCTGAGTAACAATTCTGTGTCTGTCCCTGAGTAACAATTCTGTGTCCCTGAGTAACAGTTCTGTGTCCCTGAGTAACAATTCTGTGTCCCTGAGTAACAGTTCTGTGTCCCTGAGTAACAATTCTGTGTCCCTGAGTAACAATTCTGTGTCCCTCAGTAACAATTCTGTGTCCCTCAGTAACAATTCTGTGTCTGTCCCTGAGTAACAATTCTGTGTCCCTGAGTAACAGTTCTGTGTCCCTGAGTAACAATTCCGTGTCCCTGAGTAACAGTTCTGTGTCCCTGAGTAACAATTCTGTGTCCCTGAGTAACAATTCTGTGTCCCTCAGTAACAATTCTGTGTCCCTCAGTAACAATTCTGTGTCCCTCAGTAACAATTCTGTGTCCCTCAGTAACAATTCTGTGTCTGTCCCTCAGTAACAATTCTGTGTCCCTGAGTAACAGTTCTGTGTCCCTGAGTAACAGTTCTGTGTCCCTGAGTAACAATTCTGTGTCCCTGAGTAACAGTTCTGTGTCCCTGAGTAACAATTCTGTGTCCCTCAGTAACAATTCTGTGTCCCTCAGTAACAATTCTGTGTCCCTCAGTAACAATTCTGTGTCTGTCCCTGAGTAACAATTCTGTGTCCCTGAGTAACAGTTCTGTGTCCCTGAGTAACAATTCTGTGTCCCTGAGTAACAATTCTGTGTCTGTCCCTGAGTAACAGTTCTGTGTCCCTGAGTAACAATTCTGTGTCCCTGAGTAACAATTCTGTGTCCCTGAGTAACAGTTCTGTGTCCCTGAGTAACAATTCTGTGTCCCTCAGTAACAATTCTGTGTCCCTCAGTAACAATTCTGTGTCCCTCAGTAACAATTCTGTGTCTGTCCCTGAGTAACAATTCTGTGTCCCTGAGTAACAGTTCTGTGTCCCTGAGTAACAATTCTGTGTCCCTGAGTAACAATTCTGTGTCCCTCAGTAACAATTCTGTGTCCCTCAGTAACAATTCTGTGTCCCTCAGTAACAATTCTGTGTCTGTCCCTGAGTAACAATTCTGTGTCCCTGAGTAACAGTTCTGTGTCCCTGAGTAACAATTCTGTGTCCCTGAGTAACAGTTATGTGTCCCTGAGTAACAATTCTGTGTCCCTGAGTAACAATTCTGTGTCCCTCAGTAACAATTCTGTGTCCCTCAGTAACAATTCTGTGTCTGTCCCTGAGTAACAATTCTGTGTCCCTGAGTAACAGTTCTGTGTCCCTGAGTAACAATTCTGTGTCCCTGAGTAACAGTTCTGTGTCCCTGAGTAACAATTCTGTGTCCCTGAGTAACAATTCTGTGTCCCTCAGTAACAATTCTGTCTCCCTCAGTAACAATTCTGTGTCTGTCCCTGAGTAACAGTTCTGTGTCCCTGAGTAACAGTTCTGTGTCCCTGAGTAACAGTTCTGTGTCCCTCAGTAACAGTTCTGTGTCCCTCAGTAACAATTCTGTGTCTGTTCCTGAGTAACAATTCTGTGTCCCTCAGTAACAATTCTGTGTCCCTCAGTAACAATTCTGTGTCCCTCAGTAACAATTCTGTGTCCCTCAGTAACAATTCTGTGTCTGTCCCTGTGTAACAGTTCTGTGTCCCTGAGTAACAGTTCTGTGTCCCTGAGTAACAGTTCTGTGTCCCTGAGTAACATGTCTGTGTCCCTCAGTAACAATTCTGTGTCCCTCAGTAACAATTCTGTGTCCCTCAGTAACAATTCTGTGTCTGTCCCTGAGTAACAGTTCTGTGTCCTTGAGTAACAGTTATGTGTCCCTGAGTAACAATTATGTGTCCCTCAGTAACAATTCTGTGTCCCTCAGTAACAATTCTGTGTCCCTCAGTAACAATTCTGTGTCCCTCAGTAACAATTCTGTGTCTGTCCCTGAGTAACAATTCTGTGTCCCTGAGTAACAGTTCTGTGTCCCTGAGTAACAATTCTGTGTCCCTGAGTAACAATTCTGTGTCCCTGAGTAACAATTCTGTGTCCCTCAGTAACAATTCTGTGTCCCTCAGTAACAATTCTGTGTCTGTCCCTGAGTAATAATTCTGTGTCCCTCAGTAACAATTCTGTGTCCCTCAGTAACAATTCTGTGTCCCTCAGTAACAATTCTGTGTCTGTCCCTGAGTAACAGTTCTGTGTCCCTGAGTAACAGTTCTGTGTCCCTGAGTAACAGTTCTGTGTCCCTCAGTAACAATTCTGTGTCTGTCCCTGAGTAACAATTCTGTGTCCCTCAGTAACAATTCTGTGTCCCTCAGTAACAATTTTGTGTCCCTCAGTAACAATTCTGTGTATGTTCCTGAGTAACAGTTCTGTGTCCCTGTGTAACAGTTCTGTGTCCCTGAGTAACAGTTCTGTGTCCCTGAGTAACATGTCTGTGTCCCTCAGTAACAATTCTGTGTCCCACAGTAACAATTCTGTGTCCCTCAGTAACAATTCTGTGTCTGTCCCTGAGTAACAGTTCTGTGTCCCTGAGTAACAGTTATGTGTCCCTGATTAACAGTTCTGTGTCCCTGAGTAACAGTTCTGTGTCCCTGAGTAACAGTTCTGTGTCCCTCAGTAACAATTCTGTGTCTGTCCCTGAGTAACAATTCTGTGTCCCTCAGTAACAATTATGTGTCCCTCAGTAACAATTCTGTGTCCCTCAGTAACAATTCTGTGTCCCTCAGTAACAATTCTGTGTCTGTCCCTGAGTAACAATTCTGTGTCCCTGAATAACAGTTCTGTGTCCCTGAGTAACAGTTCTGTGTCCCTGAGTAACAGTTCTGTGTCCCTGAGTAACAGTTCTGTGTCCCTCAGTAACAATTCTCTGTCTGTCCCTGAGTAACAATTCTGTGTCCCTCAGTAACAATTCTGTGTCTGTCCCTGAGTAACAATTCTGTGTCTGTCCCTGAGTAACAGTTCTGTGTCCCTGAGTAACAGTTCTGTGTCCCTGAGTAACAGTTCTGTGTCCCTGAGTAACAATTCTGTGTCCCTCAGTAACAGTTCTGTGTCCCTGAGTAACAGTTCTGTGTCCCTGAGTAACAATTCTGTGTCCCTAAGTAACGATTCTGTGTCCCTAAAGTATCTGTGGCCCTAACTCTGTCCCTCAATACAGACAGGTCTGTCTCTCTTGAATGACCGGAGGCAAATGGAGAATTGTAAGATGGCCGCAATTTATAGCTCCACCATTACACAGTGCTGGCTGGCTGGCTGCTGATTGGCTAATGCGATCACATGTCATGAATGAATGCATTATGGGTCAGCGCGCCTTGTCTGCGCGCCTTCCCAGAGATCCCCGCTCCGTCGCCACACATGTTGCCGCCATTTTTGGAAAAATTTTGATTCGCGCATCCGAAGTCTGCTAATTTTCGGATTCGGCGCGAATCTAATTTTTCCTAATATTCGAAACGAATTCCACTTCGCCAAGTTCGATTCGCTCATCTCTAGATAACACCATCAAGGCTCTTAACCTTCTCCACCGACTTCACGATTCCTGCAGTCCAGGATTTATTCTTTCCCTAGATGCCGAGAAGGCTTTTGATAGGGTGTCCTGAGAATACCTGGGATAAAGGCATCCCTACAGGCGATTGGATTAGGGGTCACCATGCTCAATTTTATTATGGCACTGTATTCTGGTCCAACGGCTCAGGTCCGTGTGAATGGGCATCTATCTCATCCATTCCCTCTTGGGAATGGTACGTGCCAAGGTTGCCCCCTATCCCCGCTTCTTTTTGTGATATCACTAGAACCATTGTTACGCAAACTCCGCTTAAACCCAGATATCAGGGGTATTTCCGTGGCGAACAAGGAATACAAACTTGCTGCCTACGCTGACGACATTCTTTTTTTTCTGACGGAGCCCCGGATTACTTTGCGCAACCTACTTAAGGATTTTTCCTTCTTTCAATATATCTCAAACCTCAAAATTAATCATTCCAAATCCTATGCCTTAAACATTACTCTTCCTCCAGACCACAGTTCCCATTTCAATGGGAAAGGGACTCCCTTACCTATCTGGGAATACAGCTTACGAGTAACCTCTCTGATCTTCATGTAAAAAACTTTCTTCCAACCCTTGGTGCCATCCGAGCAGACCTAACTAGGTTGCATCGCCCATGCTTCTCCTGGTTTGGTAGGGCTGCTATACTAAAAATGAATATCCTCCCGCGCCTCCTCTATCTATTTCAAACCTTACCTATCCATTTACCACCTGCCTTTTTCGTTTCATGCAGAAGAATGTGCTTTCTTTTTCTCTGGAATCATAAACGCCTACGTATTTCTTTCTTCCAGCTTGTGCTCCCTAAATCCAAAGGGGGGATAGGACTACCTGACCTGCAACTTTACCATTGGGCCTGCCATCTTACTAGGATAATCGATTGGAATATTCACTTTACCACCAAAGCATGGGTCTAGCTTGAACACTCTTGTTCCACTTCCCCCTTGGCATCGATCCCGTGGCTTCTGACCAAACACATTTCTCAAGACCTCCTCCTACATCCAATAATCGGTTCTTCCCTTAAAACCTTTCGCTTAGCCTGTAAATCGGCCTCCATTTCGGATGCCCCCAACCCACTAACTTCTCTTCGCCTCAATCTGGACTTCCCTCCCGGTATGCATAAGTCCTTTCCATCAGCACATTGGCAACACAGTCAAGTATTGGCGAACCACTTTTTTCACAAAGGTCAGCTGAAGTCTTGTTCTTCCCTAGCAAGTACTATGGGTGATCTCACCTTTCCCTTTTGGGCCTATCTTCAAATCAGACATTTTCTTCTCTCTCTTGCATATCGCCATAAATGGGTCTGCCCTCTCACCTCCTTTGAGTCACTCTGTTCAAAGGCTGAGCCACGGAGGCATTTAGTATCATTTACCTATCTGCTTCTTCTTGGTGACAGAACCTCTGATTCACTTCCTGCCTGCAAAGCTTGGAAAAGAGACTTAAAGATTGACTTTTCTTCCCCTGATTGGGACCAAATCTTTACCTTTTCTCATAAGTGCTCCTTGAATGTTTTGGCACAAGAAAACGAATACAAGTTGGCGACACGTTGGTACAATACACCTTCTAGAATCCATCATTTTGATCCATCCAGACCTAGTAATTGTTGGAGATGTGGACCTGCTTAAGCCAGTACATGTCCGGGCCCGTCTGAAGTTTGCTAGAGAGCATTTGGATGATCCAGAAGAGGATTGGGAGAATGTCATATGGTCAGATGAAACCAAAATAGAACTGTTTGGTAGAAACACAACTGGAGGAGAGAGAATGCTGAGTTGCATCCAAAGAACACCATACCTACTGTGAAGCATGGGGGTGGCAACATCATGCTTTGGGCTGTTTCTCCGCAAAGGGACCAGGACGACTGATCCATGTACAGGACAGAATGAATGGGGCCATGTATCGTGAGATTTTGAGTGCAAACCTCCTTCCATCAGCAAGGGCATTGAAGATGAAACGTGGCTGGGTCTTCCAACATGACAATGATCCCAAACATACCGCCCGGGCAACGAAGGAGTGGCTTCGTAAGAAGCATTTCAAGGTCCTGGAGTGGCCTAGCCAGTCTCCAGATCTCAACCCCATAGAAAACCTTTGGAGGGAGTTGAAAGTCCATGTTGCCCAGCGACAGCCCCAAAACATCACTGCTCTAGAGGAGATCTGCATGGAGGATGGGCCAACATACCAGCAACAGTGTGTGCCAACCTTGTGAAGACTTCCAGGAAACGTCTGACCTCTGTCATTGCCAACAAAGGATATATAACAAAGTATTGACATGAACTTTTCATATTCACCAAATACTTATTTTCCACCATAATTTGCAAATAAATTCTTTCCAAATCAGCCAATGTGATTGTCTGGATTTGTTTTCTCATTTTGTCTCTCATAGTTGAGGTCTCCCTATGATGCCAATTACAGGCCTCTCTCATCTTTGTAAGTGGGAGAACTTGCACAATTGGTGACACTGACACCAATGATGGGGCACTATTCCTCCCACTGACACCAATGATGGGGCACTATTCCTCCCACTGACATCAATGACGGGGCACTATTCCTCCTACTGATACCAATGATGGGGCATTATTCCTCCCACTGACACCAATGATGGGGCACTATTCCTCCCACTGACACCAATGATGGGGCATTATTCCTCCCACTGACACCAATGATGGGGCACTATTCCTCCCATTGACACCAATGATGGGACACTATTCCTCCCACTGACACCAATGATGGGGCACTATTCCTCCCCCTAACACCAATTATGGGGAACTATTCGTCCCACTGATACCAATGATGGGGCACTATTCCTCCCACTGACACCAATGATGGGGCACTATTCCTCCCACTGACACCAATGATGGGCACTATTCCTCCCACTGACACCAATGATGGGGCACTATTCCTCCCGCTGACACCAATGATGGGGCACTATTCCTCCCACTGACACCAATGATGGGGCACTATTCCTCCCACTGACACCAATGATGGGGCACTATTCCTCCCACTGACACCAATGATGGGGCACTATTCCTCCCACTGACACCAATGATGGGGCACTATTCCTCCCACTGACACCAATGATGGGCACTATTCCTCCCGCTGACACCAATGATGGGGCACTATTCCTCCCGCTGACACCAATGATGGGGCACTATTCCTCCCGCTGACACCAATGATGGGGCACTATTCCTCCCACTGACACCAATGATGGGGCACTATTCCTCCCACTGACACCAATGATGGCACACTATTCCTCCCACTGACACCAATGATGGGGCACTATTCCTCCCACTGACACCAATGATGGGACACTATTCCTCCCACTGACACCAATGATGGGGCACTATTCCTCCCACTGACACCAATGATGGGGCACTATTCCTCCCACTGACACCAATGATGGGGCACTATTCCTCCCACTGATACCAATGATGGGACACTATTCCTCCCGCTGACACCAATGATGGGGCACTATTCCTCCCACTGACACCAATGATAGGGCACTCTTCCTCCCTCTTATACCAAAGAAGGGGCATAGTTTACTCCCACTGATGTCAGGACATTTTCTACTTTCACTGGCCATGCTTCAGCCCTCTGTCTGAAGGACACTAAACTTGGCCCTTCGTTCAGAAAGTTTGGAGACCTCTGTTCTAGTTCATCCATTTTGTTTGCCAGGCTTTCTGCATTTGGGAACATACCTTTTAATTTTGAAATAGCCTTTAATATTTGATTAGCATCTTAGGGGGCTCAGCAAGAAGAGATACTACCAGACACACCTCGAGGTAGCAGGTTCAGATCTGGATCCTGACAACACCACACCCCAATTGGACAAATTCCTCATCACCAACCAAACCAGAAGGAACTTTTCAGCTGTAAAATGTACTATTCAATAGCACTAAAGCCTGATAAATAATATTCTACTATTACTTATTTTTGAGGAATATCTTGACGCCACAACTCTTTTTTGCATTGGATTTAGGTGATGTCATTTCTTTGACATCTAGTTTGAGCCCCGATCCCCCCATTATTTTGGTGTGAAAGCTCTTAAACTCCAAATATTTTTATTATTCAGAAGATCCAAAAACAGTCCAATGCATTTTGGGGATTTGAAAGGACTCCCTTCATCAGGGTTTAAAATGTTATCCCACCGGGTTCCACTTGTGCATCACTATTGGACGGCTGACCATTTAAGTACAGTGCTTCTGGTTGGATGTCAGTTAATAGTCAACATAAAATGTCCTTCAGAGGAAGAAATGGCTCTATAGGTATTTATGTTTTTTTTTTTTTCCATAAAGTTTATTAATAAACTCAGAGCATACAACAGGTACAGGTAATACAAGGTATCAGTCGGATATACAATAGGAGGTAATACACATACAGCAAACAAAAAGATACATAGCAATACATAGACGTAAAAGAATCAGACGTAAGTCATCCCAGGGAAAAGAAAACGGGAAAAATGAGGACATGCGAGCGCAGGAACATTAAAGGCATATCTGGTCTCAAGCCCTTATTCATCATATTGGAATCACAGCACTGGCAGGATCCATGATATATAACCTCAGTTACCGAGCAGCAAAGAGTGGGGCCAGTGAGTCAAAGGTATGCATTGGAAATGTATACAGTAGGTGTGGAGGGGGGGTGCAAGGGCTTGTAGGATAGGGCCTTTTACTTTTGATGAAACTGAGGTAACCCACTACGGGTTGCCAGCACGTGGGTAAAGGGTTCGGGAAAGGAGATATGTAAAAGTAAAACATATGTGCAGCTGGATTGCAGATAGGGAGTAGGGCTCCTATGAGTAGAGAAGTGTGTGAGGGGGCGGATGTGTGGCCATACGGTTCCTTCCTCCCCTGATCCCTAGGGGACTCTTCTTCGGGAGAGTCCCCTTGCCTAGTACTGGATGCCTGGCTTCGGCTGGGCATAGGGAACGGTGGTCCACCAGGCCTTTTGGCCAGGAGGACCAATTGGGAACCTTGTCCCCGTCAGGAGCTTCGTGCCCCGGGGGATCAGGGTAAGCGGTCCAAGCCCCTTTAGGGGTAGGACACAGCACACCCCTAAGTGCACTTTTTCGTGTGGTGTTTTGCACTTGCACATTTTTTGTGAACACTTACGGGTTTTTTCGTTACAGTTGCACGTTTGCGGACTTAAAAAAAAAAAAAAATGAGTAGAGAAGTGTGTGGGATTTTTTTGAATTTTGATATACGTATCACTATCACTTACAATTATATCCATTTCTTCCTCATATTTCTCTCTGTCCATCACCACTACACCTCCACCCTTATCTGCGGGTCTAATTACAACATTGTTCTTATTTTTTAATGAAAGGAGGCCTTGATGAAAGAATTCTTCTTCTCTATACTTTCTTGTCTGTGTGTAGAACATGTACAATATAAGGAAAGACAGTACAATTACAATTCATTTCAGTACAGAAGGAATAGGAGGGCCCGGCCCGTGGAGCTTACAATGTAAAGGAAGGGGGAGGGGATACAAAAGGTGATCGCTGCGGGGGATTATCTGGTGGAGGGGATTCAGGTACAGTTCTTAGGTGGAGGTGGGGTAGGCTTCCCCGAATAAGTGAGTTTTCAAAGATCGCCTAAAGGCACGCAGGGTGGGGGCTGACCGGAAATACTGTGGTAGGGAGTTCCAGAGGATGGGAGAGGCTCTGGAGAAGTCCTGGAGGCGAGTGTGGGAGAAGGTGATGAGGGAGCTGGAGAGGAAGATATCATGGGAGGAGCGGAGCGGGCGATTTGGGCGATATCTGTGGATGAGGTTGGTGATGTAGCTAGGGGCAGTGTTGTGGATGGCTTTGTAAGCTGTGGTTAGTATCTTGAATTTTTTACATTGGGTTAGTGGAAGCCAGTGAAGGGATTGGCAGAGAGGGGCAACAGTTTCTGATTGGTTGGTAAGGTATCGGTTGGTTATTACTATTTATACAGTGATCAGATGATTGGGAACCGGTCCTCCTAGTGAGATCTCGGTCTCTGTGCTAGGAGCGTGCTGTGCAGTGTCCTCTCATCACAAACACAACAGCACACATACAGTATACAGCCCCATGGATACAGACTCCCTTCCATGAGACCACACATATACAGTATACAGCCCCATGGATACAGACTCCCCTCCATGAGACCACACATATACAGTATACAGCCCCATGGATACAGACTCCCCTCCATGAGACCACACATATACAGTATACAGCCCCATGGATAAAGACTCCCCTCCATGAGACCGCACATATACAGTATACAGCCCCATGGATACAGACTCCCCTCCATGAGACCACACATATACAGTATACAGCCCCATGGATAAAGACTCCCCTCCATGAGACCGCACATATGCAGACACTCAGTGGGAAGGGGTTAATAATATTGATTGAAGTATAACCAAAGGCAAAACGTTCTCTTAGTTTTGGATGGAGTGGAGAGGGATTAGAATGCTATTCAGTTTTTATAGCTGTCTGTGCCCCTGTTAAGGAGATTCACCCTCCCTATCTGTCCTATTTACCGTATTTATTGAAAGTGAAGGTAAAAGAAAATCCCAAATTATGGGTTGTCCCCTGAAAAGTATTAGAGGGGTAATCTTCCAATGGGGACACTCGTTCTGGTGATCTGAGGTTCCCCAAGGAACTTGATAATTTGCAGGAATTTCCTCTCATTTCCTATTTAATAGAAACATAGAAAAATTACGTCAGAAAAAAACCAAGTGGCCCATCGAGTCTGCAGTTTTTTTTTGGGGGGGGTTTGGGTTTTTTTTTAGTTGTTTTGTTAATTTTTTTGTTCTGTGCTTATCTATGGCTGTTTGAGACAAAAAGTAAAGGAAAATCTCTGCAATGGGACACAGGTGGTGAAAAAAAATCTGAGGGGTTACAGCCCTCCCTTGCTCTATTCAAAATGAAAAAAAAAGTTTGGCCGATAGTTCTACCTTAATGCCCGTTTGATTTATTTATTTTCTATGTGTTTAATTACCCCCCCCCCTTAGTTTTCTTCCATTTGGATATCAGTTCTTTTTATCATGGCGGCTCAGCCTACATTACATGTGGGCATTACCTAGGGCAGTCTGTAGGCAAATACAACCTACCTAGGTACCTGGGTACACCCAGTCATCCAGACTTGGACCCACCCATCAAAGCATTTTGCACATGGACAACCTTCGGTGCTAGCCATTGTAATCTGTTTCCATACTCCATTGAAAATATGAAAGAATGTTAGCTGCACTCCACTTAGCTTCTCTTACAGTATTTTTTTAATCAATGAATTGACTGCATACAGCAATGTCTCCACCCAAAAACCAACCTTCTTTGATGCATTTCACCACTCCTGGCTTGCTCACAAGGTTCTACCATTTTCTGTTCTGAAGAAATATCTGTTTGGTTCCCCGTGTCCTTTGAAGACTGATTCTGGTTGGGAAGGTCTGGTTCATTATAATCACCTGCTGCACTCTCAGTGTTCTAATGAGAAAAGTTGCAGGGTCTCCATCCTCCATCCAGTATTTAGCCCTTGGGGAGTATGTTAGCATGTGGGTTAGCGCCCCCTTCTGACTGGAAATGATCTTGACTTAGCGGGGCCCCACAATAGAGGCAAACTTCATTCTTACACTTTCCTGCCAGTGACCACTGTGTCCAGGACTCACAGACAGTTAAAAAGAGACAGTGCAGAACACTAGTCTTCCCACCAGCTTTTATCAACGACTCTTTGTAGACTACAACTGAAGGCCAGGAAGGGAGCCACTCCACTAACACATGCAAGGCCTGGCTTCTCAGTGGTTGCTTATTGTGATAGTTGTTGTGCTTCAGCCATTCCCTGGGGAGGTGTACCCAGCAGGTGGCTGGAGATGAATATAAATAGTCTGGAGTCTGGAGGAGCCCGGGTCTTGTCCTGCTGGTGACGTTTGCAGCCTTTTTGAGACAATCCTGCTAGAGTCTGCTGACGTTCATCGAGGTCCCAGCTATGGCAGAGCTGGAGGGCCTATTCATTATTTTCTTCTGGAGCTAAGGATTTGGCACTGAAGAGTGCCTGGTGGAAGCTGGGAGGTGTGCAGCTGCCTACTCAGTTGTGAGTATTGTCCCAAGCTCAAAGTTTAGTGACTGTGCTGTCCTACTTCATATAGTGGACTCGGTGTAGTTATTCCCCCCTGAGGTCATCACAGAGGACAAGGGGGCGCTCTTTATGTCTGGAGGAAAAAAAATGTAAACTCCAAACACGGAAAGTTTTCTTCACAGTGAGAGCTGTGAGAATGTGGAATAGACTCCCTCAAGAGTTGGTTGTGGCCAGCTCAGTGGATTGCTGTAGGAAAGTCCTGGATTCTTTCTTGGATACACAGAATATAACTGGATATAACATTTATAGGGAAACTTGATCCAGGGAATATCCGATTGCCTCTCGGGGGATCAGGAAGGAATTTATTTCTCTGCAGGATCAAATTGGATCGTGCTTTATTGGGTTTTTTGGCCTTCCTCTGGATCAACTGTGGGTGTAGGATTATAACTTTTTTTTTTTAATGGTTGAACTGGATGGACTTTTGTCTTTTTTTAGCCAGACTAACTATGTAACTATATATGTAACTATTTATGTAACTATGTAACTTCTGGGGTGCCAGCTGTAGCTCATTCTGAGACTGCTTCTATAGGGTCTCGGCTCTGGTCCTCCCCTTTCTTTCTGGCTTAAAGACTGTTTGAAGACATTTTGGATTGTGTGTCCTCCTGTCACAAGTCAGTATTTCTGGAGTATCATATACCACTCCACTCCCTCTCCTGTTACCAGTTCTACAAGCAAATAAACTTAAAAATGATGTCCTCTTTGACCTTTTTGGCACCAGGGACCAGTTTAGTGGCAGCCAATTTTTCCAGGGACCAGGGGGATCTTCATGGAGTCGGTCCTCAGATCCCTTCACACCACAACTCCCCTTTACAACCCAATCCCCCCTTTATATCAGTGTAGTGTTCCACAGTTCCCCCTTTAAAGCTGACCTACAGTTTCCTAAGTTGCCCTTGACATCACAGCCCGCATTACATTGCAACGCCCTTAGCAAACACCCCCCCCCCATCACAATACCCCTTGAAGTCATGACCCGCCTTTCCTCTCTAACATCACTGCCCCCCTTTAAATCTTTGCCTCCCCTGCACAGTCCTACCTTTGGTAAAGTAGAGGCAGTTATCAGCTGTGTGTCCTCTCCCGAGTCTCCCACCCGTCATCCTATCAGCAGAGCAGGGAGCAGGAGGAGCTGCAGATCTGGACGGAGGGCAGGAGCTGCCCAACTTATTATTTGAATTACGTTAAGAGGGTGATTACCTAATATGAAAAGACTACCGCTCTCTGTGCGGATCTCCAGCTGCTCCCGCTCCCCGCCCTGCGATGACAGGATGACATTGGTGGCCAGGCGGGAGATGCAGGAGAGAACACAAAGGCTAAGTGACATGGCTGCACAGCAGGAGGTGAGCAGCAATCGTCGGCAATGGTAGTCTTGTCTGGACCTCATCATTTCTTGAGCAGCTCGGTCGTCAACAGGCCTTGAATCAGTAGTAGGGGACCCGGCCCTAGACTGGTAAATAGAGCCAGAGTGAATAGATTGTTGCCTGTGTGATTGGTTGGTTGACTCTGCACTGTTTTGGGGAAGAACCAGGTAAAATTAGCAGTAGTGATGGGCCGAACACCCCCCTGTTCAGTTTGCAGTTGAACATTCAAACCTAATGAAAGTTTGACCATGAACTTTGAACAGGGACAATTCACTAATGGGTATCTTACCATATCTGAGTATGACCTGTGGTCAGGTGCATTGCTTTGGCCAATCACAATGCAGTGCCAGGGTGCAGTGCATTGTGGGGTGTGGCAGGCGAACAGTCCGCCTAACGCCCTTACCGTTTGTGTGTCCGTTGAACATCTAGCCCAAAATTAAACAGTGGATCCTACGGGGGTAGTGCTGCAGTAATATGCTGCTTGCAGTAGTTCTACCGCTTCCAATTACTAGGATTAGATTACTAAATATTAATTTTTCCAGGAAGGGAAGGCCTTCTGTTCACAGATGTCCTGCCCTGGGTGGAGGCACTGCCAACTTTAGTATCCAACCCACTCTTCCACTTAGTGAAGGTTCTGGTTCTCTTATTTACCTAAACGTGTAGCGCAATAATCTGTTCAAGAAGAGTGATTTCCCATAACCCCCCCAAAAGATGGCTACACCCATATGGAAGAAAAATATATTTGAAATATATTTTTCTTCTATCTGGACACACTGCTTGATATTTAGGTGCAGCGCAGTCAGAGAGCATAGAGAGATATGAGTGCACTGCAATTCTGGCGGGATCAAAAAGTATTTGTTGGCATGAGCATGAGTAAATGTGCAAGCATTGAAAGCTGTACGGAATATGTTTTATTATATTTTGTCCAGATTCTCACGTCAGCTTTTTATACCTGGATAAAGTTTGTTGTTCAAAGAACAAGAAAGATCTGTAGCATATGGAAGAAGTAATTTTTTTCTGTATTCAGCTTCCAATGGTCCTTCCAAAGGACAGCCAAGGCCAACATCTGACCCTTAGGTCCAGGTGCCGAGTGACCCCCAGCTGCAAGATGCAAAGAATCTGTGTCAAGTAGATTCTACACAGAAGAAGTTTCCTGGATTCACACCAACAGAAATAATCTTTCACAGTCCAGTGGTGCACCTTACAGGGAGTCTCATGTGCCTTTATGTGACATATAGCATGGTCAGAATCACTGCCTTCAAAAAAACCCCATGCCAAAAAAGCCAGCATTTGAGAAGAAGGATGCGAGACTGAATCCTGCAATAACAGATTGGCAAGCAGCCGCCAAGCATCGGCAAGCAGGCATATCACACTCTCCTTGGCCAATATGCAGTTATAAGCAAGGCTGCAATGCCATCTGCTTTGCTTCTGAAAAGCAACCGAGGAAGTAATCTCAGTGAGATGACCCCTCAATAAGTGTGTAATGATCCCAGAAAATGATCAGGGCAGCCACTGCCTCCACCCTCAGATCCAATGACCTGTGGACCAAGCTGTCCAACTTTTCATCCCTTACCAGTCCCTTAATTATCTTACATACTATTGATGTTAGGCTGACGTGTCTGCAGTCTATAGGTATACATCTCAATCCTTTTTTGTAAATTGAAACCACATTTGCTCTACACCAATCAGTTGGTACCATTGCAGTCAGTAAGGTGTCTTTAGAAATTAAAAATAGCGCCTTCACTATAACTGAGCAACGTTCTATAAGGACTAGTGGGGGGTAAGCCATCTGAACCTGGTGATTTGTTCAGATTGAGATTCTCTAGTGTCCTTTGTACCTGGTTTTCAGTCGCAGGGGCACGTTGGGTAAAACATCATTAATATCACTGGTAAGACTGTCAAATCAATCTTTTCCATTTGTAAAATTTGAAGAGCAAAAATAATTTAACATTTGCTTTTTCCCTGTCAGTTGTGACCAGATATCTGTGTATCTGTTATGGGGCCTAGCTCTTCTTTTATAACCTTTTTTTGTATTGATATATTTGAAAAAAAATAATGTTTTGAATGTGTTTTACTTGCTGTACTAATGTGTTTCTCTAGTTTCACTGCTCTGATCTTCCCCTTGCATTTTGTGGTTGCATTTCTTGTATATCTGGAATGCTAAGGGTGTCCCTTCTACCTTCTGCTTTTTAAAAGCCAATTTTTCATTCATTATTTTTTCACTAGAGTTTAGCCACATAGGATTTCATTTTATTCCTTTATGCTTGTTACCCAATGGAATACAATAACTAATGCATTTGCTTAACTCATATTTATAACACTCATAATTGCCTTGGGTGTTCTTTGTTGCAAATATACGGTCCCATTGAGTGTTGTGCAGTGGGGCTCTCAGCTTACTGAAGATGGCTTTTTTGAAATGTAGAGTTTCTTTCCTACCAGCATGCTTCTCTTTCCTGTAACTTATTGTAAATGTGATTGCTCCATGTTCACTATTACCCAAGTTGTCTCCAACCTGCACACCTGTAAAAAAGCTCTGTGTTTGAAATTAATAGCACCAAGAGGGCATGTTCCCTCTTTGGGGGCTTCCACCATCTGTTTCATAAAATTGTCCTGAAATACGTTTGACGAATGACAAGCCTTTGCTGACTGTGCAGTTCCAATAATATGCAGTAAAATCAACCAGAGTAATACCATCGCCCTGCTTACCAGCCATTTCAGTCTGTGAAAGGAGCTGAGACTCATCTTCATCCAGACCCAGAATGGTCATAGGGTCCACCTGATGTTTCTATGGCACTGTATTCATTGCAGTGCGGACCTGTTTGTATCACAGTGCCCGTTTGCGTTGCCATGTGGGGGATCAGCTCTGTGGGTGTCCCATTGTGCAGCTCCCCAAGCAGAGAGACCTTGCGGGCACTGCAGGATTTCAATCCTTGATGGTGTAGTGTGTTACCAATTGTTTTCTTGGTGACTGTGGTCCCAGCTGCCTGGAGATTTGAACCAATGACCCTAGCACTGCCAGGTGGAAGTGCTAACCATTTAGCCACTGTGCTACCCAATTTTAAAGGACCTTAATGTGATTCTTCTTGAGCCGCTCCTTTTTTGCCTTGGCCGTGTGTTTTGGGTCATTGTCATGCTGGAACACCCATCCACGACCCATTTTCAATGCCCTGGAGGGAAGAAGGTTCTCACCCAAGATTTGCCGCTCCATTGCCCCGTCCATCGTCCCTTTGACGTGGTGCAGTTGTCCTGTCCCCTTAGCAGAAAAACACCCCCAAAGCAGAATGTTTCCACCACGTTTCACAGTTGGGATGGTGTTCTTGGGGTCATAGGCAGCATTCCTCCTCCTCCAAACACGGCAAGTTGAGTTGATGCCAAAGAGCTCCATTTTGGTCTCATCTGACCACAACACTTCCCACCAGTCCTCCTCTGCATCATTCAGAGGCTCAGTGGCAAACTTCAGACGGGCCTGGACATGTGCTCTCTTGAGCAGAGGGACCTTGCAGGCACTGCAGGATTTCAATCCTTGTCAGCGTAGTGTGTTACCCATTGTTCTCTTGGTGACTGTGGTCCCAGCTGCCTGGAGATCATTGACAAGATCCTCACTCGTAGTTCTGGGATGATGCCTCACTGTTCTCATGATCATTGACACTCCACGAGGGGAGGTCTTGCACGGTGCACCGGTCCTAGGGAGACTGGCAGTTGCTTTGTGTTTCTTCCATTTGTGAATGATTGCACCGACTGTTGTCACCTTCTCACCAAGCTGCTTGGCCATAGTTTGGTAGCCCAGTCCAGCCTTGTGTAGGTCTACAATCTTGTCCCTGACATCCTTGGACAGCTCTTTGGTCTTTGCCGTGGTGGAAAGTTTGGAATCTGATTGTTTGATTGCTCCTGTGGACAGATGTCTTTTATACAGGTAACAGAATGAGATCAGCAGCACTCCCTTTAAGAGACTGCTTCAAATCTCAGCTTGTTACCATAGCCGGATCTAAGGGGGTGCTGGGGTGGGCTGCGCCCCCCCAGAATTCAGTTGTGTCCCTCCAGGCTGGCCTTCTCACAGACATTGTGCCCAGTTGATGAGCCCCTCTCCCCATCAGGGCTAGGAGAAGCAGAGGGCAACGTGGTACAGTGTAGTGAAGGTGATAGGACAAATGGCAGCGGCAGAAAGCAGGGAGGAGGTGTGAGCTGTGCTCTCGCTTTCTGTCCTAAGACAGCAGATGAGAAGGGATCGCTCTGACATCGGGCTGTACACTGACTGTACCAGTCCCTTACCCACGTGTTCTGCAGCTGGGAGACAGTTTGCAGGTAAGGAAAGAGTGCGTGAACGATCCGATGTGAGAGCGATCCCTTCCCATCTGCTGTATAGAGGAGTGCTCTAATGTCAAGATGGGAGAGCATAGCATGGCTCACACCTCCTGGAGGGTTGGGGAGGGGATCTCATGGCAGGGGAACTGTATACAATGGGGGGGCTAACAGAAGGATTGGGGGCAAATTTGGGCTAAGAGGGGTATTTGAGCTTGGAGGGAAAGATTTGTGCTATAAGGGGGTATGGAGGGGAGGTTGGTTTCTGCTAGGAGGGGAGATTTGTGCTAAGAGCAGGGATTTATGCTAGGAGGGGGGATTTGTGCTAAGAGCAGGGATTTATGCTAGGAACAGGGGCGGACTGACCATTTGGAAACTCGGGTACTGCCCGAGGGCCCGGGGTCAGTAGGGGGCCCCATGAGATGCCCCTGGTACCTTTTTCATAGGCTTTTTTGAGTTTGAGCAAGGACACAGGGGCCCTATGATCCCCTATTGCCGGGGGCCCCATGAGTTGTCAGTCCGCCCCTGGCTAGGAGGGGGGATTTTTTGCTAGGAGGGGGGATTGGGGGGATTTATGCTAGGAGGAGGGATTTGTGATAGAAAGAGGGATTTATACTAGGAGGGGGGATTTGTGATAGAAGGAGGGATTTATGCTAGGAGGGGAAATTTGTGGGAGAGGATTTGTTCTGGAAGGGGGGTAGAGAGGACTTGTGCTGCGAGGGTGATTGATTTGAGCATGAGGATTTTTTGCTGGGAGGGGGGATGAGGGGGAATTGGTCTAAGAGTGGGAATGGGGGAGTTGAGCTAGCAAGGGGTTCGGGGATTCGGGCTAAGAGGGTGGATTTGTGCTAAGAGTAGGGATTGGGGGGATTTATGCTAAGACGGGGGGATATGTGGGAGAGGATTTGTGCTGATAGAGGAGATTTTGAGAGAGGACTTGTGCTGGGAGGGAAATTGATCTGGGGGTGAAAATTTCTGCTGGAAGGGGGGATTAGGGGGAATTGGTCTAAGAGTGGGAATGGGGGAGTTGAGGTAGGAAGGGGTGGGGGGATTTGTGCTAAGAGGAGGAACTGGGGGGATTTATGCTAGGGGGGATATGTGGGAGAGGATTTGTGCTGGGAGGGGAGATATTGAGAGAGGACTTGTGCTGGGAGGGAAATTGATTTGGAGGTGAAAATTTCTGCTGGAAGGGGGGGTGAGGGGGAATTGGTTTAAGAGGGGTTAAGAGGAGATTGAGGGGTTGATCTAGGAAAGGGTGGGGGATTTGGGCTAAGAGGGGAGATTTACGATAGGAGGGGGAATTTTGGGGGGAGGATTTGTGCTAGGATGAGAAATGTGAGGAGAAAGAGGATGTGTGTGTGTGTGTTTGTTGGGGGGGGTGATTTTTTTGGGTGGGGCAGATTAGTGCTGGGGGAATATTGGGGGGGATTTGAGCTAAGAGGCGGGATGGGGTGGCAAATATTTGTGCTGAGGGGGGATATAGAGGGGGAGGAGGAGGAATATTCGCCTTTTGTGGGGGGAGAATTATAGCTTGCAGAGGTGATTTTTCCTTAGGGGGTGAGTGTGCTGATGAGCAGTGTAGGGAAGGAGGAGCTCTGCTGATTTCTCTGCCAGACGTGATCCTGTCCATCCTTTCTGCCTTTCCCTGTTTCTGCCTTTCCCTGCTGACCCTTGTCCTCTGTCTTACTGACCTCTGTCTTCTACCCCGCTGACCCCTATCCTCTGCCCTACCGACCGCCTGTACTCTTGTACACGGCCCTACATCTCATCCTCGGCCCTTCTGACCCACTGCACACTGCCCTGCTGCCTCCGATACACTGCTGTGATAACCACCTGTACACTGCCCTACAAACTGCTGACCAAGGGTCAGTAGGGGGGCCCTTGAAATGCCCCTGGTACCTTTTATAGGCTTTTTTGGGAGTGCTTTGAGTGTGGGCAAGGACCCAGGGGCCCCATGATCCCCTATTGCCCAGGGGCTCCATGAGTTGTCAGTCCGCCCCTGTTAGTGAGTAATATCGTCTCTCAAACTCCCATTCAGATAACTCTGCACATACATACATACCTCCCCTCCACCCCTTCTTCCAATTCTGTTCCTCCAAAATAGAGTGTAACCCTCAATATTTGAAGCCCTAGCATGTGAGCTGTTCAACCAGGTTATTTACACAAAGTCAAAATGATCCTGGAATAACTGATGTTCTAGTTCAGTTTCCAAAACTGGCCTGGGGGCTGGCTGTGGCCCTTTGCTTGCCTTTATCTGACCCTTGGGGTACTATTCCTTCCACTGACACCAACAATGGGGCATTGTTTTTCCCACTGACACCAACAATGGTGCACTATTCCTGTCACTGACACCAATGATGGGGCACTATTCCTCCCACTGACACCAACAATGGTGCACTATTCCTCCCACTGACACCAACAATGGTGCACTATTCCTCCCACTGATACCAACAATGGTGCACTATTCCTCTCACTGACACCAATGATGGGGCACTATTCCTCCCACTGATACCAATGATGGGCCACTATTCCTCCCACTGATACCAATGATGGGGCACTATTCATCTCACTGACACCAATGATGGGGCACTATTCCTCCCAATGATGGGACACTATTCCTCCCACTGATACCAATGATCGGGCACTATTCCTCCCACTGATACCAATGATGGGCCATTATTCCTCCCAATGACACCAATGATGGGGCACTATTCCTCCCACTGATACCAATAATAGGGCACTATTCCTCCCACTGACACCAATGACGGGGCACTATTCGTCCCACTGATACCAATGACGGGGCACTATTCCTCTCACTGACACCAATGATGGGGCACTATTCCTCCCACTGACACCAATGACGGGGCACTATTCCTCCCACTGACACCAACGATGGGGCACTATTCCTCCCACTGACACCAACAATGGGGCACTATTCCTCCCACTGACACCAACGATGGGGCACTATTCCTCCCACTGACACCAACGATGGGGCACTATTCCTCCCACTGACACCAATGATGGGGCACTATTCCTCCCACTGACACCAACGATGGGGCGCTATTCCTCCCACTGACACCAACGATGGGGCACTCTTCCTCCCTCTAATACCAAAGACAGGGCATTGTTTACTCCCACTGATGTCAGGACATTTTCTACCTCCGCTGGCCTTGTTTCAGCCCTCTGTCTGAAGGACACTAAACTTGGCCCTTTGTTCAGAAAGTTTGGAGACCTCTGTTCTAGTTCATCCATTTTGTTTGCCAGACTTTCTGCATTTGTGAACATACCTTTTAATTTTGAAATAGCCTTTAATATTTGATTAGCATCTTAGGGGGCTCAGCAAGAAGAGATACTACCAGACACACCTCGAGGTAGCAGGTTCAGATCCAGGTCCTGACAACACCACACCCCAATTGGACAAATTCCTCATCACCAACCAAACCAGAAGGAACTTTCAGCTGTAAAATGTACTATTCAATAGCACTAAAGCCTGATAAATAATATTCTACTATTACTTATTTTTGAGGAATATCTTGACGCCACTCTTTATTGCATTGGATTTAGGTGATGTAATTTCTTTGACATCTAGTTTGAGCCCCCGATCCCCCCATTGTTTTGGTGTGGAAGCTCTTAAACTCCAAATATTTTTATTATTCAGAACATCCAAAAACAGTCCAATGCATTTTGGGGATTTGAAAGGACTCCCTTCATCAGGGTTTAAAATGTTATCCCACCGGGTTCCACTTGTGCATCACTATTGGGTGGCTGACCATTTAAGTACAGTGCTTCTGGTTGGATGTCAATTAATAGTCAACATAAAATGTCCTTCAGAGGAAGAAATGGCTCTATAGGTATTTATGTATAAGGTATCATATGGGCCCTATATGCAGGCACCTGATATCCAATATTACAGACACGGCAAAAGACAGACTCACAACACCAAGGTTTTTATTGCAACAGCTTTATTGATGCAGGTTGGACAATCTGTTATCTCACATCATGTATTAGAGAAGTGGGTTACTGATAAAAATCAGGATGATTCCCAGCGCCAGGACAATGGCGGCATAGCTGGACTTGATGCTGATGGCTCCGCTGGTATTGCACAGGTCAGTGGTGCAGCAGGACCTGGTAATTGTAGCCCCATTTTCGATGACGGTGGTGGGTGAGCAGATGGGTGAACACATCTTGTAGATCACGGTTGCAGTTACTCCATCTACGTAGACAGAACAAATGGAACAGTCTTTAAACTCTAGTAAAATATCTTTCTTTGATGAAACTTGTAACCTTTTAACACCTAGAGACTTTGTACCTCTTAACCACTTCCCTACCAGGCACTTATACCCCCTTCCTTACCAGGCCAATTTTCAGCTTTCAGCGCTGCCGCACTTTGATTGACAATTGCGCGGTCATGCAACATTGTACCCATATGAAATTTTGATCATTTTTTTCTCACAAATAGAGCTTTCTTTTGGTGGTATTTAATCGCCACTGGGCGCTTTACTTTTTGCGCTATAAATTAAAAAATGTGCAAAAAATTTGAAAAAAAAAAAAAGTTTATTTGTTTCTTTTATAAAATTTTTCAAACAGGTATTTTTTCTCCTTCACTGATTTGCGTTGATGAGGCGGCACTGATGGGCACTGATAGGCGGCACTGATGGGCACTGATAGGCAGCACTAAAGGGCACTGATAGGCAGTACTAATGAGGTGGCACGGATAGGCGGCACTGATAGACAGCACTAATTAGGGGTCACGGATAGGCGGCACTGATAGACAGCACTAATTAGGGGTCACGGATAGGCGGCACTGATATGCAGCACTGATAGGCGGGACTGATAGGTGACACTGATGATGGGTACTGATAGACGGCACTGACTGGCATCACTTCTGGGCACTGACTGGCGGCACTGACTGGCACAACCCCTGGGCACTGACTGGTGGCACTGACTGGCAGCACTGGTGGGTGGCACTGGTGGGTGGCACTGGTGGACAGCACTGGTGGGTGGGCACATGTGGGTGGCACTGGTGGGCACAGGTGGGTGGCACTGGTGGGCACAGGTGGGTGGGCACAGGTGGGTGGCACTGCTGGGCACATGTAGGTGGCACTTCTGGGCACAGGTAGGTGGCACTGCAGAGTGGCACAGGTGGGGGCACTGCTGGGCACAGGTGGGGGCACTGCTGGGCACAGGTGGGGGCACTGCTGGGAATGGGTGGGCGGGGCTAGTGGGCGCACTGCTGATCGGAAATGCGGGGGTCACTGCTGGGCACCGATCATCAGGGCACTGATCATCAGTGCCCTGATGATCGGTGCCGATCCCCGCTGTGACAACTGCCGGTTCTCGGCAGTACTTTCCTCACGATCTGACAGCGTGAGGAAAGTGCAGCCGAGAACCGGCACTTGCATTTTCCTGTGATCAGCGTGTCATTGGACACCGCTGATCACGTGGTAAAAGGCCGGTGGGATCGGCCTTTCACCACATCTCGTGATCAGCTGTGTCCGTAGGACACAGCGATCACGGAGATCGCCGGGTGCGCGCCCCCTGGGGCGCGCAGGAGAGCGCGTTCTGGGAGGACGTCATATGACGTCCACTCAGAACTGGCCGGCCGCGGTGAAGCCGTCTTTCGGCTATGCGCGGTCGGCTAGTGGTTAAAGTGTGCATGTCACAAACCTGGCCAATTCACGCTAAGCATATGATGAGGTGACCTTCGGTGAAATCCCAAAGATCGATAGATCCAGCATCCAAATTTATAGACAATCCTGAATTTTTCTGTGCAAGCCCAACTAGTCCCCCCCATCTTCTAAGATTCCCTCTAGGTTCCTGACTTGTATCCATGGGCAAATGTAGGGAGCTTTTGACATCAGTTTGAGATGCTTCTGAGATGATTCAAAATTCACTGACAGGTCCATTGGACCCGCAGTTAACCTTCTGATTTATTTCAGCGGTGTTGGCATTCTCATAGGCTTGTGTAGGCAACATTTTTCAACCATGGTGTACCTTAAAATTGCCCTAAATATTGTCCACAATCACTGGGGTCATGTGAACTGCGTGAGGGAGAAGATCTTAAAGTGTGCATGTCACAAACCTGGCCAATTCAGGCTAAGCATATGATGAGGTGACCTTTGGTGAAATCCCAAAGATCAATAGATCCAGCACCTGAATTTTTTAGACAGTCCTGAATTTTTCCACGCAAGCCCAGCTAGTCCCCCTCATCTTCTAAGATTCCCTATAGGTTCCTGACTTGTGTTGAAGGACTTCCATGGGCAAATGTAGGGCGCTTTTGACATCAGCTTGAGATGCTTCTGAGATGATTCAGAATTCATTGACAGGTGCATTGGACCCGCAGTTAACCTTCTGATTTACTTCATCGGTGTTGGCATTCTCATAGGCTTGTGTAGGCAGCATTTTTCAGCCATGGTGTACCTTAAAATTGCCCTAAATATTGTCCACAAGCCGGCGGATGGATGAAGCCTGCCTATATTGTTACACAAAGCCACAGGTTTTTATTGTGCAGCATTACGACCTTGATCACCATGTGGGTGCCTTGTTTACCCCTCCTTTGCCCCTCTCTGTCAGCACTGGGGTCATGTGAGCTGCGTGAGGGAGAGGAACTGAAGAAGAAGAGAAATGTTGGAATACCAGACAGTACCAGCGTGCAAAGGTACGCTCTAATCACCTCTAATGTTAGGTGCCCTACATGATGTGTAGATGCTGCTGCTTAAAACTATTACTTTTTTTTTGTTACAATTTTACAATGGGGTGCAATGAGAGTGTGCAGACTTTTACACCCTGTTCTAAATTATTATGCAAATTCTATTTAAGTGTCACAAAGATGAAATATTTAGTTTTTCAGTGTAACTCATGGATGGCATTGTGTGTCAGGGCTCTTTTGATCACTGAAAACAATCTGGGACACCTGTGATAATTAGATTGGCCGGTGAGCCCAATTTAAGGGAAAACTACTAAAGGACGGCGTTCCACATTATTAAGCAGAGCACCATTTTCAAGCAATATGGGGAAGAAAAAGGATCTCTCTGCTGACGAAAAGAGTGAAATAGTTCGATGCCTTGGACGAGGGATGAAAACATTCGATATTTCAGGAAAACGTCAGCGTGATCATCGCACTATGAAGAGATTTGTGGCTGATTCAGAGCACAGATGGGTTGGTGCAGATAAAGGCACATTGAGGAAGATTTCTGCCAGATCCATGTATCGGATCAAGAGAGCAGCTGCTACAATCCCATTACATAGCAGCAAACAGATATTTGAAGCTGCTGGTGCCTCTGGAGTCCCACGGACATCAAGGTGTAGAGTCCTCCAGAGTCTTGCAACTGTGCAGAAACCTTCTATTCGGCCACCACTAACCAATGCTCACAAGCAGAAACGGCTGCATTGGGCAGAAAAATACATGAAGACTAATCCTGTTCACTGATGACTGCCATGCAACCCTGCATGGTCCAGATGGATGGAGTAGCGGATGGTTGGTGGACGGCCACCCTGTTCCAACAAGGCTGCGACGTCAGCAAGGTGGTGGTGGAGTCATGTTTTGGGCCGGAATCATGGGAACAGAGCTGGTCGGCCCCTTTAGGGTCCCCGAATGTGTAAAGATGACCTCTGCAAAGTATGTGGAGTTTATGACTGACCACTTTCTTCCCTGGTACAGAAGGAAGAATGCTTTCCGTAATAAAATCATCTTCATGCATGACAATGCACCATCTCATGCTGCAAAGAATACCTCTGCATCAATGGCTGCTATGGGGATAAAAGGAGAGAAAGTCATGGTGTGGCCTCCATCCTCCCCTGACCTCAATCCTATGGAGAACCTTTGGAGCATCCTCAAGCAAAAGATCTATGAGGGTGGGAGGCAGTTTACATCCAAACAGCAGCTCTGGGAGACTATTCTGACATCTGGCAAACAAATTCAAGCAGAAACTGTCCAAAAACTCCCAAGTTCAATGGATGCCAGACTTGTGATCTGCTATCAGATAAGGGCTCCTATGTTACAATGTAACGTGACCGCTTCAAATGTTAACAAAGTTAAAATGTTGTTAAAAGTTTGATTGAAATAGCTTTTGATTTCAGTAAATCTGCTGCAAACACAACAAATGACAATTTTCAGTTCTTTACAACCTATAAAGTGTTTTGAAACTTCCTGTGCGGAATAATCCGGAACAAAAATCCTGTTATCATTAGGAGGTTTGTTCAATAAAATGTGAATTGTCCTCTTCTAGTTGTAACCTGAGAATTCTGCCGACTTATTTACATCAATTATTGAGGGAAATGAGAAAAATATCATTTGCATAATAATTTGGAACACCGTGTAAGGAGCTGCTGAACACCAGAACGCGTTCCCCTCACCACGTTCCATGCGCGTTCCCCTCACCACATTCCATGCGCTTTCCCCTCACCATGTTCCGTGCGTGTTCCCCTCACCACGTTCCGTGCGCATTCTCCTCACCACGTTTCATGCGGTTTCCCCTCACCACATTCTGTGCGCGTTCTCCTTACCATGTTCCGTGTGTGTTCCCCTCACCATGTTCCATGCGCGTTCCCCTCACCACGTTCGTTGTGTGTTTCCCTCACCACGTTCAGAATGTACAGCAGTTGCGATCTGCAGCGGGTGTCACAGTTAAATTAACAACACCCCAAATGCAGCTCACAAACACAGTGCACATGCCTGCACCTTTTGTGCCATGCGATCCAGTTGCAGTGCATTTACAAAAGTGGTGCATGCACTACTTTTGGTGTGGTGCAGTGTGATTTGAGCTAGGGACTGACTGGATTTGACCCCAAGGTCAGCTATAAGTAATACATTGCTAGTAGGCAGTGTGACGAACGCGGATCGCTGTCACCAATATGTTACGACCACGGCGTCAGACCCCAGCCCTTCTCACTAAACTCGTGACCGAAGGACTAGCCAATCTAAAACCGCGATGTCACGTGCGTAACAATGCCACACCCAGCTGCACCCTGCACAATGATTTTCCAGCTAATTGGACCACAATCGATGTACCGGCAGCCTCAGTGATTGTTACTGGGTCAGGTTAATTACGCAATTAACCCTTCACACTGCCACCACCTCCTTTTTGTACAGAGAAAGAGGAAACACGCCAATATCAGCTATAACACCATAATGGTTGAGATAATCGTCTGTATAACACAGTCACCGAAGGCCGGTTATACAGAGGGTTAAACAAACACAGTAGCGCTCTCTTTAGAGGCAGGAATTCGTAAACTGCAATTAAGAGCTATAGAAACAGTTCTACACTTTCAGAAGGAAAGATTTATTACTAAAAGGTCAAAAAGGGTGCAATAAAAATATTTACAGAAAAAAGATGTAACCAATATATATATAAATATACAGAGAACAACATCACAGCAAAGATATAACAGAAAGGAGGTTAAAGGGTTAAAGTACTTGCCATTAAGCCTTGGATTTAAGCAGATCAAGTTTCAGAGCGAAAGGGTACGGGTCTCCCCAGGTGGTTCTGATGTTTAAATGGGAGACTTCTTCAACTTCCACTTCTTAGGCCTGACTACCCAATTTGTGGTTCCCTAGCAGCGGGTGTCTCTGAAGTCAAGGACCAATGCCCCGTTTAGGGAGGGATCGTCGGGGCGGATACCTAAACTAGAGCCAAAATCTCTCATAGTTCATATTTTGGCTCATAACTTTCCATATGCATAAGTGACACTCCACCCGCGGGTAGATTATTATGCGGACACGTCTGAGGATTGATTAGATATTAAATATGAAATTCTACACTGAATGGTTCACGGGATCTACTTTTCTGCTTTCCGATGTATTCCAACCACGGAGAGTGACCTCTTAAAATGTTCGGCTCCTCTTGGCCAATCTGATGATATGCCTGATTTTTATGTACGTCTCTCATATTCCAAGATATGAGACATAGGGGAAAAATGGATTTTTAAAAAGGTTATCTGGTTCAGTGTCTTTTGAACTCCTGAGAAGGCTGCGTTATCTTTTTACGAGGTGTTAAATTGCACAGGTTCTTTGGACAGCGAGGCCCCAGCTCCCTTGGGGATTTTATAGCACGTAGCCCCCTTTTGGGCTCTGGCCTCCTGTGACACTCCTAACACACACACACAAATGTTACTGTGACTCTCAGAGAGGGAGGGGGGGGGGAGAATGAGGGAGACCTGGAGAATTCTTGACAAAATGGATGGCCGTGCCTGCCTCTGGTGCGCACGTTTGCGACAGGCAGGATTAAGATGGGCCATTGTGTATAATCCATGGTATATTGGGACCAAGATGCCTGTTCTTAACATAATTCCAGCTAAACTTTGGGGGGGGGGGGTCTTTTATGGTGTGTGGTCCCATGAAAACCAACACGCTTTATTGTGGGATGCTTGTATCATCTAACCATTGGAGATTCACAAGGTGGTTGGCTGAAGTAGGTATGTAGAGAATCTCTTTATTGGCCGGATGAGTCATTTTTGTAAAGTCTTACCTGCTGTTTTACCAGTTATTACATCCGTCTCGCAGTAGTCGTCTCCAGTTCGGCAGGTCGTCGGTGTCTTGCAGTTGCTGTTGCTGGTTTCAGAGGAGCATGTGTAACATTGCAGGGAATAGGCTGAAAAAGAACCATTTACAGGGTGAGTCCACCTTCCAATAAAAGCAGATAAAACTTCTACATTTACACTGATAACAGCAGCACAGGACGAGCTCACCAATGTTTTACCAATATAATGGTTTTCCTTCCTTTTCCTTCTCTATCCTTAATAGATGAACTCAATCATACATTGGCCTGGAAAAAAAATGTGGGATGGTTTGATGTAGAGATTTCAGCACAGATAACGGTTGTTGAAGGACTGGATGGATTCAAAACGCAGCTTTGGGGTGGGTTATATACAGTAGGCTCGAATTTAGATGAACCCTTCTTAACCACATCAATACCGGGCACTTTCGCCCCCTTCCTGCCCAGAACAAATTTCATCTTTTAGTGCTATTGCACTTTTAATGACAATTGCACGGTCATGCAACGCTGTACCCAGATTAAATTTGTATCATTTTTTTGTGACAGAGCTTTCTTTTGGTGGCAATATCATCATAATATTCACCACTGAGTTTTTGTTTTTTGCTAAACAAATGAAAATATTTTGTAAAAAAAACCCTTTTCTTAGTTATTGTTATAAAAGTGTGAAGTTTTCTTCTTCACTGATGTGCACTGATAAAGGCTGCACTGACGGGCACTCATTGAGGGGCACTGATGTGCGCTGATGAAGGCTGCACTGACGGGCACTCATTGAGGGGCACTGATGTGCGCTGATGAAGGCTGCACTGACGGGCACTCATTGAGGGGCACTGATGTGCGCTCATAAAGGCAGCACTGACGGGCACTCATTGAGGGGCACTGATGTGCGCTGATAAAGGCTGCACTGACGGGCACTCATTGAGGGGCACTGATGTGCGCTGATAAAGGCTGCACTGACGGGCACTCATTGAGGGGCACTGATGTGCGCTGATAAAGGCTGCACTGACGGGCACTCATTGAGGGGCACTGATGAAGCTGCACGGATGGGCACTGATGAAGCTGCACTGTTGGACACTGATGAGGCTGCACTGATGGGCACTAATAAGCTGCACTGATGGGCACTGATGAGGTGGCACTGATGGGCACTGATGAGGGGGCACTGATGAGGCTGTACTGATAAGGTGGCACTGATGGGCACTGATGAGGGGGCACTGATGGGCATTGATGAGGCTGCACTGATAAGGTGGCTCTGATGGGTACTGAGAGGTGGCACTGATAAGCACTGATATGCTGCACTAATGGACATGGATTGGCACTGATGGGACTGCACTGATATTCTGCACTGATGGGTACTGACATGTGGACTGATAGGCCTGTACTGATGATCAGTGCCCTGGTTATCAGTGTAAATATCCCCTGTCTCAGGAAAGGCGGTTATCGATAACCAGCATTTGTTTACATGTGATCAGCTGTGATTGGACACAGCTGATCACATGGTAAAGAGCCAACATCATTGACTCTTTGCCCTGATTACAACATTTAGGGGGCCGCGCAAGACCCCTTCATCAGGTATATTATGATCATCACCTGCCTGACAAAAAGGTCCCAGACAGCCCTGAAATGATGTATTTATCTATTGCTGTGATGTGATTGCTTTCAGTAAAGCTTTTGGACACGATTCAAAGCTCCATGATGTGCTGGCAAATATGTCCATAGATCTAAAAAAAACACTTGACGTCCCATCTGCCATCGTAGCACAAGTGTGGTGACATTACCAACAGGGAGACTCAGGAGGCAAAAGGTGCAATTAAAGCTGAAGCTATAAGCACTTTTTATTTGAACGTTGAGATTGGTTCGCCTATCCATCCACAGAAAGATCAATAATGGTGGTTGTGCCGATCGCGGCGTCAGACCCCAGCCCTTCTCACCAAACTCGTGACCGAAGGACTAGCCAATCTAAAGCCGCGCTGTCACGTGCGTAACAATGCCACGCCCAGCTGCACTCTGCACAAAGATTTTCCAGCTAATGGACCACAATCGATGTACCGGCAGCCTGAGCGCGATTGTTACTGGGTCAGGTTAATTACGCAATTAACCCCTCACACTGCCACCACCTCCTTTTTGTACAGAGAAAGAGGAAACTCGGCAATATCAGCAAAACACTATGATGATTGGATAATCGTCTGTATACCACTGTCACCGCAGACAGGTTATACAGAGGGTTAAACCCACACAGTAGCGCTCTTCAGCAGCAGGAATTCATAATTTGCATTAAAGAGCTTTATAAACAGTTCAACAATTTCAGAAAGTAAGATTTATTACTAAAAGGTCAAAAGGGTGCAATAAAAATATTTACAGAAAAAGATGTAGCCAATATATATATAAATATACAGAGAACAATAGCACAGAAAAGAGATAACAGAAAGGAATTTAAATAGGTAAAGTACTTGCCAGTCATCCTTTGTTTATGCAGCTCCCAAGTGTCAGAGCCAAAAGGATGCTTTGATCTCCCATTGTTAGTTTTGATGTTAAGGCAGGGAGATCTTCAACTCTTCACACACCTCAGCTTAGCTTTTCTAGTAACCCCACAGGGTGTCTCCCTGGAGCAGTAAACCAATTGCCTCATTTGGGGAGGGAGTTGGTAGGTAGAGACCCAAGCTCTGACCAAAAACTCTCATAGCTTATATTATGGTTCATAATTTACCCTGGATACATACAACATCCTATCCACGAGTAGATTATTACGCAGAATCACCTGCTGAACAGTTAGATATGAAATATGAAATATTCGCTTGAATGGTTCAGGAGATATAATTTTCTGCTCTCCAGTATATGTCAGATAGGGGGTGTAATATACCAGGGAATTTGTATTAACATCAGCCGTCCGAATATGTGCTCCATGTTTATGTGAGTCTTCCATAATCCAAGATATGGAATCATAGGGAAAAATGGATGTTGAATGTGGTGTCTAGTTTATGACTTACCTGGAATGTCTTTGAACTCAGTGAGGGACTCGGTTTACGCTTTTATGATCCCTTTCCAAGCAAGAGTTTCATAGACAGAGGGGCACCAAGCTAGTGAGGTTTTATAGCCAGGACGCCCTCCCACTGAGTTTGTTGCCTGTGATCTCACTGACCACATGTCACTCAACAGAGAGGGAGGGGGATGAGGAAAGAGGGAGAGAGAGAAAATTATACAAGATGGACGGCCCTTTGCCAAAATGGAGGTTCCCATCCATCTCTGTGTGCATGATTGCTACAGTGGTCTCCAAGTGTTTGTAAACCCCGACAATGAACGTCTCTTATTTTGCTCCCTTTGGCTTTGCTTGTTATACCAATGAAAGTGTTTTGTTATATCTGTTCAATGAGAGCAAAAAATACTTGTTGATCACGTCAGAAATTTTGAGCTGTCCTATGTCCAGTACATACCCCCTGTGTTGTCTCAGGGAGAGCAAATCGGTCCTTCCAGTCCTTATCTTGGGACTACTTTGTGGAGGTGGAAGAGTAGGTGGTCCTGAGTAGTCTGATGTGAGAAAAGTGGGCAGGGTTGACACCGCTCAGTACACAAAAATTTCATGTGTTGTCAGCCCACAGCAGGGCATTTCTGGAAGCTCAATAGATAATTGACTCTATTTTCAGGATCTTGAAACAGATAAAACATCTAAAAATGTGTATATATATATATATATATATATATATATATATATATATCTCTTTTAAAGATGTACTGTGCATTTTTTTGCCCTGACATACACTTTAAAGACAGCAATGGATTTTTTCCATTTCCAATATCTGGCAATATTGTAGTACCACCCCCCACTCTTCTGTGCTGCCATCTTTGGATATCCCATGCATGCGCAGATATGCTGCAGGTCTGTGGTCAAAATGGTCCCATTGTCAGTGTGGTCAATATCCAGCTTAGCCAGATGCCCACACTTGTTTTCCATCATTTGATTGCTTAGTGCAACAAATGGTTTTAGCCCTGGAGGAGGCGCCGAGCCTGTTGTGTCCGGAGCTGGGTGTTGTCTATTTTCCCCCCTCCATCTTGGGCTTATCGGGAGACTGCTGGGCATGATTTTTTTCCAGTTTGTAGAGTTGCGCGTGTGCCGTGACGTCACATTGTGTCGTGACATCCTCACGCACGCATGCGCAATGCCATCATTATGTCATCAATAGCTCCCTATATGGAATCATGCTGGATGAAGGTGGGATATTTTGCTGGCTTACCTACAAAACAGAGGATAATGTGGTATGCTCCTTTTCTTGGGACTATGTATATTATATGTAGATAGTTATCTTACTTATATGGATCTTATTATGCTGTTCAGCCCAATGTTACGTTTGTTGATTTATTCATTACTGGGATATCTATATGACTCTTATTTATGTGAGGTCCCTATCAATATTGATTCATGGTATGTCTATAAGTGCTGTCAATGTATGCAGTGCTTTACATATATATTGTACATTCACATCAGTCCCCGCCCCCGAGGAGCGTACAATCTAAGGTCCCTAACTCACATTCATACATACACATACTAGGGACAATTTAGACAGGAACCAATTGGCGGTACAAATTATTAGTAATACCTCATCTAAAATATGCAGTTCAGTTTAGGGCACCAATTCACAAAAAGAACATTGGGGAACTGGAGAAAGTACAGAGAAGGGCAACCAAACTGATACGAGGCATGGAGGAGATCAGCTATGAGGAAAGATTAGAGGAACTGAATTTATTCTCTCTTGAGAAGAGGAGATTAAGGGGGATATGATCTCCATGTATAATACATAAGGGGGGGATATGATCACCATGTATAATACATAAGGGGGGATATGATCTCCATGTATAATACATAAGGGGGGATATGATCTCCATGTATAATACATAAGGGGGATATGATCTCCATGTATAATACATAAGGGGGATATGATCTCCATGTATAATACATAAGGGGGGATATGATCTCCATGTATAATACATAAGGGGGATATGATCTCCATGTATAATACATAAGGGGGGATATGATCTCCATGTATAATACATAAGGGGGGATATGATCACCATGTATAATACATAAGGGGGGATATGATCACCATGTATAATACATAAGGGGGATATGATCTCCATGTATAATACATAAGGGGGGGATATGATCTCCATGTATAATACATAAGGGGGGATATGATCTCCATATATAATACATAAGGGGGGATATGATCTCCATGTATAATACATAAGGGGGGATATGATCTCCATGTATAATACATAAGGGGGGATATGATCACCATGTATAATACATAAGGGGGGATATGATCTCCATGTATAATACATAAGGGGGGATATGATCTCCATGTATAATACATAAGGGGGGATATGATCTCCATGTATAATACATAAGGGGGGATATGATCTCCATGTATAATACATAAGGGGGGGATATGATCTCCATGTATAATACATAAGGGGGGATATGATCTCCATGTATAATACATAAGGGGGGGATATGATCTCCATGTATAATACATAAGGGGGGGATATGATCACCATGTATAATACATAAGGGGGGGATATGATCTCCATGTATAATACATAAGGGGGGATATGATCTCCATGTATAATACATAAGGGGGGATATGATCTCCATGTATAATACATAAGGGGGGATATGATCTCCATGTATAATACATAAGTGGGGGATATGATCTCCATGTATAATACATAAGGGGGGGATATGATCTCCATGTATAATACATAAGGGGGGATATGATCTCCATGTATAATACATAAGGGGGATATGATCTCCATGTATAATACATAAGGGGGATATGATCTCCATGTATAATACATAAGGGGGGATATGATCTCCATGTATAATACATAAGGGGGGATATGATCTCCATGTATAATACATTAGTGGTTCATATAGTGAACTCGGTGTAGTTATTCCCCCTGAGGTCATCACAGAGGACAAGGGGGCGCTCTTTATGTCTGGAGGAAAAGAAATGTAATCTCCAAACATGAAAAGGTTTCTTCACAGTGAGAGATGTGAAAATGTGGAATAGACTCCCTCAGGAGTTGGTTGTGGCCAGCTCAGTGGATTGCTGTAGGAAAGTCCTGGATTCTTTCTTGGATACACAGAATATAACTGGATATAACATTTATAGGGAAAGGTGATCCAGGGAATATCCGATTGCCTCTCGGGGGATCAGGAAGGAATTTTTTCCCCAGGAGGAGCAAATTGGATCGTGCTTTGCTGGGTTTTTTGCCTTCCTCTGGATCAGCTGTGGGTGTAGGATTATAACTTTTTTTTTTTTCTATGGTTGAACTGGATGGACTTTTGTCTTTTTTCAGCCAGACTATGTAACTAAAATTCAATAAAAAAAGATTTGAAAAGAAATTGATGCCACATTACCATTAATATCTTTAACAATATAAAGGAAAAAAAATGATATATAAAATATTGATTTTAGATTCCATCAGTCATAGGATATAGAGTAATAGTGTGTGATATGTGGGATACAATTTTAGTCATGGTAACTATTAACCATTTGCTGCCCGGACAATAGCTTTCCGGGTGGACGCCATTTGGCGTCATCCCGGGCATGCACAGTTTTCACGCTTGCAGAGCCGCGCAGCGGCGCGTTCTGTCACCGGCCCTGTACCTCAGACACGGCCAATGACAGATCTGAGTATCGGCCCCCATTGCTGGTACCATGTGACCAATCACAGCAGGTCACATGACAGTTGTATAATGGATGGCTTCATTCATGATGCCATCCATTGTATACTAGTGTCTAGCTGTGAATGGTCACAGCGATCACATGCACATGTCATGTGATTAGCTGTGGCCAAATCACCGCTAAGCACAAAAAAAAAACCCTGAATGAATCGATGTCATTCAGGTAAATGCTTGCTTATAGCAAAGTAACTCTTTGCTATAAGCAAATTGTGTAAAAAAAAAAAAAATACACTGATCACTTCCCCAAAGTACTATGGTAACATTGTACTACTTTGGACATAGTGAAATATGAAAAAAAAAATCTTAAAAAAATGAAATAAAAAATTAAAAATAATAAAGAAAAAAAAAATTATTTTTTTTTCATACTGTCACCAATCAGTGTCCCTGTTCACCGCCATGCCAGTTATATGATGACGCTGTACTGCACTGGTGACAGTATGTAAAAAAAAAAAATAGTGAAAATAATTTTTTTCATTTTTTCATTTTCCGAAAAATTATGACAAAAAAAATACAACTTCAAAAAACTCGCCATGCCTCTTATGAAGTACGTCGGACTGTCTACTCTGCAAAAAGGGGTCATTTGGGGGATATCTGTACTGTCCTGACATTTGGGGATATCTGTACTGTCCTGACATTTGGGGGATATCTGTACTGTCCTGACATTTGGGGGATATCTGTACTGTTCTGACATTTGGGGGATATCTGTACTGTCCTGACATTTGGGGGATATCTGTACTGTCCTGACATTTGGGGGATATCTGTACTGTCCTGACATTTGGGGGATATCTGTACTATTCTGACATTTGGGGGATATCTGTACTATTCTGACATTCTTGGACCTCAAGAAATTAGATTGGCTGTCAGTACTTCAGGATTGATCAATATTCAGATCTATACCATAGTTTGTGAACTCTATAACTTTCCTACAGACTATAAAATACATCCTAATTTGGGTTATTGTCACCAAAGACATGGAGCAGAATACATCTCGGCCTAAATTTATGAAGAACAATTATTTATTTGCAAACTTTTATAACAGAAACAAAGAAAAATGTTTTTTTTCAAAATTTTCGGTCTTTTTTTGTTAATTTAGCAAAAAATAAAAACCCCGGCGGTGATTAAATACCACCAAAAGAAAGCTCTAGTTGTGTGAAGAAAATGATAAAATTTTAGTTTGGGTACAATGTTGTATGACCGCGCAATTGTCATTCAAAGTGTGAGAGCGCTGAAACCTGAAAACTGGCCTGGACAGGAAGGGGGAAAATTGCCCGGTATGGAAATGGTTAATGATACAAATGTATTCTGTTGTGGCGGGGACACATTCTGTTGTGTTGTGGCGGGGACACATTCTGTTGTGTTGTGGCGGGGACACATTTCAGTCACAGCTCTCCGCCTGTTTCCCAGTTTGTTGTTAAGTTATTCTTGGACTGGTCTAAGGCTGAACATTTGGACCCAACCATCTCTGGTGATGTCTTCTCTGCCTTTCTCCTAAATGTTGGTAGTATACGTGAACACGTTGCTGTTGCTCTAGGTAGGGTGTGCGCTCACAACCTGGGTATTGGTGCATTTACTTGATATTAGTGATGGGCCAAACACCGCCCCCCCCCCCCCATTCGGTTCATAGTTGAACATTCGAACCTAACGAAAGTTTGACCACAAACTTCGATACCGCATCTTGGTATGTGGTAAGATATCGGTCAGCTACTAAAATACCGCATGAGATATAATATTAAGTCATGCTGTATTTTAGTAGTGAAAACATTAATTCATGTTTCAGATGTCAGTGAGGTTCCCCACTGACAGCTGTATGTAAAAAGAATTGCCGGCAATCAACAAAATTAACATAAAAAAAACAGCGTGTGGTCCCCCCCTATCCATATCGAGCCCTTTGGGTCTGGTATAGATTTTGAGGGGAACCCCCACACCAAAATTTTTTAAAAGATGCCAGACCCGGAAGGTCAGTAACGGGGGGGGGGGGGGGGGACGAGAAAAGTGCACCCCCCCTTCCTGAATCATACCAGGCCACATGCCCTAAACATGGGGGATGCTTTGCAAAGCACCTTGTCCCTATGTTGATGGGGACAAGGGCCTCTTCCCCACAACCATAGCCGATGATTGAGGGGGTCTGTGGGCAGGGCGGTTTTAAGAAGGGGACCCCCAGATCTCACCCCCCCCCCATGTAAATGAGTATGGGGTACATGGTACCCGCTAGTCTTAACTAGTATTTTCTGGAGGGATCTTGTTCATGTTCCTGAAAATATAGGTTTATTAAACAGATGCACAAATATTGTGTAAAATAAAAAATTGACATCCACCATCTATTTATTCTACAGGACGTCTGTGTTCACAAAATATTTTAGGGGTTTTGCGTCATTTTTTTCTTGCCAAAAGTGCAAATTTTAAGTTGTGTTTATGTGCCGTACTTTATTTATGCAACTATATAGTATGACAAGTAGGACCCCCACACATTTAAATCTTGTATGCAGCCTTTTTATGTGTTCATCGCATGTATTGCAGATGCTGCACTTTCTCTATGAGGGCAAATAAAATCTTTTGAACATAAAAATGCAGATTTTACCATGTGTGCGAAAGATGGAGCAATTTCTTCCAGAGATAAAGTGGTGAAGGGGTTATAATCTTTGTGATAAATCTTTGTGACGTTTACATTGATTGTTTTCATAAACGTTTATTAAAAGAAACACTAACAGTGATATCACAGCACTGCATACTACTACCACATACAGATGTGACATGTATTATGGGGGTTTTTGAATTGGTATCAAGGTATCAATTGTTTGTTTGTTTGTTTGTTTGTTTGTTTGTTTTTAAACAGAACAACAGAAAAAATAGCTTTGTAAATGTAACCCTCATATGTAAAAAAAAAATGCTGTTCATGTTAAATATAATAAACTGTTTTCTAATCCATCTTTTTAATATACCATTTTTCTCTTACTTATGTATATATTGCAGATTGCAGCAGCAACACAGTTGTCAAGTGAAAGCCAAGGATGAGTATATTAAAAAATATAAAGATTCTGGCATAAAACTGGCCGTGATACATTTATTAATTGTAGAATTTTGTTGGGATTAGCAGGTATAAAGATCCCTTGGCTGACCGTTTGGTGATGCCTTCATGGGATCCACTAATTTCAATTGACTTTCTGTTGAAGTACCATGTCAATGTCTCCATTCACATAGAACGAACGTTCTACTTCTGAATTAGCTTTGACAAGCGCATGTGCGCAGTGGCGTCCCGAGGCAGATGCGAGGGGTGTGCGCCGCACCGGGTGACACCTACCGCACGGGGTGACACCAGACCCGCTCCACGAAAAGGTAAGTTGTAAAGCAAGCCGATGATCCCCGCAGGATGGATCGGATCTGCGGATTGGGGAGTATAATGGATCGGACTCCGAACCATTATGCTCAATCCTCAGATCCGAACCATCCTGCGGGGATCGTCGGCATGCAACCTATACGGGGTGATACCGGACCCGCTCCACAAAAAATGTAAGTTGTAAAGCAAGCCGACGATCCCCGCAGGATGGATCGGATCTGCGGATTGGGGAGCATAATGGTTCGGACTCCGAACCATTATGCTCAATCCTCAGATCCGAACCATCCTGCGGGGATCGTCGGCATGCAACCTATAGGGGTGATACCAGACCCGCTCCACAAAAAAGGTAAGTTGTAAAGAAAGCCGACGATCCCCGCAGGATGGATCTGATCTGCGGATTGGGGAGCATAATGGTTCGGACTCCGAACCATTATGCTCAATCCTCAGATCCGATCCATCCTGCGGGGATAGTCAGCATGCAACCTATACGGGGTGATACCGGACCCGCTCCACGAAAAAGGTAAGTTGTAAAGCAAGCCGACGATCCCTGCAGGATGGATCGGATCTGTGGATTGAACATAATGGATCGTACTCCGATCCATTATGATCCCCAATCTGCAGATTCGATCCATCCTGCGGGGATCGTCGGCATGCAACCTATACGGGGTGATACCGGACCCGCTCCACAAAAAATGTAAGTTGTAAAGCAAGCCGACGATCCCCGCAGGATGGATCGGATCTGCGGATTGGGGAGGATAATGGATCAGAGTCCGATCCATTATGCTCAATCCGCAGATCCGAACCATCCTGCGGGGATCATCGGCATGCAACCATGGGCGGACTGACAACTCATGGGGCCCCCGGGCAATACGGGATCATGGGGCCCCTGTGTCCTTGCCCAAACTCAAAAAAGCCTATGAAAAAGGTACCAGGGGCATCTCATGGGGCCCCCTACTGACCCCGGGCCCTCGGGCAGCGCCCGAGTTTCCAAATGGTCAGTCCGCCCCTGCATGCAACCTATATGGGGTGACACTGGACCCGCTCCACAAAAAGGTAAGTTGTAAAGAAAGCCGACGATCCCAGCAGGATGGATCGGATCTGCGGATTGGGGAGGATGATGAATCGGAGTCGGATCTATTATGCTCAATCCTCAGATGCGGGCCATCCTGCGGGGATTGTCGGAGGGGGTGTCACCAAGTGTTACCGCACCGGGTGACAACAACCCTGGGGACGCCCCTGCATGAGCATAAGACTAGTAACAATTTTTATCGGCCGTGAGTGAATTAAAACATTAGAAATGTGTTTTTATTCCCTTTAAATTCGACAAAAATGTTCCTCCCTTGGCCTTTGATTTGTTTTGCTTGCTTCCTCGCTCGCTCTGGTCAAAACCAATTGTTGAATTGTCCCTCTAAATGAACAAATGTTCTAAAAAGGACTAAATTCTACAGCTGTAGGGCCATATTCAGCGCAAAAGGCAACCAGTTGCGAGTGTGAAGGTGGCATGTAGAAGGAAATCGTATTCCAGTGCAAGAATTGTAGAGAGTTAACTAAGACAGAGAGGGGGAGGTGGTGTAGGTGGGGTTATAGGGGCCCAGAATGCATGGGAAGGAAGAGGAAGTAGGCTTGGAGAGGGTTGTGAGAGGCAATGGGATGCAAGTGGGGGATGGGGGTAATATCAGGGGTAGAGGGGAAAGAAAATAAATGGGGGGGCAGGGGCATCCCTAGGGTTGGTGTCACGCGGTGCGATAACACTTGGTGACACCCCCTCCGACGATCCCCGCAGAAAGGATCGGATCTGCGGATTGAGCATCATGGATCGGACTCCGATCCATGATGCTCAATCCGCAGATCCGATCCATCCTGCGGGGATCGTCGGCTTGTTTACAACTTACCTTTTCGTGTAGCGGGTCCGGTGTCACCCCGTATAGGTTGCATGCTGACGATCCCCACAGGATGGATCGGATCTGCGGATTGAGCATGATGGATCGTAATCCGATCCATCCTGCGGGGATCGTCAGCTTGCTTTACAACTTACCTTTTCGTGGAGCGGGTCCGATGTCACCCCGTATAGGTTGCATGCTTACGATCCCCGCAGGATGGATCGGATCTGCGGATTGAGCATGATGGATCGGAATCCGATCCATCCTGCGGGGATCGTCGGCTTGCTTTACAACTTACCTTTTCGTGGAGCGGGTCCGGTGTCACCCTGTGTGGTAAGTGTCACCCGGTGTGGAGTACAAACTTGCCATATACTTTGAGATAACTGCATACAGTTACAATTACAACTTTCTGTAACCACTTCCTGTCCGGCCCATGTATATACGGACTCCCCGCCCCCTCCTTGTCCTCCTGACACAGTAGAACACCGATCGTCGTACGGGACCTCTGTGTGCAGTCCCGATCGCGTGATCACTGATTGGCCAATCAGTGATCACATGCAGAGTAGTACACAAGATGTCACTTCTGACATCACTGCTTACTACGTGTGAAATCTGTGAATGATCACAGCGGTCACATGCTACAGGACTATTCACAAAAGCCTTGTACCATGTGACAAGCTGTGGCCAATCACAGCTCACACAGTATTTCTCAATGGCTGCAAGAATGCAGCCAGAGAGAAGGAGAAATGATTGCTTTTACAGCCTTTATGGGTGTAAAAGAAATCAGTGTAAAAAACAAAAAAAAATCTTCCATCACCCCCCACAAGTAGTACAGTGTCACCATGGTGACACTGTACTGCTAGGGTGACAGTATGTAAAAAAAAAAAAAAAACATAAATAATAATATAAAATATATAAAATAAAAATGTAAAAAAAAATTTGGAAAATTTATAATTTTTGGTTATAAACTAATTTGGGCTTTTTTTTTACTAAAAATATACATTTTGGCTAAGATATATGATGAAATATTTATTTGCAAAATTTTTGTCAACATTTTTGGACTTTTTCATTTATATAGCAAAAAAAATAAAAATCCCAGCGGTGAATAAATACCACCAAAATAAATTTTTATCTGTCTCAAAAAAATGCTAAAAAATTGATATGGGTACAGTGTTGCATGACCGCGCAATTGTCATTCAAAGTGTGATAGCGCTGAAAGCTGAAAATTGGCCTGGACAGGAAGGGGGGGAAAGTGTCCGGACTGGAAAGGGGTGAAAGTGTCCGGACTGGAAGGGGGGGAAAGTGTCCGGACTGGAAGGGGGGGAAAGTGTCCGGACAGGAAGGGGGTGAAAGTGTCCGGACAGGAAGGGGGTGAAAGTGTCCGGACTGGAAGGGGGGGAAAGTGTCCGGACTGAAAGGGGGTGAAAGTGTCCGGAATGGAAGGGGGTGAAAGTGTCCGGACTGGAAGGGGGGAAAGTGTCCGGACTGGAAGGGGGGAAGTATCCGGACTGGAAGGGGGGGAAAGTGTCCGGATTGGAAGGGGGGAAAGTGTCCGGACTGGAAGGGGGGAAGTATCCGGACTGGAAGGGGGGGAAAGTGTCCGGATTGGAAGGGGGGAAAGTGTCCGGACTGGAAGGGGGGGAAAGTGTCCGGACTGGAAGGGGGGGAAAGTGTCCGGACTGGAAGGGGGTGAAAGTGTCCGGACTGGAAGGGGGTGAAAGTGTCCGGACTGGAAGGGGGTGAAAGTGTCCGGACTGGAAGGGGGTGAAAGTGTCCGAACTGGAAGGGGGGGGGAAAGTGTCCGGACTGGAAGGGGGTGAAAGTGTCTGGACTGGAAGGGGTTAAAATGGATTTCAGTATCCTGCTCAAAGGTTACAACCATGCTGCAGTCTGGGGTTTGAGGAAAGAACCCTTAGGACCCCCACCCCCAGTGGCATCCCTAGGCAGGTGCGTGGGGCACCTGCAGAGGGATGCCACTGGGGGGGGGGGTCCTAAGGGTTCTTTCCTCAAACCCCAGACTGCAGCATGGTTGTAACCTCTGAGCAGGATACTAAAATCCATTTTAAAGAAAGTTGTAATTGTAGCTGTACTGCAGTCATCTCAAAGGGTATGGCAAGTTTGTAGCTTCTATAAATTACTTGTTGCTTTTTTAAAAATGTATTTAAATGTATCATAAAATTGTAAAATTCCCCAGAAAACAATCATAATATTAATGATGTCCAGTGCCCCTTACCTGATCCTACACAGAGAGCTGCCAGCAGTAGGATGCTTGTGTGTGCTGCCATTGTAAGCTGGAGGTTGCTTGTGAGTATGGAGTTCCAAGACTCATGCCTTAAATATATATATCTTGCCCCCCCCCCCCCTCCCATATTGGCATAACATGGACCCTGCCCTTATAACAACATGATATGCTCAGCTAAAGAATGCAGGAAAGGAAAATCAAAGTATTTCAAAAAGTTACATCCACCCACTTATTTTATTTCGCAATGGATACATATTCACATAGTTATTCACGCTGAAAAAACACACAAATCAATCTTGTTCAACCAACATTAAAAAAAAAAAAAAAGCATGCAAATAGAAAACCTCCATATATACAATTCTATACCCACAATTGATCCAAAGGAAGGCAAAAAACCCAATAAAACACGATCCAATTTGCTCCAAAGGGGGAAAAAATCTTTCCTGATAACACATTCCCCGGATCAACTACCCCGGATATTGTCACCTATAAATGCTAGTAAACGGTTATATTATTTTCTTTTTTAAAACAATCTACTAATCTGGCAAGAACTGGGGGTCTATGCCACATTTTCACCGCTCTTTCTGTGAAGAAGCCTTTGCACATGTGAAAGTTAAATCTCTATTCCTCCAGACATAAAGAGTTCCCCCTTGTCCTCTGTTCACTATATAAACCACTGTTGTATTTATACATGGAGATCACATCCCCCCCTTATGTATTATACATGGAGATCATATCCCCCCTTATGTATTATACATGGTGATCATATCCCCCCTTATGTATTATACATGGAGATCATATCCCCCCTTATGTATTATACATGGAGATCATATCCCCCCTTATGTATTATACATGGAGATCATATCCCCCCTTATGTATTATACATGGTGATCATATCCCCCCCTTATGTATTATACATGGAGATCATATCCCCCCCTTATGTATTATACATGGAGATCATATCCCCCTTATGTATTATACATGGAGATCATATCCCCCCTTATGTATTATACATGGAGATCATATCCCCCTTATGTATTATACATGGAGATCATACCCCCCTTATTTATTGTACATGGAGATCATATCCCCCCTTATGTATTATACACGGAGATCATATCCCCCCTTATGTATTATACATGGAGATCATATCCCCCCTTATGTATTATACATGGAGATCATATCCCCCCTTATGTATTATACATGGAGATCATATCCCCCCTTATGTATTATACATGGTGATCATATCCCCCCTTATGTATTATACATGGAGATCATATCCCCCCTTATGTATTATACATGGAGATCATATCCCCCTTATGTATTATACATGGAGATCATATCCCCCTTATGTATTATACATGGAGATCATATCCCCCCTTATGTATTATACATGGAGATCATATCCCCCCTTATGTATTATACATGGAGATCATATCCCCCCCTTATGTATTATACATGGAGATCATATCCCCCTTATGTATTATACATGGAGATCATATCCCCCCTTATGTATTATACATGGAGATCATATCCCCCTTATGTATTATACATGGAGATCATATCCCCCCTTATGTATTATACATGGAGATCATATCCCCCCTTATGTATTATACATGGAGATCACAGACAGTATTGACAAGGGGAATCCCTCCCATGGAACCATTGTGTTCTCCCAGCGAGGGGAGGGTTGGGGTAGGAGGACAACACAACGATTATTGACAGGGCCATCTGTTAGAAATCATGGGGCCCCATATAGCCTACCTGATGGGGCCCCCTTCGACACTGCCCTTGGTCCTGAGTCTGCCTCAAAACAAAATGCAAGCCACCAGGGACCTTTCATTATAGAGAACCAGGCCAGCAACCACACCTACCTGCTGAGAGCCACAGGAGGATCTGCCGCTACAATTTTCATCGGCCGTAAACGCTGCTGTGAATGTCACCAATATAGGATGCATTTCCTTGTCCTTCTACTATCATCATGATAATCACACAATACAGGTGCGCTGACTCCTGCAGATGATCCCTCTGTATGCTGGCTCCTGCAGATGGTCCCTCTGTGCGCTGACTCCTGCAGATGATCCCTCTGTGCGCTGACTTCGGCAGATGATCCCTCTGTGCGCTGACTCCTGCAGGTGATCCCTCTGTGCGCTGACTCCTGCAGAGGGTCCCTCTGTGCGCTGACTCCGGCAGATGGCCCCTCTTTGCGCTGACTCCGGCAGATGGTCCCTCTGTGCGCTGACTCCAGCAGATGGTCGCTCTGTGCGTTGGCTCCTGCAGATGGTCGCTCTGTGCGCTGGCTCCTGCAGATGGTCCCTCTGTGCTCTGGCTCCTGCAGATGATCCCTCTGTGCGCTGGCTCCTGCAGATGGTCCCTCTGTGGGCTGGCTCCTGCAGATGGTCCCTCTGTGCGCTGGCTCCAGCAGATGGTCCCTCTGTGCGCTTGCTCCTGCAGATGATCGCTCTGTGCGCTGCCTCTGGGAGATGGTCCCTCTGTGCGCTAACTCCGGCAGATGATCCCTCTGTGCGCTGACTCCTGCAGATTGACTGTTGCCTCTGCTCTGCCACTGCCGGCTGCACTGATGATAATGATGGTAGCTGCCAGCCTGAGTCTGCTACTGTTTCTGTAAGATGGAGCTGCCATCTCCTCAGCACTTACTTGCTGAAGGAGGCAGGCAGTGAGGAGGCTGATACAAAAGTCCTTCTATTCTACATCTACCAGGCACATAATACAGAAGACAGTCAGAGACTGCAGACATACTACAGGAGACAGTCAGAGACTGCAGACATACTACAGGAGACGGTCAGAGACTGCAGGCATACTACAGATGACAGTCAGAGACTGCAGACGTGGTACAGGAGACGGTCAGAGACTGCAGGAATACTACAGATGACAGTCAGAGACTGCAGACATGGTACAGGAGACAGTCAGAGACTGCAGACATACTACAGGAGACAGTCAGAGACTGCAGACATACTACAGGAGACAGTCAGAGACTGCAGACATACTACAGGAGACGGTCAGAGACTGCAGGCATACTACAGATGACAGTCAGAGACTGCAGACATGGTACAGGAGAAGTCAGAGACTGCAGACATAGTACAGGAGACGGTCAGAGACTGCAGACATGGTACAGGAGAAGTCAGAGACTGCAGACATACTACAGGAGATGGTCAGAGACTTAAGACATACTACAGGAGACGGTCAGAGACTGAAGACATACTACAGGAGACGGTCAGAGACTGCACACATGGTACAGGAGGTGGTCAGAGACTGCAGACATACTACAGGAGACGGTCAGAGACTGCAGACATACTACAGGAGATGGTCAGAGACTGCAGATATACTACAGGAGACGGTCAGAGACTGCACACATGGTACAGGAGACGGTCAGAGACTGCAGACATACTACAGGAGATGGTCAGAGACTGCAGACGTAGTACAGGAGATGGTCAGAGACTGCAGACGTAGTACAGGAGATGGTCAGAGACTGCAGACATACTACAGGAGATGGTCAGAGACTGCAGACATACTACAGGAGATGGTCAGAGACTGCAGACATGGTACAGGAGATGGTCAGAGACTGCAGACGTAGTACAGGAGGCGGTCAGAGATTGCAGACATATTACAGGAGATGGTCAGAGACTGCAGACGTAGTACAGGAGATGGTCAGAGACTGCAGATGTAGTACAGGAGATGGTCAGAGACTGCAGACGTAGTACAGGAGATGGTCAGAGACTGCAGACATACTACAGGAGATGGTCAGAGACTGCAGACGTAGTACAGGAGGCGGTCAGAGATTGCAGACATATTACAGGAGACGGTCAGGGACTGCATTTTTGCAATTACACCTGAACCCAGGGTAAAAGTGTATAATATTGCAGGGCTGCTCCACTCTACTGAAACCAGCTCTGCAAGATCAAGTCAGCAATCCTCATTACAATGTACAACAAGTGACAGGAGGCAGCAGCACTTCCAATCTTCCAGTCGAGAGCCACGGAGGACAGTAAACAGTTCATGAATGTGTGAAGCTGCCAGCCAGAACCAGCAGTAAATCCTCCAAAGCCAACATCAAACCATGAGTCCAGGGGCGGACCGACAACTCATGGGGCCCCGGGCAATAGGGGATCATGGGGCCCCTGTGTCCTTGCCCAAACTCAAAAAAGCCTATGAAAAAGGTACCAGGGGCATCTCATGGGGCCCCCTACTGCCCGTGGGCCCTCAGGCGGTGCCTGAGTTTCCAAATGGTCAGTCCGCCCCTGCATGAGTCCAACCATGTGTCTTTGGTCACTGGAAATGGCGGCCGATCTTGTGTGTTCAGGCAAGAGTGACCGAGTGAGACATGACAGCGGGGAGGCGTGTATGTGTCCTGTGTAAGCTGCACGCCGCCTGAACACACGGAGAAGATCAGCCGCCATTACAAGTGACCAGTGACACAGTTGTTTCTGATCGGACCTTCCTCTTGTAGCTCCTGGGCTTCAGGTTTTATGTCTCCCTTCCCGGCTCCCCCAGTCATCCCCGCTCCAACCACCAGCATCTTCCATATACCGTCAAATTTGGCGGGCTGGAGAAGGGGGGGGGGAGAGGGGGTTTCAGTGATTGCTGATTGGCTACGGATGGGTGGGAGGAGGAGCAACTGTCACTGCAGCCAATGCAGGCAGCGCCAGGGGCAGACTGACCATTTGGGCGCTCGGGCACTGCCCGAGGGCCCGGGGTCAGTAGGGGGCCCAATTAAATGCCCCTGGTACCTTTTAAAGGCTTTTTTGGATGTGCTTTGAGTATGGGGAAGGTCAAAGGGGCCCCCTGATCCCCTATTGCCCGGGGGTCCCATGAGTTGTCAGTCCGTCCCTGGGCAGCGCTATTGGCTGCTATACTAAGCATGCAGAAACCTGAATCTGCCAGCTTGCTGGGCCCCTCTGTCAAAGTGACAGGGCCCGAGCCCCCCATCCCCAGGTGGGGCTAAATTAAATGTAATTGGCTACAGCTACCCCTAGAAACAAGGCCACCACTAGTTTCAATTCTTGATAGGAATCTTCATCAGGGTGTAATGTTGAGGTGGTTATATCTGGAACATAAACATATATATCACTACCATAGTATATACACAATTGTCAGACTGAGGCCATATTGATAATCAATCATGGGATCACTTACTGGACCAGAATTGTGACATTTCGTAGGGGGTGATGATTCAACCCCACAAGAACAGAGTTCCGGATGTAGGGGCACAAAGGACACAGATGATTGTTCCACTAGGCCAATGGTCGGCAAGCCGCGGCTCGCGAGCCACATGCGGCTCTTTACACGCTTTAATGCGGCTCTTGTGTGCCGGGTGCTCGCTCCCCTCCCTCCTCTCGGGCGGCAGGGACTCTGCAGCGTGATCCAAAAAAAAAACAGCCAGGGCAGCGCGCTCAAATGCAATGATTGGCCAGTCTCGCTGCCACTCACATCCTGATAGCCAGTGATTGGCTGTCAGGGTGTGTAGGCGGGGCAGCGTGACGAACGTGAGGGGAGCTAGGCTCCTCTCACAGTCCGCCCTGAAGACCGGAACCGCGCGGGAACACGGCGAGAGGAACGCGCGGAGCAAAGGTAAGTGAATTGACACAGGGGGGACTTGGCTTACTACTTGCTACTTACTTACTACTACTATATGAGGGATGAATTACTATGGGGGATGAATTACTATGGGGGATGAATTACTATATGGGGGATGAATTACTATGGGGGATGAATTACTATAGGGGGGATGAATTACTATGGGGGATGAATTACTATATGGGGGATGAATTACTATGGGGGATGAATTACTATAGGGGGGATGAATTACTATATGGGGGATGAATTACTATAGGGGGGATGAATTAATATGGGGGATGAATTACTATAGGGGGGATGAATTACTATAGGGGGGATGAATTAATATGGGGGATGAATTACTATATGGGGGATGAATTACTATGGGGGATGAATTACTATATGGGGGATGAATTACTATGGGGGATGAATTACTATGGGGGATGAATTACTATATGGGGGATGAATTACTATAGGGGGGATGAATTACTATGGGGGATGAATTACTATATGGGGGATGAATTACTATGGGGGATGAATTACTATAGGGGGGATGAATTACTATATGGGGGATGAATTACTATAGGGGGGATGAATTAATATGGGGGATGAATTACTATAGGGGGGATGAATTAATATGGGGGATGAATTACTATATGGGGGATGAATTACTATATGGGGGATGAATTACTATATGGGGGATGAATTACTATGGGGGATGAATTACTATATGGGGGATGAATTACTATAGGGGGGATGAATTACTATAGGGGGGATGAATTACTATGGGGGATGAATTACTATAGGGGGGATGAATTACTATATGGGGGATGAATTACTATGGGGGATGAATTACTATATGGGGGATGAATTACTATGGGGGATGAATTACTATATGGGGGATGAATTACTATAGGGGGGATGAATTACTATAGGGGGGATGAATTACTATGGGGGATGAATTACTATAGGGGGGATGAATTACTATGGGGGATGAATTACTATATGGGGGATGAATTACTATGGGGGATGAATTACTATATGGGGGATGAATTACTATATGGGGGATGAATTACTATATGGGGGATGAATTACTATGGGGGATGAATTACTATAGGGGGGATGAATTACGATAGGGGGGATGAATTACTATATGGGGGATGAATTACTATGGGGGATGAATTACTATATGGGGGATGAATTACTATATGGGGGATGAATTACTATGGGGGATGAATTACTATATGGGGGATGAATTACTATGGGGGATGAATTACTATGGGGGATGAATTACTATATGGGGGATGAATTACTATGGGGGATGAATTACTATATGGGGGATGAATTACTATATGGGGGATGAATTACTATGGGGGATGAATTACTATAGGGGGGATGAATTACGATAGGGGGGATGAATTACTATATGGGGGATGAATTACTATGGGGGATGAATTACTATGGGGGATGAATTACTATATGGGGGATGAATTACTATATGGGGGATGAATTACTATGGGGGATGAATTACTATATGGGGGATGAATTACTATGGGGGATGAATTACTATATGGGGGATGAATTACTATGGGGGATGAATTACTATAAAAACTTATTGAAACTAAAAACAGTGTACCATTCTATGTATTTTCAGTTTTAAAAATGTGGCTCTCAAAATAAATTTCAATCGTGGTTTTGGCGAGATTTGGCTCAGTTGAAAAAAAAGGTTGCCCACCACTGCACTAGGCAGAAACACCATCAATAGAGGAGAAAAAGAAAAAAAAATAAAGAGAAAAAATCACAAAAGAAAGACATGCTATGGTGGAATATATGAAAAAACCAAATCACATAAATACCTCCGGGGTTTATACTGAGGAAACAGTTTCTTCATAAAAAGACCCTGAAGAAGGGCCTGTCTTTAATATTGATTAAACCCTGGGCAAATATTTTCTTGGCCCCGGCCTCGGACCGCCCCAAAATGTAATTGGCTACTACTGCCCCTGGAAACAAGGCCACCACTAGCATTATACTGGCACTGATCTCCTCCCACAAGTGAGAACCCACCCCAGCTATTCCTGCAGGAAGCTGTCAAACCCGACAGCAAATCATAGGTGGTGGAGGCATTCCCCACCCCACAGCCACACTTATACAACGGGCAAGCTGTGAGGTGGGGAATGCCTCTGCTGCCTGGGTTTGACAGCTTCCTGGTGGAGTGACTTGGGCAGAGTTGGATGGTGTATGAACACACCTGAGATATTCCCTGCAGCATGCTAATGGACCTTTGCTGCAGCTGTGAGTGACAATTGGAGCTGCAGCAAAGACATAGAATGACATTTCCCTATTGTTGTTCAATGTGTGAGGGCACAGGGGGCCCCCGGCCAGGGGAGGACTGACCATTTGGAAACTCGGGCACTGCCCGAGGGCCCGGGGTCAGTAGGGGGCCCCATGAGATAACCCTGGTACCTTTTTCATAGGCTTTTTTGAGTTTGGACAAGGACACAGGGGCCCCATGATCCCCTATTGCCCGGGGGCCCCATGAGTTGTCAGTCTGCCCCTGCCCCCGACCTTGGGGTCCATGCGCACCGCACACATTGCACCCATGGAGGATACTCTGGTTCTGACTGGTTGCATTTTAGGAGTAACTCCCTAAACGATGGTAAGAAGTGGAGAGTTGGCCTCCAAAGGTTTCCGAGAAAGGACAGCCAAGGCCGAGACCTGACCCTTGATAGAACGTAGTGCTGATTTACCTCTATTTGCAAGAAGGAAATAATTTCATGCCAAGTAGAATCAACACAGATTGTTTCCTGGATTCACATCACAAAAAAACAGCTTTCCAGGTCCAGTGGTACACCTTACAGAAAGTAGCCATAGATGCCTTCAGCGTGGTCAGAATCACAGTCTCTGAAAACCCCTGTCTCTGAGTACCCAGGCTTCTATAGCCATGCCATTGAAGTGACAACTGATCTGATGATTTGGAAGTGGCCACAGAACATCGGTGAGCAGACAATCAAGATCTGCATAGCAGCTTTTCGTTGAATCAAGATGCAAGTAGGTCTACAGCTGACGTCCCCCACCAAAGACACAAGTCCTGAAACACATCTTGGTGAAGTGACCATTCTCTGAGATTATTTGAATTGTCACACAAAGACAAGCTATATATAATAATGAATTAATATCACATTTTTATTAAATATAAGCTATAGATTTCAAATAAAAAAAGTTTGCATGAATCTCTGTTGAGTAACTGTTGAATGACATTCATGACTTGAGAGTCAAACATTAGATTTCCACAGAAAAGGCTGTTTTCACATTCTAAGAATACCAATGATTTGCTCCCGGTCATACACTATTGTTGCCGCATCAATCACAACTGAAAACGAAAGTCAGAAAACACACAAAACCAGTTCTGATGAAACATTCCAGCGTATTTTTTTACAAAAACTTCCGACTCTTTCTACCATTTTCCTGTCAGTAAGGCTGGCCTTACATTACACAATTTTCTTGAGATTTTTGCTTTAGATTTACCCAAAATCATATAATATGAGTTCAAACCTAGACAACACTTTCAATTGTGTCAGGATAGGCAGGCCCTGGCACGACATAGTTGAAGGTAAATCTAAAAGAAATTTGGCAGAAATTGGACAGAAAATTGTATAGTGTATGGCCAGCCTTAGATTCTGACCCATTGGGGTTTATTTACTAAAGCTGGAGAGTCCAAAATCAGACTCCCTTCTGCATAGAAACCAATCAGCTTCTAACCTCAGCTTGTTCAATGAAGCTTTGGCAATGAAACCTGGAAGCTGATTGGTTTCTATGCAGAAGTGAGTCTGATTTTGCACTCTCCAGCTTTAGTAAATAAACCCGATTCTGTCAGAGAAGCTCCGTTCATTGCTACAGACTTTACTTTGCTTCCCCTAGTTGCTACAACTGGACACTTTTAATCAGGTAATTTTTTTTAGCCAAAACGTGGTGCCTGTTCCTCCATCTATGACAGCCCTGTCCTCTCTGACCTGTCACTGTACACACAGAAGATCTGTACATTTTGGGTGTTCTGTACTGTGTGATGGGGGGGACTGTGTGGGGCCTGAAAGGTTGTCTGTTAGCCCCTGGCTATCTGTCTTGATCAGTCTGTTGAAGGTATGGACGTCCGGAAGACTGACTTCACCTCAAGGAATAGACAAGTGCACACAGTGATAGGTGAAATCAATCTACATTTTTTATTAGCGGGAAGAGGATTAATAAAACAAAAAAGAAAGGTGGGGGGCACAGAGTATCTGGGAAAAACTATATTGTCAGTAATTGATTGGCTGAATACAAATAATACAAGCATTGACGTCAATCCTGAATAATGATGAGAAGCAAAATTTAACTTTCCCAGGAATAAGGAATGTGTCTACAATATTTCAAAAAAATTATCTGCTACATACAATAGAATCTGGCTAGATACTTGTCAAGGCTGTGAACATGATCTTTCTTAGGCATTGTAATCAGTTAACAAACAATTATTTTGTCTTCCCCCCAGCCCGGACCCCCCCCCACTGACTTCTCCATCACATCCAACAACGCCACCATCAAACCCGCCCCGCAGGCCAGAGTACTTGGTGTCATTCTGGACTCCAACCTATCCTTCTAGCCCCAAGTCCAATCTTTAACAAACTCGTGTAGACTCCACCTCCGCAACATCGCCAAAATCCGCACGTTCCTAACCCCAGAAACCACTAAACAGCTCATCCACTCCCTCATCATATCACGACTGGACTACTGCAACTCCCTCCTCACTGGCCTGCCTCGCCGATGGCTATCCCCGCTTCAGTCCATCCTGAATACGGCTGCCAGATTCATCCACCTTTCCAACCGCTCCGTCTCCGCCACCCCCCTCTGCCAATCCCTCCACTGGCTTCCGATTGCGCAACGGATCAAATTCAAAATCCTAACACTGACGTACAAAGCTGTCCACCATACTGCCCCGAACTACATCACCGACCTAATATCCAAGTACCGCCCAACACGCACACTCCACTCCTCTCAAGACCTCCTTCTCTCTAGTTCCCTGGTCTCCTCCTCCCATGCCCGCCTCCAGGACTTCTCCAGGGCGTCACCCATCCTCTGGAACTCCCTGCCCCAACCCATCAGATTATCACCTACTCTCCTCTCCTTTAGGCGCACCCTAAAAACCCATCTCTTCAGGGAAGCCTACCCCACCCCCTGCTAACTTGCCGACCTCCTCCACTCTTCCTACCACTCCATCCCCCACAGCTATCTCCTCCTGTGCCACCATCCCCTCCCTCCTAGATTGTAAGCTCCAAGGAGCAGGGCCCTCAATCCCCTCATGTTTTGCATTGTATTGGTATTGTTCTGTCACATGTTCTGTCCCCCTTTGTAATGTACAGCGCTGAGCGAACTATTGGCGCTTTATAAATACTGTATAATAATAATAATAATAATTTTCTCATGGGACAGAAATATTTGACATTTAATTGTATCATAACAGAAACAGGTGCTTGTTAATACAAAAAAATAATTGGATACTATCTCCGTCTCTACCAAAGCTAAGATAAGATAAGAAATAGAAGAATATTGGGAGTTCAGTTCTGTAACACATAACTGACAGCATATTTTCTATAACTCATTCTGGTTATAATACAAAACAATTAATCAACATGGAATAATAAATGGAGTGGGGAAAAACAAAATGACAGACCTAAAAGTCATACATTTCCCTTCAGGGCCCTGCACTGTGTGTGGGGGCTTTGTACTGTGCAGGGGGGGCTGTGCTGTGTGTGTGTGGGATCTTTACTGTGGAGGGGTGTACTGTGTGTGGGGGAGCCTGTACTTTGGGGGGTCTGTACTGTGGGGGGATTGTACTGTGTGGGGGGGCTGTGCTGGGTGTATATGGGGGGCTCTTTACTGTAGAGGGGTTTACTGTGTGGGGGGGCCCTGTCCTTTGGGGGGTCTGTACTGTGGGGGGACTGTACTGTGTGTGGGGGGCTCTGTACTGTGTGTGGGGGGCTCTGAACTGTGAGTGGAGGGCTCTGAACTGTGAGTAGAGGGCTCTGAACTGTGTGTGGGGGCTTTGTACTGTGCAGGGGGGCTGTGCTGTGTGTGTGGGATCTTTACTGTGGAGGGGTGTACTGTGTGTGGGGGGAGCCTGTACTTTGGGGGGTCTGTACTGTGGGGGATTGTACTGTGTGTGGGGGCTGTGCTGGGTGTATATGGCGGGCTCTTTACTGTAGAGGGGTTTACTGTGTGGGGGGGGCCCTGTCCTTTGGGGGGTCTGTACTGTGGGGGGACTGTACTGTGTGTGGGGGGCTCTATACTGTGTGTGGGGGGCTCTGAACTGTGAGTGGAGGGCTCTGTACTGTGTCTGGAAGACTCTGTACTGTGGGGGGGGGGCTCTGTACTGTATGTGGAAAACGCTGTATTGTGCGTGTATGGGGGGCTCTTTACTGTAGAGGGGTTTACTGTGTGGGGGGGGCTGTCCTTTGGGGGGGTCTGTACTGTTGGGGGCTCTGTACTGTAAGTGGGGGCTCAGTACTGTGTAGGGGCAGATCTGTACTGGGGGGGGGGGAGAGCTCTGTATTGTGCAGGGAAAGGAGGTGTGGTGAGAACTATGTAATTGGGTGGTTGAGAGGTAGATCATATTTGGTCATACACTGGACCTGTTACCCTCTCCTGCACCCTATATGATACGCACTCCTGAACCCTGCGCAGTAAACGTTCCTGAACCTTGCACCTCGTGTGATATGCAGTTCTGAGCCTTTGCCACATCACCACTTGGCAAAAGCACACCAAGCCTGGGAGCCAGGGCCCTAAATAGACTCTGGTTGACCCAAGATGGCCACCAAAGTCACATGGGGCACCGCCATCCAATGGGATAGTTGCCCCCCGGTGACTCAGGAAACCATAAAGAAAGTTCTTCTTTACTTCCTCCCCCATCTACATTACTGCTTGTCGAGTGCCACCTGCAGTGGAGGATAAAGACTTCATCTGCCTACAAACATTTACACTCTTCATCATCACCATACCGCACAGGAATACTTCTGCAGTACAAATGGGAACTGGACCTGCACAGGATCCTTCTCTCTTCCTTAGTGGATGTTTCACCCTCCCAGGTAGCTGATTGTGATCTGGCTTGTGCTGGTCCTCCAAGAGTTTGGATTAGAATTTTATCACCCTGTTGTCAGCTGCAACCTGCATTATTATGACGCGGTCTTTGATTGTTTCTGTTTTATTATGAATAATGGTTGGAGATGCTGGATGTAGATTTTAGCTATAGTTGCATGAAAGCAACAAACATTTATTCTGGGAAAATCAACACTATTGAGGAACTTCCCAGAAATGTGTTGCATTTGTACAGTATGTCTCAGAGAAGGGGGGGGAATTGCATGCAAGTATGGGGCGGTGTGGGGCTGTGTGGGGCGGTGTGGGGCGGGGAACAAGAACATTTTTGCTCAGGGTACAATCAATATTACAGACAGGCCCTTCCTCAGGGCCTTATTATGAAGAAACAATTTTTCTACAGTATAAACCCCGGAGGTATTTTTGTGATTATGTTTTTTCATATATTCCACCATAGCATGTCTTTCTTTTGTAAATTTTTTTCTTTTCCTTCTTTTTTCTTTTTCTCCTCTATTGATGGTGTGTTTCTGCCTAGTGGAACAATCATCTGTGTCCTTTGTGCCCCTACATCCGGAACTCTGTTCTTGTGGGGTTGAATCATCACCCCCTATGAAATGTCACAACTTTGGTCCAGTAAGTGATCCCATGATTGACTATCAATATGGCCTCAGTCTGACAATTTTGTATATACTATGGTAGAGATGAGCGAAGAAATGAAAAATTCGATTCGACTGATTCGGCGAATTCGTGGACAATATTCGATTCGAGTCGAATAAATTCGCTGTGAATTTAACTTAAAAAAGGGTGTTTCTAGGCTTCAGAGAGACTTAATATTAGTGCAGAACACTGTACCTTTAATTTAAATGCCCTTGGAGTCTGCTGGGGAAGAGAAATAATACTGTCAGTCAGTATGACATGCAGATGAGTGCCGTCGATCTTAGAATCACCGCACACTTCACTCATTTGGGCAGTCACGGGGCCAAAACCAGAGTGTGGAGCCACAGTGTGGCGGTGGAGGCAGCAGCAATGGGAGGCCATACAGCACCCTATGACAAAAATGGAAACCACCAGCAGTGTGAGGAGACCTGAAAGTGGCACATGGCAGAGTGTGGCGATAGAGACAGCAGCAATGGGAGGCCGTACAGGGACCCATGACACACTCTGGACCTGGCAGCAGCATGAGGAGGCGGTACAGGGGCCCATGACAGATTACGGGCCTGGCAGCAGCATGAGGAGTCGGTACAGGGGCCCATGGCAGATTACGGGCCTGGCAGCAGCAATGGGAGGCCGTACAGGGACCCATGACACACTCTGGACCTGGCAGCAGCATGGGGAGGCGGTACAGGGGCCCATGACAGATTACGGGCCTGGCAGCAGCATGAGGAGTCGGTACGGGGGCCCATGACACACTCTGGACCTGGCAGCAGCATGAGGAGGCGGTACAGGGGCGCATGACAGATTACGAGCCTGGCAGCAGCAACTTGGACAGGAGGACGTTCAGCTTCTGCACCGTCGGGTGCGTGCTCGCAAACTGTTGTCTCTTGGAAACGGATTCCAAGAAAGACTGCTGACGGAATCCGTGAAGAGGAGTAGCAGGAGAAGGAGCATCTGAACGAGCGGAATATGCCAACAAGCGACAACAGTGGCCCATGACAGATTACGGGCCTGGCAGCAGCATGAGGAGTCGGTACGGGGGCCCATGGCAGATTACGGGCCTGGCAGCAGCTATGGGAGGCCCGTAATCTGCCAGCACCCTATGACAAAAAATGGAACCCACCAGCAGTGTGAGGAGACCTGAAAGTGGCACATGGCAGAGTGTGGCGATGGAGACAGCAGCAATGGGAGGCCGTACAGGGACCCATGAGAGACTCTGGACCTGGCAGCAGCATGAGGAGGCGGTATAGGGGCCCATGGCAGATTAGGGGCCTGGCAGCAGCTATGGGAGGCCCGTAATCTGCCAGCACCCTATGACAAAAAATGGAACACACCAGCAGTGTGAGGAGACCTGAAAGTGGCACATGGCAGAGTGTGGCGATGGAGGCAGCAGCAATGGGAGGCCGTACAGGGACCCATGAGAGACTCTGGACTTGGCAGCAGCATGAGGAGGCGGTATAGGGGCCCATGGCAGATTAGGGGCCTGGCAGCAGCTATGGGAGGCCCGTAATCTGCCAGCACCCTATGACAAAAAATGGAACACACCAGCAGTGTGAGGAGACCTGAAAGTGGCACATGTTTGGGGCATGATTCATGGCGGATTTAGTCAGTTGTGTCAGGAACTGGTGGTTTGAAATCCAGACTAATCCACGCCTGATTCATTTTCACAAACGTGAGTCTCTCCACACTTTGGGTGGACAGTCGTGTCCTCCGCGGAGTTGCAATACCTCCTGCCGCACTAAACACGCGCTCCGATGCCACGCTACTGGCCGGGCATGACAGCCTTTCAAGGGCAAATTCAGCTAGTTGGGGCCAAAGGTCAAGTTTCGTTGCCCAGTAGTCAAGGGGATTGTCTACCTCGGTTGGCAGGGTGCTGTCCAAGTAGGCCTAAGCCTGTTGTTTGAGCTCCTGCTCCAGGTCCACCTGATGCTGCTGCTGCTGCTGCGGCTGGTTAGTAGTTTCCTCACTGCGCTGGTGAAGAAAGCTACTCATCATCGACTGCAGACTGAGGCAGCCGCTGCTGGTGGAGCTGCCACTGCTCCTACCACCCCACCCCTCCCCTGCTGCCATGGCAGCGGAACACGAGCGCACAGGGCCCACAGTGTCTGAGGATGGACGTTGGCGCAGACAGGCAGAGACCAGCTGACTACATAGGTGTTTTTTATAGTACGTTATTTTGGCCTCCCTCTCAGCAGGTGTGAAAAAGGCCACCATTTTTGAACGGTAGCGAGGGTCCAACAAGGTGGACAGCCAAAAGTCATCCCTCTGTCTAATGGTTATTATTCGGCTGTCGCTACGCAAGCAACCGAGCATGCTATGGGCCATTTGTGCCAAGGAATGCGAGGGACTCCCTGCCTCCATCTCCACAGCATACTGCCACGGTGCGTCTAGGTCCTCTGTCTCCTCTTCCTCCTCCTCTACCAGATGCTCCTGCTCCTCCACTCCTGTCCGCTGAGTGGAAAAACCACCCATTTCACTCAATAATTCCTGAGCACCAATGTCCTCCTCTACCTCCTCCTCTTCTTCCAGTCCTGCCCCCACAGGGGCCATGTGGCGTTGAGATCTGTGCGCCACGTCTACCGCACCCTGACCAGCCATTGTTAACAGCATTTGTTCCAGGACGTGCAACAGAGGAATGACGTCGTTCATCCCATAGTCCTGCCGACTCACGAATAGCGTGGCCTCCTCAAAGGGCCTGAGCAAGCGCAGGTGTCACGCATGAGCTGCCAATGGCTGACATCTAAGTTACACAGGGAGTACCTTTATCTGCTTTTAACATCAGGAAATCTGTGATGGCCTTTTGCTGTTCGTAAAGGCGGTCTAACATATGTAGGGTTGAATTCCACCTTGTTGCAACGTCACAGCATGAGGAGTCGGTATAGGGGCCCATGGCAGATTAGGGGCCTGGCAGCAGTTATGGGAGGCCCATAATCTGCCAGCACCCTATGACAAAAAATGGAACACACCAGCAGTGTGAGGAGACCTGAAAGTGGCACATGGCAGAGTGTGGCGATGGAGACAGCAGCAATGGGAGGCCGTACAGGGACCCATGAGAGACTCTGGACCTGGCAGCAGCATGAGGAGGCGGTATATAGGGGCCTACGGCAGATTAGGGGCCTGGCAGCAGCTATAGGAGGCCCGTAATCTGCCAGCACCCTATGTCAAAAAATTCAACACACCAGCAGTGTGTGAGGAGACCTGAAAGTGGCACATGGCAGAGTGTGGCGATGGAGACAGCAGCAATGGGAGGCCGTACAGGGACCCATGACAGACTCTGGACTTGGCAGCAGCATGAGGAGGCGGTATATAGGGGCTTATGGCAGATTAGGGGCCTGGCAGCAGCTATGTGAGGCCCGTAATCTGCCAGCACCCTATGTCAAAAAATTCAACACACCAGCAGTGTGAGGAGACCTGAAAGTGGCACATGGCAGAGTGTGGCGATGGAGACAGCAGCAATGGGAGGCCGTACAGGGACCCATGACAGACTCTGAACTTGGCAGCAGCATGAGGAGGCGGTATATAGGGGCCCATGGCAGATTAGGGGCCTGGCAGCAGCTATGGGAGGCCCGTAATCTGCCAGCACCCTATGTCAAAAAATTCAACACACCAGCAGTGTGTGAGGAGACCTGAAAGTGGCACATGGCAGAGTGTGGCGATGGAGAAAGCAGCAATGGGAGGCCGTACAGGGACCCATGAGAGACTCTGGACCTGGCAGCAGCATGAGGAGGCGGTATATAGGGGCCTATGGCAGATTAGGGGCCTGGCAGCAGCTATGTGAGGCCCGTAATCTGCCTGCACCCTATGTCAAAAAATTAAACACACCAGCAGTGTGAAGAGACCTGAAAGTGGCACATGGCAGCAGAGTGTGGCGATGGAGACAGCAGCAATGGGAGGCCGTACAGGGACCATGACAGACTCTGGACTTGGCAGCAGCATGAGGAGGCGGTATATAGGGGCCCATGGCAGATTAGGGGCCTGGCAGCAGCTATGTGAGGCCCGTAATCTGCCTGCACCCTATGTCAAAAAATTAAACACACCAGCAGTGTGAAGAGACCTGAAAGTGGCACATGGCAGCAGAGTGTGGCGATGGAGACAGCAGCAATGGGAGGCCGTACAGGGACCCATGAGAGACTCTAGACTTGGCAGCAGCATGAGGAGGCGGTATATAGGGGCCCATGGCAGATTAGGGGCCTGGCAGCAGCTATGTGAGGCCCGTAATCTGCCTGCACCCTATGTCAAAAAATTAAACACACCAGCAGTGTGAAGAGACCTGAAAGTGGCACATGGCAGCAGAGTGTGGCGATGGAGACAGCAGCAATGGGAGGCCGTACAGGGACCATGACAGACTCTGGACTTGGCAGCAGCATGAGGAGGCGGTATATAGGGGCCCATGGCAGATTAGGGGCCTGGCAGCAGCTATGTGAGGCCCGTAATCTGCCTGCACCCTATGTCAAAAAATTTAACACACCAGCAGTGTGAAGAGACCTGAAAGTGGCACATGGCAGCAGAGTGTGGCGATGGAGACAGCAGCAATGGGAGGCCGTACAGGGACCCATGAGAGACTCTAGACTTGGCAGCAGCATGAGGAGGCGGTATATAGGGGCCCATGGCAGATTAGGGGCCTGGCAGCAGCTATGTGAGGCCCGTAATCTGCCTGCACCCTATGTCAAAAAATTAAACACACCAGCAGTGTGAAGAGACCTGAAAGTGGCACATGGCAGCAGAGTGTGGCGATGGAGACAGCAGCAATGGGAGGCCGTACAGGGACCATGACAGACTCTGGACTTGGCAGCAGCATGAGGAGGCGGTATATAGGGGCCCATGGCAGATTAGGGGCCTGGCAGCAGCTATGGGAGGCCCGTAATCTGCCAGCACCCTATGTCAAAAAATTTAACACACCAGCAGTGTGAAGAGACCTGAAAGTGGCACATGGCATGAGAGACTCTGGACCTGGCAGCAGCAGGAGGAGGCGGTATAGGGGCCCATGGCTGATTAGGGGCCTGGCAGCAGCTATGTGAGGCCCGTTATCTTGCAGCACCCTATGTCAAAAAATTTAACACACCAGCAGTGTGAAGAGACCTGAAAGTGGCACATGGCAGCAGAGTGTGGCGATGGAGACAGCAGCAATGGGAGGCCGTACAGGGACCCATGAGAGACTCTAGACTTGGCAGCAGCATGAGGAGGCGGTATATAGGGGCCCATGGCAGATTAGGGGCCTGGCAGCAGCTATGTGAGGCCCGTAATCTGCCTGCACCCTATGTCAAAAAATTAAACACACCAGCAGTGTGAAGAGACCTGAAAGTGGCACATGGCAGCAGAGTGTGGCGATGGAGACAGCAGCAATGGGAGGCCGTACAGGGACCATGACAGACTCTGGACTTGGCAGCAGCATGAGGAGGCGGTATATAGGGGCCCATGGCAGATTAGGGGCCTGGCAGCAGCTATGGGAGGCCCGTAATCTGCCAGCACCCTATGTCAAAAAATTTAACACACCAGCAGTGTGAAGAGACCTGAAAGTGGCACATGGCATGAGAGACTCTGGACCTGGCAGCAGCAGGAGGAGGCGGTATAGGGGCCCATGGCTGATTAGGGGCCTGGCAGCAGCTATGTGAGGCCCGTTATCTTGCAGCACCCTATGTCAAAAAATTTAACACACCAGCAGTGTGAAGAGACCTGAAAGTGGCACATGGCAGCAGAGTGTGGCGATGGAGACAGCAGCAATGGGAGGCCGTACAGGGACCCATGAGAGACTCTGGACCTGGCAGCAGCAGGAGGAGGCGGTATATAGGGGCCCATGGCAGATTAGGGGCCTGGCAGCAGCTATGTGAGGCCCGTAATCTGCCTGCACCCTATGTCAAAAAATTTAACACACCAGCAGTGTGAAGAGACCTGAAAGTGGCACATGGCAGCAGAGTGTGGCGATGGAGACAGCAGCAATGGGAGGCCGTACAGGGACCCATGAGAGACTCTAGACTTGGCAGCAGCATGAGGAGGCGGTATATAGGGGCCCATGGCAGATTAGGGGCCTGGCAGCAGCTATGTGAGGCCCGTAATCTGCCTGCACCCTATGTCCAAAAATTAAACACACCAGCAGTGTGAAGAGACCTGAAAGTGGCACATGGCAGCAGAGTGTGGCGATGGAGACAGCAGCAATGGGAGGCCGTACAGGGACCCATGAGAGACTCTAGACTTGGCAGCAGCATGAGGAGGCGGTATATAGGGGCCCATGGCAGATTAGGGGCCTGGCAGCAGCTATGTGAGGCCCGTAATCTGCCTGCACCCTATGTCCAAAAATTAAACACACCAGCAGTGTGAAGAGACCTGAAAGTGGCACATGGCAGCAGAGTGTGGCGATGGAGACAGCAGCAATGGGAGGCCGTACAGGGACCATGACAGACTCTGGACTTGGCAGCAGCATGAGGAGGCGGTATATAGGGGCCCATGGCAGATTAGGGGCCTGGCAGCAGCTATGGGAGGCCCGTAATCTGCCAGCACCCTATGTCAAAAAATTTAACACACCAGCAGTGTGAAGAGACCTGAAAGTGGCACATGGCATGAGAGACTCTGGACCTGGCAGCAGCAGGAGGAGGCGGTATAGGGGCCCATGGCTGATTAGGGGCCTGGCAGCAGCTATGTGAGGCCCGTTATCTTGCAGCACCCTATGTCAAAAAATTTAACACACCAGCAGTGTGAAGAGACCTGAAAGTGGCACATGGCAGCAGAGTGTGGCGATGGAGACAGCAGCAATGGGAGGCCGTACAGGGACCCATGAGAGACTCTGGACCTGGCAGCAGCAGGAGGAGGCGGTATATAGGGGCCCATGGCAGATTAGGGGCCTGGCAGCAGCTATGTGAGGCCCGTAATCTGCCTGCACCCTATGTCAAAAAATTTAACACACCAGCAGTGTGAAGAGACCTGAAAGTGGCACATGGCAGCAGAGTGTGGCGATGGAGACAGCAGCAATGGGAGGCCGTACAGGGACCCATGAGAGACTCTAGACTTGGCAGCAGCATGAGGAGGCGGTATATAGGGGCCCATGGCAGATTAGGGGCCTGGCAGCAGCTATGTGAGGCCCGTAATCTGCCTGCACCCTATGTCCAAAAATTAAACACACCAGCAGTGTGAAGAGACCTGAAAGTGGCACATGGCAGCAGAGTGTGGCGATGGAGACAGCAGCAATGGGAGGCCGTACAGGGACCCATGAGAGACTCTAGACTTGGCAGCAGCATGAGGAGGCGGTATATAGGGGCCCATGGCAGATTAGGGGCCTGGCAGCAGCTATGTGAGGCCCGTAATCTGCCTGCACCCTATGTCCAAAAATTAAACACACCAGCAGTGTGAAGAGACCTGAAAGTGGCACATGGCAGCAGAGTGTGGCGATGGAGACAGCAGCAATGGGAGGCCGTACAGGGACCATGACAGACTCTGGACTTGGCAGCAGCATGAGGAGGCGGTATATAGGGGCCCATGGCAGATTAGGGGCCTGGCAGCAGCTATGGGAGGCCCGTAATCTGCCAGCACCCTATGTCAAAAAATTTAACACACCAGCAGTGTGAAGAGACCTGAAAGTGGCACATGGCATGAGAGACTCTGGACCTGGCAGCAGCAGGAGGAGGCGGTATAGGGGCCCATGGCTGATTAGGGGCCTGGCAGCAGCTATGTGAGGCCCGTTATCTTGCAGCACCCTATGTCAAAAAATTTAACACACCAGCAGTGTGAAGAGACCTGAAAGTGGCACATGGCAGCAGAGTGTGGCGATGGAGACAGCAGCAATGGGAGGCCGTACAGGGACCCATGAGAGACTCTGGACCTGGCAGCAGCAGGAGGAGGCGGTATATAGGGGCCCATGGCAGATTAGGGGCCTGGCAGCAGCTATGTGAGGCCCGTAATCTGCCTGCACCCTATGTCAAAAAATTTAACACACCAGCAGTGTGAAGAGACCTGAAAGTGGCACATGGCAGCAGAGTGTGGCGATGGAGACAGCAGCAATGGGAGGCCGTACAGGGACCCATGAGAGACTCTAGACTTGGCAGCAGCATGAGGAGGCGGTATATAGGGGCCCATGGCAGATTAGGGGCCTGGCAGCAGCTATGTGAGGCCCGTAATCTGCCTGCACCCTATGTCCAAAAATTAAACACACCAGCAGTGTGAAGAGACCTGAAAGTGGCACATGGCAGCAGAGTGTGGCGATGGAGACAGCAGCAATGGGAGGCCGTACAGGGACCCATGAGAGACTCTAGACTTGGCAGCAGCATGAGGAGGCGGTATATAGGGGCCCATGGCAGATTAGGGGCCTGGCAGCAGCTATGTGAGGCCCGTAATCTGCCTGCACCCTATGTCAAAAAATTTAACACACCAGCAGTGTGAAGAGACCTGAAAGTGGCACATGGCAGCAGAGTGTGGCGATGGAGACAGCAGCAATGGGAGGCCGTACAGGGACCCATGAGAGACTCTGGACTTGGCAGCAGCATGAGGAGGCGGTATATAGGGGCCCATGGCAGATTAGGGGCCTGGCAGCAGCTATGTGAGGCCCGTAATCTGCCTGCACCCTATGTCAAAAAATTTAACACACCAGCAGTGTGAAGAGACCTGAAAGTGGCACATGGCAGCAGAGTGTGGCGATGGAGACAGCAGCAATGGGAGGCCATACAGGGACCCATGACAGACTCTGGACTTGGCAGCAGCATGAGGAGGCGGTATATAGGGGCCCATGGCAGATTAGGGGCCTGGCAGCAGCTATGTGAGGCCCATAATCTGCCAGCACCCTATGTCAAAAAATTCTACACACCAGCAGTGTGTGAGGAGACCTGAAAGTGGCACATGGCAGAGTGTGGCGATGGAGACAGCAGCAATGGGAGGCCGTACAGGGACCCATGAGAGACTCTGGACCTGGCAGCAGCATGAGGAGGCGGTATATAGGGGCCTATGGCAGATTAGGGGCCTGGCAGCAGCTATAGGAGGCCCATAATCTGCCAGCACCCTATGTCAAAAAATTCTACACACCAGCAGTGTGAGGAGACCTGAAAGTGGCACATGGCAGCAGAGTGTGGCGATGGAGACAGCAGCAATGGGAGGCCGTACAGGGACCCATGACAGACTCTAGACTTGGCAGCAGCATGAGGAGGCGGTATATAGGGGCCCATGGCAGATTAGGGGCCTGGCAGCAGCTATGTGAGGCCCGTAATCTGCCTGCACCCTATGTCAAAAAATTTAACACACCAGCAGTGTGAAGAGACCTGAAAGTGGCACATGGCAGCAGAGTGTGGCGATGGAGACAGCAGCAATGGGAGGCCATACAGGGACCCATGACAGACTCTGGACTTGGCAGCAGCATGAGGAGGCGGTATATAGGGGCCTATGGCAGATTAGGGGCCTGGCAGCAGCTATAGGAGGCCCGTAATCTGCCAGCACCCTATGTCAAAAAATTAAACACACCAGCAGTGTGAGGAGACCTGAAAGTGGCACATGTTTGAGGCATGATTCATGGCGGATTTAGTCAGTTGTGTCAGGAACTGGTGGTTTGAAATCCAGACTAATCCACGCCTGATTCATTTTCACAAACGTGAGTCTCTCCACACTTTGGGTGGACAGTCGTGTCCTCCGCGGAGTTACAATACCTCCTGCCGCACTAAACACGCGCTCCGATGCCACGCTACTGGCCGGGCATGACAGCCTTTCAAGGGCAAATTCAGCTAGTTGGGGCCAAAGGTCAAGTTTCGTTGCCCAGTAGTCAAGGGGATTGTCTACCTCGGTTGGCAGGGTGCTGTCCAAGTAGGCCCAAGCCTGTTGTTTGAGCTCCTGCTCCAGGTCCACCTGATGCTGCTGCTGCTGCTGCGGCTGGTTAGTAGTTTCCTCACTGCGCTGGTGAAGAAAGCTACTCATCATCGACTGCAGACTGAGGCAGCCGCTGCTGGTGGAGCTGCCACTGCTCCTACCACCCCACCCCTCCCCTGCTGCCATGCCAGCGGAACGCGAGCGCACAGGGCCCACAGTGTCTGAGGATGGACGTTGGCGCACAAAGGCAGAGACCAACTGACTACATAGGTGGTTTTTATAGTACGTAATTTTGGCCTCCCTCTCAGCAGGTGTGAAAAAGGCCACCATTTTGGACCGGTAGCGAGGGTCCAACAAGGTGGACAGCCAAAAGTCATCCCTCTGTCTGATGGTTATTATTCGGCTGTCGCTACGCAAGCAACCGAGCATGCTATGGGCCATTTGTGCCAAGGAATGCGAGGGACTCCCTGCCTCCATCTCCACAGCATACTGCCACGGTGCGTCTGGGTCCTCTGTCTCCTCCTCCTCCTCTACCAGATGCTCCTGCTCCTCCACTCCTGTCCGCTGAGTGGAAAAACCACCCATTTCACTCAATAATTCCTGAGCACAAATGTCCTCCTCTACCTCCTCCTCTTCTTCCTGTCCTGCCCCCACAGGGGTCATGTGGCGTTGAGATCTGTGCGCCACGTCTACCGCACCCTGACCAGCCATTGTTAACAGCATTTGTTCCAGGACGTGCAACAGAGGAATGACGTCGTTCATCCCATAGTCCTGCCGACTCACGAATAGCGTGGCCTCCTCAAAGGGCCTGAGCAAGCGGCAGGTGTCACGCATGAGCTGCCAATGGCTGACATCTAAGTTACACAGGGGAGTACCTTTATCCGCTTGTAACATCAGGAAATCGGTGATGGCCTTTCGCTGCTCGTAAAGGCGGTCTAACATGTGTAGGGTTGAATTCCACCTTGTTGCAACGTCGCAGATCAGGCGATGCTGTGGAATTCCGTTCTGCCGCTGCAGCTCAATGAGGGTGTTCTTTGCGGTGTAGGAATGGCTGAAATGCATGCACAGTTTACGTGACATTTTAAGGATGTCTTGCAGTGGGATGGTGGATTTTAGGAACCGCTTGACAACCAGATTGAACACGTGAGCCATGCATGGCGCATGGCACAACCTTCCTTGACGCAGAGCAGACACCATGTTCTTTCCGTTGTCAGTCAACATGGTTCCGATTTTTAGTTTGCGCGGAGACAGCCATCTGTCGATTTCTCTGTTCATTACACTCAGCAGTTCCTCCCCTGTGTGACTACGTTCGCCAAGGCATACCAGGTGCAGCACAGCGTGACACCGTTGCGCCCTGCACATGTGATATGCCGGTCGGGTAATGGGACTTGGCACGGGGGTGGCGGCTGAGGACACGGCGGAAAAAGAGGTGGTAGAGGCGGACATGCTTGCTGGACCAAGGACGTGCAAACGTGGAGGCAAAAGCGTCGTGACCTGTCCAAGTTGCTGGTGCGGCTGTGCCGGCACCACGTTCACCCAGTGGGCCGTAAATGACATGTACTGTCCCTGACCGTAGTTACAGCTCCACACGTCGGCGCTGCCGTGCACTTTGGCAGAGACCGACATGCTCAAAGACTGGCCCACCATCTCTTCTACATGTGAATGCAGGGCTGGCACTGCCTTTTGGGCAAAGAAATGACGGCTTGGCACTCTCCACCGCGGCGCGGCACAAGCCATCATTTCTCGGAAAGGTGCTGAGTCCACCAGTTGGAAAGGGAGGGACTGCAGCACCAGCAACTTGGACAGGAGGACGTTCAGCTTTTGCACCGTCGGGTGCGTGCTCGCAAACTGTTGTCTCTTGGATACGGATTCCAAGAAAGACTGTTGACGGAATCCGAGAAGAGGAGTAGCAGGAGAAGGAGCATCTGAACGAGCGGAAGATGCCAATGAGCGACAACTCCCCTCAGCAGAGGTGTTGGAGCCTTGACTGGCTGATAGAGGGCGATTGACGACGTCGGGTGACGGAGCAAGTAACGGAGCGGGTGATGGAGCGGGGGCTGGGGCAGGCAGAACCGCCGTATGTTTATCACGGTTTTCCCAGGCCACCGAATGGTGACGCTGCATATGCTGACGCAACGCTGTAGTCCCAACATGGGCCCCCTGGCCACGCTTGCATTTCTGGCCACATAGTCGACATACGGCTACGTTTACTTCCTCGGGCGGCTTGAGGAAAAATTGCCACACCACCGAGTAGGAAACTTTGCCCCCGCTACTCTTCACTGGCTGACTGCTACTTCCTCCGTGCGCACCGGCACCACTACTGGCCGTGGTGGTAGGCTGCAGTGGAGCTGGTGCTCTACTCCGTGGACGTTTGGCTCCACTGACACTGATGCGACCCTGCTGCTGTCTCCTGGGCAACCCACCGACTGTTTTGCTCGCTGCCAAGCTGCCACCCTCTTCTCCTGATGATGCGGAAGAAATTGCCTGATGACGACGAGGCTGCCAAGTGCGATCAACCTCCTCATCATCAAGTAGGGTCTCCGCCTCACTACTAGCCCCCTCGGCTGCGTCTGGGTCAGGAGACAGACCTGTCTCTAGACCGGCTACCGAGCCACTCTCCTCGCCAGTACTTGTTCGCTTGGCTGCTGAAAAGGCCGATGTCTCCCCCCGTTCCTGACCGCCCTCTGTTAGCTCTTCCTCACTGTACAGTGGGGCTGAGCCCACAGCATGCGATACTTCGCTTGGTGAGGGAACAGCAAAGGACAGGGGCAGGTAGAGGACACGTGATTTCAGTGGGCTTGGTCCCGGGCCATGCCAACTAACGGTTGTGTCTGACGTACCCACCGACCGTTGGCTGTAGGTGTCAGAGGTGACCTGGGAAGAGGAAGACGACCGAGCCAACCAATCAATGACGGCAGGGTTGTCGGTGGAGACACGACCGCTGGATGACACCGGGAGCACTGGCCTCTGGCTGCGAATACTGCTGCCTCGACCCCTTCCTCTGCTGCCACGTCTGCTCGCTCCTAAAACATTGCCTCCTCTGCCACTCCTCTGCATGTTGTCTGACATACTATTTAATTCAACGATTAGGTGTCCCTGAGTAACAATTCTCTGGCACTCAGTAACAATTCTGTCTGTCCCTGAGTAACAATTCTCTGGCACTCAGTAACAATTCTGTCTGTCCCTGAGTAACAATTCTCTGGCACTCAGTAACAATTCTGTCTGTCCCTGAGTATGAATTCTGTGGCCCTGAGTAACAATTCTGTGTCTGCGCGAGTAACAATTCTGTGTCTGTGCAAGTAACAATTTTGTGTCTGTGCGAGTAACAATTCTCTGGCACTCAGTAACAATTCTGTCTGTCCCTGAGTATGAATTCTGTGGCCCTGAGTAACAATTCTGTGTCTGTGCGAGTAACAATTCTGTGTCTGTGCGAGTAACAATTCTGTGTCTGTGCAAGTAACAATTTTGTGTCTGTGCGAGTAACAATTCTCTGGCACTCAGTAACAATTCTGTCTGTCCCTGAGTAACAATTCTCTGGCACTCAGTAACAATTCTGTCTGTCCCTGAGTAACAATTCTCTGGCACTCAGTAACAATTCTGTCTGTCCCTGAGTAACAATTCTCTGGCACTCAGTAACAATTCTGTCTGTCCCTGAGTAACAATTCTCTGGCACTCAGTAACAATTCTGTCTGTCCCTGAGTATGAATTCTGTGGCCCTGAGTAACAATTCTGTGTCTGTGCGAGTAACAATTCTGTGTCTGTGCAAGTAACAATTTTGTGTCTGTGCGAGTAACAATTCTCTGGCACTCAGTAACAATTCTGTCTGTCCCTGAGTAAGAATTCTCTGGCACTCAGTAACAATTCTGTCTGTCCCTGAGTAACAATTCTCTGGCACTCAGTAACAATTCTGTCTGTCCCTGAGTATGAATTCTGTGGCCCTGAGTAACAATTCTGTCTCTGTGCGAGTAACAATTCTGTGTCTGTGCAAGTAACAATTTTGTGTCTGTGAGAGTAACAATTCTCTGGCACTCAGTAACAATTCTGTCTGTCCCTGAGTAAGAATTCTCTGGCACTCAGTAACAATTCTGTCTGTCCCTGAGTAACAATTCTCTGGCACTCAGTAACAATTCTGTCTGTCCCTGAGTAACAATTCTGTCTGTCCCTGAGTATGAATTCTGTGGCCCTGAGTAAGAATTCTCTGGCACTCAGTAACAATTCTGTCTGTCCCTGAGTATGAATTCTGTGGCCCTGAGTAACAATTGTGTGTCTGTGCAAGTAACAATTCTGTGTCTGTGCAAGTAACAATTTTGTGTCTGTGAGAGTAACAATTCTCTGGCACTCAGTAACAATTCTGTCTGTCCCTGAGTAACAATTCTCTGGCACTCAGTAACAATTCTGTCTGTCCCTGAGTATGAATTCTGTGGCCCTGAGTAACAATTCTGTCTCTGTGCGAGTAACAATTCTGTGTCTGTGCAAGTAACAATTTTGTGTCTGTGAGAGTAACAATTCTCTGGCACTCAGTAACAATTCTGTCTGTCCCTGAGTAAGAATTCTCTGGCACTCAGTAACAATTCTGTCTGTCCCTGAGTAACAATTCTCTGGCACTCAGTAACAATTCTGTCTGTCCCTGAGTATGAATTCTGTGGCCCTGAGTAACAATTCTGTGTCTGTGCGAGTAACAATTCTGTGTCTGTGCAAGTAACAATTTTGTGTCTGTGAGAGTAACAATTCTCTGGCACTCAGTAACAATTCTGTCTGTCCCTGAGTAAGAATTCTCTGGCACTCAGTAACAATTCTGTCTGTCCCTGAGTAACAATTCTCTGGCACTCAGTAACAATTCTGTCTGTCCCTGAGTAACAATTCTGTCTGTCCCTGAGTATGAATTCTGTGGCCCTGAGTAAGAATTCTCTGGCACTCAGTAACAATTCTGTCTGTCCCTGAGTATGAATTCTGTGGCCCTGAGTAACAATTGTGTGTCTGTGCAAGTAACAATTCTGTGTCTGTGCAAGTAACAATTTTGTGTCTGTGAGAGTAACAATTCTCTGGCACTCAGTAACAATTCTGTCTGTCCCTGAGTAACAATTCTCTGGCACTCAGTAACAATTCTGTCTGTCCCTGAGTATGAATTCTGTGGCCCTGAGTAACAATTCTGTCTCTGTGCGAGTAACAATTCTGTGTCTGTGCAAGTAACAATTTTGTGTCTGTGAGAGTAACAATTCTCTGGCACTCAGTAACAATTCTGTCTGTCCCTGAGTAAGAATTCTCTGGCACTCAGTAACAATTCTGTCTGTCCCTGAGTAACAATTCTCTGGCACTCAGTAACAATTCTGTCTGTCCCTGAGTATGAATTCTGTGGCCCTGAGTAACAATTCTGTGTCTGTGCGAGTAACAATTCTGTGTCTGTGCAAGTAACAATTTTGTGTCTGTGCGAGTAACAATTCTCTGGCACTCAGTAACAATTCTGTCTGTCCCTGAGTAACAATTCTCTGGCACTCAGTAACAATTCTGTCTGTCCCTGAGTATGAATTCTGTGGCCCTGAGTAACAATTCTGTGTCTGTGCGAGTAACAATTCTGTGTCTGTGCAAGTAACAATTTTGTGTCTGTGCGAGTAACAATTCTCTGGCACTCAGTAACAATTCTGTCTGTCCCTGAGTAACAATTCTCTGGCACTCAGTAACAATTCTGTCTGTCCCTGAGTATGAATTCTGTGGCCCTGAGTAACAATTCTGTGTCTGTGCGAGTAACAATTCTGTGTCTGTGCAAGTAACAATTTTGTGTCTGTGCGAGTAACAATTCTCTGGCACTCAGTAACAATTCTGTCTGTCCCTGAGTAACAATTCTCTGGCACTCAGTAACAATTCTGTCTGTCCCTGAGTAACAATTCTCTGGCACTCAGTAACAATTCTGTCTGTCCCTGAGTAACAATTCTCTGGCACTCAGTAACAATTCTGTCTGTCCCTGAGTAACAATTCTCTGGCGCTCAGTAACAATTCTGTCTGTCCCTGAGTATGAATTCTGTGGCCCTGAGTAACAATTCTGTGTCTGTGCGAGTAACAATTCTGTGTCTGTGCAAGTAACAATTTTGTGTCTGTGCGAGTAACAATTCTCTGGCACTCAGTAACAATTCTGTCTGTCCCTGAGTAACAATTCTCTGGCACTCAGTAACAATTCTGTCTGTCCCTGAGTAACAATTCTCTGGCACTCAGTAACAATTCTGTCTGTCCCTGAGTATGAATTCTGTGGCCCTGAGTAACAATTCTGTGTCTGCGCGAGTAACAATTCTGTGTCTGTGCAAGTAACAATTTTGTGTCTGTGCGAGTAACAATTCTCTGGCACTCAGTAACAATTCTGTCTGTCCCTGAGTAACAATTCTCTGGCACTCAGTAACAATTCTGTCTGTCCCTGAGTAACAATTCTCTGGCACTCAGTAACAATTCTGTCTGTCCCTGAGTAACAATTCTCTGGCACTCAGTAACAATTCTGTCTGTCCCTGAGTAACAATTCTCTGGCACTCAGTAACAATTCTGTCTGTCCCTGAGTAACAATTCTCTGGCACTCAGTAACAATTCTGTCTGTCCCTGAGTAACAATTCTCTGGCACTCAGTAACAATTCTGTCTGTCCCTGAGTAACAATTCTGTCTGTCCCTGAGAATGAATTCTGTGGCCCTGAGTAAGAATTCTCTGGCACTCAGTAACAATTCTGTCTGTCCCTGAGTAACAATTCTCTGGCACTCAGTAACAATTCTGTCTGTCCCTGAGTAAAAATTCTGTGGCCCTAATAACGTTTCTGTGGCCCTAAGTAACAATTCTCTGGCACTGAGTAACAATTCTGTCTGTCCCTGAGTATGAATTCTGTGGCCCTAACTAGCGTTTCTTTGTCCCTAAATAACGATTCTGTGGCCCTCATTAACAAGTCTGTGTCCCTGAGTAATGGTTCTCTGTCCCTAAGTAACTTCTCTCTGTCCCCAATTCTCGTTTCTGTGGCCCTAACTCTGTCCCTGTCCCTAGTACAGAGCGGTCTGCCTCTGTTCAATGACTGCAGGCAAATGAAGATTTCCAAAATGGCCGCTATATATACCTCGACCATTACACAGTGCTGGCTGGCTGGCTGCTGATTGGCTGATGCGATCACATGTCGTTGAGGAATGCATTATGGGGCAGCGCGCCTTGTCTGCGCGCCTTCCCCGACATCCCCGCTCCGTCGCCGCACATGTCAGCCGCCATTTTCGGAAAAATTTCGATTCGCGCGTCCGAATTAGGCTGTTTTTCGGATTCGGCACGAATCGAAATTTTTCCGATATTCGACTCGAATTCCACTTCGGATACTTCGATTCGCTCATCTCTATACTATGGTAGTGATATATATATATATATGTTTCTGTTCCAGATATAACCACCTCAACATTACCCCCCTGATGAAGATTTGTATCAAGGGTTGAAACATGTTGGGGTTGTCATACTGTATGTATTATTAATTTCATATGCTCTGTGGTGGTTTTATGTCTTTTCTTTGGAAGGTCTTCTTCTGCTGTAATTATATTTACAGTGTTTTAACTATTTGGTAATAACATTTTTGAGTTTTAAACAGGAATTAACATTTTTCCAGAGACGTTAAAGTCCCTCATCATTTTGCTCTGGTTTTTATTGATTCAATTCTGGGATGTGGCACCCGGCATAACCAGATGGGCCATCTCTCCTTTTGCTTTCCCTGCTTCTGTCCACAGCCCTGGGTTTGGCAGGCCGGGCTAAATAAACTGTAATTGGCTACTACTGCCCCTGGAAACAAGGCCACCACTAGCATTATACTGGCACTGATCTCCTCCCACAAGTGAGAACCCACCCCAGCTATTCCTGCAGGAAGCTGTCAAACCCGACAGCAAATCATAGGTGGTGGAGGCATTCCCCACCCCACAGCCACACTTATACAACGGGCAAGCTGTGAGGTGGGGAATGCCTCTGCTGCCTGGGTTTGACAGCTTCCTGGTGGAGTGACTTGGGCAGAGTTGGATGGTGCATGAAGAGTCTTTTTGGCAATTTAAGAGACACAGTTCACTTCCACCGGTGGCAAGTAAAAGTCTGTTTGGCTGAGTCACTTTAGACAGCATTTTTTAACAGGAATTATATCCCGAATGTTGTTTGTTTTGCCTATAGCCCTAGTCTGAGGGAAATTTTTGGACTCTAGCTGGTATATAATATACTATGTTTTAAACGGTTAGTGACATGGGACTTTAGTCTCATCTACACCTATAGGAACCGCACTAATTCTCTAATTAACTAATTCCAATTTTTGGAAACCCAGTTGGGTATTTACACCATGGTGGGAGGGAGATCTGATTGGACAGGTGAGAACTCTTTAGTTCCCCTTTCTGATTAGCCATCTACAACCTCTCGAATCTTGGGCCTCCTCCACCCTTTTCCATACTGGATACTTTTAACCTAGTTCAAGCCGAGTTTAAAGTCGGGCCTGGAGTAAAGGAAAAAGAAGCCTAGATGCAAAGAAGTCACTGTGGGATTAAAATTAAATAGGTTAGGGGTACTCACTGGATTGGATCTAAAGAGTTCTCACCTGTCCAATCAGATCTCCCTGTGTTCAAAAAACAGCCAGACTGGATGACTGACGTGCCAATATGCATTTGCTGATTCGGGATCTCTTGCAATACCTGTGCTGGGATTTGATAAACTTTGTGACTTCTTCCAGTGTTGGACGCCAGGATTGGCAGGAGCTGAGCGCAGATGGCCATATGTGAGCGGCTATTTCCACACATGGCAACACTATCAAGTGGCGAGGGGCATTTGACCAGATCTGACCAGACCCATATAAGGATCCTTGATGTCCTGAGAGTATCTGCTTTAAATGAGCATTGGGATTGCGTATCTGGTGAGTGCGCAATCCTTACATATCTATCACCTCATCCACGGATCCAGCTACTGGATTTCTTGAAGATCATTTTGGATCTTTCCTGATCACGCCATAGACTGTATTTTGGTTTAGGGTCCAATCACCTATAGTCACCAATAGGTGACATTTTTATTTGCACTTTAAAATTGTTTTATTATGCTGTTCTATTGGTTTTTGGCATAAAGATGTTTATATGTTTTAAACACAACATTTTAGCGCTGCACCCTGCTTGATTTTGATCACTTTGGAGGTTTATATGGTACCTTTTTTGGTGTTCAGCTGCTGCTTTCGAATTCTATTCATTTATCATTTTACCTGAAGCGCTCACTTACCCTGTGAATTATTATACAATAAATTTACATACACCCAGCCCAAAGGCTGAGACCCTTGTACTGCACAGCACGGCGCCTCCTGATGGATGAAGGTAGAAGGTGTAGTAATTTACCTACTGGGGGGCACAACTAAGCTGCCACACCTTACCTGTTATTACCCTACAGAGCAGGAATCAGTGTATGGGTGTACTGTATGGGCTAGCCTGCGGTGCAGCACAACAGCTTACAATATTACACAAATCTACAGTATTCCCCCTCCCATAACTGGTCCTGTAGCACGTGCCTGAGTATTCCTTCTGAGCAAAATGCCAGTCTGGCTTGAGTTTGTAGGATTTTATCAGCTCTCCAATGTGAAATGTCACTTTAAGTTGTGGAGTCCTTCCAATGATCAGCAATAACACTTGTGGCCTGACACAGAGACCCTAACTAACTATAGGCCTGGATTCAGTCTCAAGGCGCCAACAGTGAAATGAGGTGCGTGCACGATCTTACCGACCCGGGTCTGCTTTGCATCCGCTGGTGACTCTGAACAGAACAAATGTCTCCAACAAGCATGCGGTCTTGCCGTATATGTTGCTTAGTTCCTCTGCTCTCATCAGCCTTCCTGGCAGCAATCTCATCAGCATTCCTGGCAGCAATTTCATCAGCTTCCTGGCAACAATCTCATCAGCATTCTTGACAGCAATCTCATCAGCTTCCTGGCAGCAAACTCATCAGCTTCACTCAGCTGCAGGTCTGGTTACTGAGGGACGCATTCACACCTGGATGTCATCGGATTCTCAGCTCACACGGCCCCTTCATTCAGCATCATCCAAAACATGGCTGCAGTCTCCTCTTCCTGTTCACTAAACTCCAACTCTGAGTGCAAAACCCCACCTCTTCATGAATATACAAATATCTATGCAGTCTGAGGCTGTGTTAGAAAAACAGAGACATCTTGTGGCTAAACCGCAGAATGTCAGTCAAAACATTAATTTACTTCCACACAGTGTTCAAGCAATGAGAGCTGTTTCCCCACCTCACAGATGGACCTTTGCTGCAGCTGTGAGTGACAATTGGAGGTGCAGCAAAGACATAGAATGACATTTCCCTATTGTTGTTCAATGTGTGAGGGCACAGGGCCCCCCCCCCCCGACCTTGGGGCCCATGTGCACCGCACATATTGCACCCATGGAGGATACACTGGTTCTGACTGACTGCATTTTAGGAGTAACTCCCTGAACGATGGTAAGAAGTGGAGAGTTAGCCTCCAAAGGGTTCTAAGAAAGGACAGCCAAGGCCGAGACCTGACCCTAGAAGGTAGTGCCGATTTACCTCTATTTGCAAGAAGGAAATAATTTCATGCCAAGTAGAATCAACACAGATTGTTTCCTGGATTCACATCTTTGCATGAATCTCTGGTGAGTAACTGTTGAATGACATTCATGACTTGTGAGTCAAACATTAGATTTGCACAGAAAAGGCCGATCTAAGCACTCCGTGTAATAAATGCTATTTTCACATTGTTCTAATACCAATGATTTGCTTCCGGTCATAAACTATTGTTGCCGCATCAATCACAACTGAAAACGAAAGTCAGAAAACACACAAAACCAGTTCTCATGAAACATTCCAGTGTATTTTTTTACAAAAACTTCCGACTCTTTCTACCATTTTCCTGTCAGTAAGGCTGGCCTTACATTATGCAATTTTCTTGAGATTTGTGCTTTAGATTTACCCAAAATCATATAATATGAGGTCAAACCTAGACAACACTTTCAATTTGGGTGTTCTGTACTGTGTGCTGGGGGGACTGTGTACTGTGGGGGGCCCTACACTGTATATGGGGGCTCTGTACTGTGCAGTGGGGGCTGTGCTGTGTGTGTGGGGGGATCTTTACTGTGGAGGGGTCTGTACTTTGGGGGGTCTGTACTGTGGAGCGACTGTACTGTGCAAGGGGGCTGTGCTGTGTGTGTGGGGGGAGATCTTTACTGTGGAGGGGTCTGTACTTTGGGGGGGTCTGTACTGTGGAGGGACTGTACTGTGCAGGGGGGGGGCTGTGCTGTGTGTGGGGGGGCTGTACTATGGGGGGGGGGTCTGTACTATGGGGGGACTGTACATTGTGTGCGGGCTGTGCTGTGTGTGTGGGGGGGGGCTCTTTACTGTAGAGGGGTGTACTGTGTGTGGGGGGCCTGTACTTTTGGGGTCTGTACTGTGGGGGGACTGTACAGTGTGTGCGGGCTGTGCTGTGTGTGTGTGGGGGGCTCTTTACTGTAGAGGGGTGTACTGTGTGTGGGGAGCCTGTACTTTGGGGGTCTGTACTGTGGGGGGACTGTACTGTGTGTGGGGGCTGTGCTGTATGTGTATGGGGGGCTCTTTACTGTAGAGGGGTGTACTGTGTGTGGGGGGGGAGGTAAAGAATGTAAAAAACGTTTTGCGCTGCGACTAGAAAAGATGTGACTATTGGGACAGCACCACACACCTGGCTATACCACTAGCAAAAGGCAACAAACAGAAAATTGATGTTGCGCTAATCACAATAATGCCGCAGACATTCCAAGACAAATAATGAGATGAGAAGACGATAGATAATACACCATAACATAATCAGTAACTGGAAGGAATATGGGAGTGAAGGGAAAGGTGAAATCATAAAGGTCCAAAATGAGGACCAAAAGGTGTAACAGACAAAAAATTGTGACCGTGGGCAAAACGCACGGAAATGATCCGGGAGAAATAAAATATTAACTAAATCACAATAGTGGGATATATGAGTCCGTCACAACATAAATGAAATACCTTGAATACGACTGATGAGAGAGTGGAGCAAAATGTGAAAAATATAAAAGTGCTTAATATTAACCACATGCCGCCCAGCCTGTATAAATACGTTGGCACGGCTAGGCAAAAGCACGTTTTAAAACGTGTGTTTTGTAAACAGGTAGGGGGCGCGCGCGAGGCGCGCCGCCGCCCTACCTGTCCCGCCGATCAAGGCCTCGGATGTCAGTCGCCGGGTCACAGCCGGTCGTTACCGGCTATGTCCCGGCGATCAGCGGCAATCGCTGACAGAGAGCACAGCTGCAGTAGCTGTGCTTTCTGTCAGTTCCCTGACAGCTCCAGGACACGGTGATCGGGACAGAAGAGTTTCTCTCTCCCGATCAGCGGTGTTCCCTGCAGTACACCCCCCCCCCCGCCCCCTAGTAAAACACTCCCCTCCCACAGTTAACCCTTTCCCTGAATAATAAACTTAACCCCTTCCTCCCCAGTGCCATTAGTACAGTGTCAGTGTTTTTTTTTTGCACTGATCACTGTATTGGTGTCACTGGGGATGTCAGTGACCCCAAATCAGTACCCCCCAATGTCAGAATGTCCGCCGCAGTCCCGCAGTCCGCCATAAGTCGCTGATCGCCGCCATTATTAGTATAAAAAAATCCTAAAAATCCCAGTATCTTTTCTGCCGTTTGTAAATGCTATAACTTTCGCGTAAACCAATTAATTTACACATATTGGGGTTTTTTTTAGCAAAGACATGTCGCAGAATGCATTTTGGCAGAAATTTATGACTAAATTGGATTTTGAAATTTTTTTTTACTGGACATGTTTTATAGCAAAAAGACCAAAATATAGTTTTTTTTACTCAAAATTGTCAGCCTTTTTTTTATAGAGCAAAAAAATAAAAACCACACAGGCGATCAAATACCACCAAAAGAAAGCTCAATTTGTGGGGAAAAAAAGGATGTAAATTTCATTTATGTACCGTATTGCATGACCGCGCAATTGTCTGTTAAACTAGCGCAGCGCTGTATAGCAAAAAAATGGCGTAAATTGCAGTATCTATCCCATAGTTTGTAGACGCTATAACTTCACACAAAGCAATCAATATACACTTATTGGGATTTTTTTCACCAAAAACATGGAGCAGAATACATTTTGGCCTAAATTTATAACCAACTTTGAGTTTACTATATATTTTTTATAGCTGAAAGTAAAAAATATAGTTTTTCTTCAAAATTTTTGGCCTTTTTTTGTTTATAAAATAAAAAGCGCACAGGTGATCAAATACCACCGAAAGAAAACTCTATTTGTGTGAAAAAAGGACATAAATTTCGTTTGGGTGCAGCATTGCATGACCGCGCAATTATCAGTTGAATTGGTGCAGCGCCGAGTAGCAAAAAGAGGCGTGGTCATTAAGGGGGGTAAATCCTCTGGAGGGCAAGTGGTTAAAAGTGGACAAACCACTTATCACAAAAGAATGACAATAACAACGCACAGTGAGGCCAAAAATGTTGACCATGCGACTAAAGAGTCATATCACAATGTGCATCAAAGGGCCATGTGACATAAAACGACTAATAAGTGACCGTATAGATACAATAAATAAATGTGGCAAACATATAGAGAGTGCAACTAGTATAAAACAGAAAATGGTGATATAAACGCACCACATGAATGTATTGCTGTGCACCGTAAAATACAATAACACAATGAAGAAATAAATAACATGTGACTAAAAAAAACGTAAATACGACATAAGGTCCATGTGCAAAAACATCCAACAAAAACACATAAAAAAAAAACCCAACGTGGATAAGTAAATGATTGTTGAATCCCACACCAGCTAAATTGCCTCCTCACCTCCCGCCCAGACCCCAAGGGGCCAAAAGGCTTTCAAGACACTCACTGCAGGGGCCCTTTAAGTGGAATCCCAAACGGCGATGTAGGGATGATATTCCCCTCACTGGTGGACCATACTGTTCAGGGGTGGTAATATATCTTTCACCTTTGGACACGGCAACAGACAGAACTCCTGCCAGGGGTTTTTTGGACCAGAAAGAACTGCCAGCTCACAGCACTCCCAAGGAGACAAGAACAAGTGCTTCCATAGTGTGATATTGTAAAAGAATCAAATTTATTGTAGAGACAAATGCGCACTTAACAGATCAAAATAGTCATCAATTACATGTGTTGATATGGGTGTACTGGGTGCACCAATATAATTATTATTATTATACAGGATTTATATATTATTATTATACAGTATTTATATATTATTGTTATTATTATAATACAGGAATTATATATTATTATTATTATTATACAGGATTTATATATTATTATTATTATATAGGATTTATATATTATTATTGTTATTATTATAATACATGATTTATATATTATTATTATTATTATTATTATTAAACAGGAATTATATATTATTATTATTATTATAATACAGGATTTATATATTATTTTTATTATTATACAGGATTTATATATTATTATTATTATTATACAGGATTTATATATTATTTGTATTATTATACAGGATTTATATATTATTATTATTATTATTATTATACAGGATTTATATATTATTTGTATTATTATACAGGATTTATATATTATTATTATTATACAGGATTTATATATTATTATTGTTATTATTATAATACATGATTTATATATTATTATTATTATACAGGATTTATATATTATTATTATTATAATACAGGATTTATATATTATTTTTATTATTATACAGGATTTATATATTATTATTATTATTATTATTATACAGGATTTATATATTATTATTATAATACAGGATTTATATATTATTATTATTATACAGGATTTATATATTATTATTGTTATTATTATAATACATGATTTATATATTATTATTATTATTATTATTATTATTATTAAACAGGAATTATATATTATTATTATTATTATTATTATAATACAGGATTTATATATTATTTTAATTATTATACAGGATTTATATATTATTATTATTATTATTATTATACAGGATTTATATATTATTATTATTATTATTATTATAATACAGGATTTATATATTATTTTTATTATTATACAGGATTTATATATTATTATTATAATACAGGATTTATATATTATTATTATTATTATACAGGATTTATATATTATTTTTATTATTATACAGGATTTATATATTATTATTATTATTATACAGGATTTATGGCGCCAACAGTTTGCTCAGCGCTTTACAATATAACGGGAGGCAATACAGCAACAATACAGATCAATACAAGAGAGAAAGGGGGGCTGCGGCTGTTCGTGTCAGGGATAACGTCACCACTCTCTGATCTACGTGTTACATCACTGTCACGTGACTTCTTCAGGGTGCGGTAGTGGTGACATTGGGCTCCTTTTATAGCGAGCTCATAGGTGAAACTAATCTAGGGGGCAGGTGACCAGCGGCCATGGAACTTTTAAAATATCGGGTAAAATGAAAAAGCAAGATAAGAAAAAACATAGAAATATATAAATTATTATACAGGATTTATGGCGCCAACGGTTTGCTCAGCGCTTTACATTATAGTGGGAGACAATACAGCAACAATACAGTTCAATACAAGAGGGACAGGAGGGCCCTGATCCTCGGAGCTTACAATCTAGGAGGGTGGGGTAAGTGGTACAGTAGGTAGTCACTGTGGGGGATGGACTGGTTGGAAGAGTAGAGGATTCCAGAATTAGCAGAGGGCGGGATAGGCTTCCCTGAAGAGAAAGGTTTTCAGTGATCGCCAAAAGGCAAGAAGAGTAGGTGATAGTCTGATAGATTGGGGTAGAGAGTTCCAGAGGATGGGTGACGCCCTGTAGAAGTCTTGGAGACGAGCATGGGAGGAGGAGACAAGGGAGCTAGAGAGTAAGAGCAAGGAGCGTAGTGTACGGTTTGGGTGATATTTAGAGATAAGATCGGTTATGTAAGTTGGGGCAGTGTTGTGGATGGCTTTATATGTCATTGTTAGAGTTTTGAATTTTATCCGTTGGGCAACTGGGAGCCAGTGGAGGGATCGGCAGAGGAGGGTGGAGGACACTGAGTGGAGGCCAGTGGAGGGATTGGCAAAGGGGGGTAGAGGACACTGAGTGGAGGCCAGTGGAGGGATTGGCAAAGGGGGGTGGAGGACACTGAGTGGAGGCCAGTGGAGGGATCGGCAGAGGAGGGTGGAGGACACTGAGTGGAGGCCAGTGGAGGGATTGGCAAAGGGGGGTGGAGGACACTGAGTGGAGGCCAGTGGAGGGATTGGCAGAGAGGGATGGAGGACACTGAGTGGAGGCCAGTGGAGGGATTGGCAGAGAGGGGTGGAGGACACTGAGTGGAGGCCAGTGGAGGGATTGGCAGAGGGGGTGGCAGATACGGAACAGTTAGTGAGGTGGATGAGTCTGGCAGCAATGTTCATGATAGACTGGAGGGGGGATAGCCTGCGATGAGGTCGGCCAATGAGAAGGGAGTTACAATAGTCGAGGCGTGATATAACAAGGGAGTGAATGAGTTGCTTAGTGGTTTCCGGGGTTAGGAACGGGCGTATCTTGGAGATGTTGCGGAGGTGAAGTCTACATGATTTTGTCAGCGATTGGATCTGGGGCTGGAAGGACAGATGGGAGTCTAGGATGACACCTAGTACTCTGGCATGAGGGGATGGACTGATGATAGTGTTATCGATATTTATGGTGAGGTCGTGGGGGGAGGGGGCACAGGCTGGGGGGAATACTAGGAGCTCAGTTTTGGAAAGGTTGAGTTTGAGGAAGTGGAGTGACATCCAATCCGATATGTGGCTAGCGATACGGGTGGAAACTGAAGGGGTGAGGTGAGGGGTAGAAAGATAGATTTGCGTGTCATCAGCATAGAGATGATAGTTGAAGCCGTGGGAGTTTATCAAGTGACCAAGGGAGGAGGTGTAGATGGAGAAGAGAAGGGGTCCGAGGACAGAACCTTGGGGGACCCCTATAGAAAGAGGGAGTGAAGAGGAGGTGGCAGAGTTATAGGTAACACTGAAGGAGCGCTGCGATAGATAGGAGGAGAACCAGGAGAGAGCAGAGTCTCTGAGGCCAAGAGAGTGCAGCTTTTTGAAGAGGAGGGGATGGTCAACCGTGTCAAAAGCCGCAGAGAGGTCGAGTAGTAGGAATATTGAAGAGTGGCCGTTGGTTTTTGCCGTTAGTAGGTCATTAGAGAGCTTTAGTAGGGCAGTTTCAAAATACATACAAATATATACACATACAATAAGGGGCAACTAAAGGCACAAAAATACTATATGAAAATAGTGTTATTAAAATTATAAATAGATAGACTGGATGAACAAGACCCTCAAAAACAATCCAAAATGGACATGGATGGATGAATACAAACAACACTAGCGTGAAGAATCAATAAAGGGGAATAATACAAGAGAATGGGGCAATACTAGTTCGGGTTAAAAAATCTATATATAAATATATAATAAAAAATACACATACAGTCAGGTCCATAAATATTGGGACATGGACACAATTCTAACATTTTTGGCTCTATACACCACCACAATGGATTTGAAATGAAACAAACAAGATGTGCTTTAACTGCAGACTGTCAGCTTTAATTTGAGGGTATTTACATCCAAATCAGGTGAACGGTGTAGGAATTACAACAGTTTGCATATGTGCCTCCCACTTGTTAAGGGACCAAAAGTAATGGGACAATTGGCTTCTCAGCTGTTTCATGGTCAGGTGTGTGTTATTCCCTCATTATCCCAATTACAATGAGCAGATAAAAGGTCCAGAGTTCATTTCAAGTGTGCTATTTGCATTTGGAATCTGTTGCTGTCAACTCTCAAGATGAGATCCAAAGAGCTGTCACTATCAGTGAAGCAAGCCATCATTGGGCTGAAAAAAACAAAAGAAACCCTTTAGAGAGATAGCAAAAACATTAGGCGTGGCCAAAACAACTGTTTGGAACATTCTTAAAAAGAAGGAACGCACCGGTGAGCTCAGCAACACCAAAAGACCTGGAAGACCACGGAAAACAACTGTGGTGGATGACCAAAGAATTCTTTCCCTGGTGAAGAAAACACCCTTCACAACAGTTGGCCAGATCAAGAACACTCTCCAGGAGGTAGGTGTATGTGTGTCAAAGTCACCAATCAAGAGAAGACTTCACCAGAGTGAATACAGAGGGTTCACCACAAGATGGAAACCATTGGTGAGCCTCAAAAACAGGAAGGCCAGATTAGAGTTTGCCAAACGACATCTAAAAAAGCCTTCACAGTTCTGGAACAACATCCTATGGACAGATGAGACCGACATCAACTTGTACCAGAGTGATGGGAAGAGAAGAGTATGGAGAAGGAAAGGAACTGCTCATGATCCTAAGCATACCACCTCATCAGTGAAGCATGGTGGTGGTAGTGTCATGACGTGGGCATGTATGGCTGCCAATGGAACTGCTTCTCTTGTATTTATTGATGATGTGACGGCTGACAGAAGCAGCCGGATGAATTGTGAAGTGTTTCGGGAATATTATCTGCTCATATTCAGCCGAATGCTTCACAACTCATTGGACGCTTCACAGTACAGATGGACAATGACCCAAAGCAGACTGCAAAAGCAGCCAAAGAGTTTTTTTAAGGGAAAGAAGTGGAATGTTATGCAATGGCCAAGTCAATCACCTGACCTGAATCCGATTCAGCATTTCACTTGCTGAAGACAAAATTGAAGGGAAAATGCCCCAAGAACAAGCAGGAACTGAAGACAGTTGCAGTAGAGGCCTGGCAGAGCATCACCAGGGATGAAACCCAGCGTCTGGTGATGTCTATGCGTTCCAGACTTCAGGCTGTAATTGACTGCAAAGGATTTGCAACCAAGTATTAAAAAGTGAAAGTTTGATTTGTGATTATTATTCTGTCCCATTACTTTTGGTCCCTTAACAAGTGGGAGGCACATATGCAAACTGTTGTAATTCCTACACCGTTTACCTGATTTGGATGTAAATACCCTCAAATTAAAGCTGACAGTCTGCAGTTAAAGCACATCTTGTTCGTTTCATTTCAAATCCATTGTGGTGGTGTATAGAGCCAAAAATGTTAGAATTGTGTCGATGTCCCAATATTTATGGACCTGACTGTACATACATATAAATAAATAAAAAAGAAAACCAGATAAAATACGCATATGAATACATGCTCAAATAAAATGTTTGTTTTTAGAGCGGTTCCAGACAGAGAGGAGTCCTGGGACTTGCTTGCTTGCCAGCCAGACCTCTTGGGGCGCCAGCTAGCTCTCCCGACTGCCCGCCCGTGACCCAAACCAAGGCTAGGGACCCTGGTGGCACCGGGGCCTACAAACGCCATTCCCTTGTGCTCTGGCCCTCACTCTGTGTGGATGGCCCAGTGGCCAGCTCCCCCTTGCGCGAGCACCACAAGGCCCTGCCGCTCAAGCCCCTGCCTCCAGCAGCAGGCCCAGCGCTCTAACCGCTTCAGGGCGCAGGTATCATGGCCTTCGGCGGCTCTGTTACTTCTGGCGCGTGCCTTCCCAGCCCTCCCCCGGCTGTGTCTGTGTGTTGGAAATGTCACAGGCCGGCCAGGGCACAGCAGGAAGCAGCTATAAAAAATTTTTGAGCTGGGTGCCGGGCAGGCTGGGAAGCTGAGTAATCTGGCATCTCCTAAAAAGATAACCCAAGCCTTCCCCTGAGTTCAAAGACACTCCAGAGGAGTAGAGACTAGATAACACTTTTAAAATCCATGTGTGTCTCATATCTTGGACAAACAGTTTGATAGGTCACACTCCCTGACTGGGATACCTAGAAAAGCAGAAAATTACATCTCTGGAACCCTTAGAGTATGTATTTCATATTTCATATCTAACCGTTCCTCAGATGCGTCTGCATAGTAATCTACCCGCGGGTGGAATGTCACTTGTGCATAGGAAAAGTTATGAGCCAAAATATTAACTAGGAGAGATTTTGGCTCTAGTTTAGGTCTCCGCCCAGACCTTCCCTCCCTTAATGAGGCATTGGTCCTTGGCTTTAGAGACACCCCCTGCTGGGGGAATACAAAATGGGCTGTCAGGCCTAAGAGAAGGAGTTGAAGAATTCTCCCTTTTAACATCAGAACCATGATGGGAGACGTGCCCTTTTGCTCTGAAACTTGATCTGCTAACCCAGGACTTTGGCAAGTACTTTAACCCATTACGTTCTCTCTGTTATCTCTTTGTTGTGCTGTTGTTCTCTGTATATTTATATATATATTGGTTACATCATTTTTCTGTAAATATTTTTATTGCACACTTTTGACCTTTTAGTAATAAATCTTTCCTACTGAAAGTGTTGAACTGTTTCTATAGCTCTTTATTGAAACTTACGAATTCCTGCCTCTAAAAAAGCGCTACTGCGTTTGTATAACCTGTCTGCGGTGACAGTGCTATACAGACAATTATCTCAACATCATAGTGTTATTGCTGGTATTGCCGAGTTTCCTCTATCTCTGTACAAAAAGGAGGTGGTGGCAGTGTGAAGGGTTAATTGCATAATTAACCAGACCCAGTAAAAAGCGCATTCAGGCTGCCGATACATCGATTAGTGGTCCATTAGCTGTAAAATCGTTGTGCAGGGTGCAGCTGGGTGTGGCATTGTTACGCACCTGACATCGCGGTTTTAGATTAGCTAGTCCTTCGGTCACGAGTTTCGTGAGAAGGTCAGGGGTCTGACGCCGCGATTGTCACAGTAACGTGTTTTGAAAAGAGCGGTGTGCAAAAGGGAAGCGGCCGAGGAAAAGCCTAGGCTGGACTGGTGACTTTGGAGGAGCTGCTTGTGCAGCAGGAGGGCTGTCAGAGCGGAGAAGATAAAAATGAATGTAAAAGAGCCATAGAGGAGAGTGATCCCGGCTGGAGGAAAAGCAAAAGCCTACAGCACCTGCTATTCCCAGGCGGTCTCCCATCCAAATGCTAACTGGGGCCAACCTTACTTAGCTTCTGAAATCAGACAAGATAAGGCACATTCAGGATGGTGTGGCCATAGGCAGTACTCAGGCTCTCCTTCAAGCCTCTTCTATTTGTCACGGGCAGCCTGGCCTCTGCCTTTCCTTGGCTCTACTACTCAGGACAAGCCTGCTGCTGCTGCTGTTTCTTTTCCACCCACCGGCAGCACTGACACACCGCCCCGTCTCTCCTCTCTCACTCACTCACTCTCCTCAAACCCCTGCCTCCCTCCCGCTGCTTTGCTCCCTCTTTAACCTCCTTCTGCCCGCACCTCCTCACACACAAGCACACCTTCCCAGCCTGGCCTGAAGGGCTCATCCTCCTCCTTCCCGGCTTCCCCTGGCCTGACTTCAAGCCTCTGGCTCGCAGGGCTGAGCACTACACCAGCCGCAGGGAGCAAGCTTTGGAAACAGCACCTGCAAAGCGCACCGGAAAGGGAGGGGCCTCCGCTCGCTTGCCAGCCAGACCTCTCGGGGCGCCGGCCAGCGCTCCCGCCTCCCTGCCCCTGACCCAAACCAAGGCTAGGGACCCTGGTGGCACCGGGGCCTACAAACGCCATTTCCTTGCGCTCCGGCCCTCGCTCTTTTTCACCGCCCCAGTGGCCGGCTCCCCCTTGCGCACACCACAGGGCCCTGACGCTCAGGCCCCTGCCTCCAGCAGCGGGCCCAGCGCTCTAACCGCCTCAGGGCGCAGGTATCGTGGCCTTCGGCGGCTCTGTTGCTTCTGGCTGGCTTGGGGGGCCGGCGCGCGTGCCTTCCCCGCTGCTGTCCCCCGGCCTGGGGAGCGCAGCGGAATGTGTTGGTGCAAGGCGACTGGAGAGCAGGCGTGAGAGCGCCAAAGTGGCTGAGGAGAGCGCTGGCAAAGGGCTGGGCCGTGGAGCCTAAGCGGGATGTAGGACGGGGCTAGCTGGCTGCGGGTGGCGTCTGAGCGTTGCTCCGTTGCCGGAGGGGGCTGGATGCGTGGCCAGCTCCTGAGGGACACAGAGAAGAAAGCCAGCGTGTTTTGAAAAGAGCGGCCCGAAAAAAGGAAGCGGGCTCAGAAAAGCCTAGGCTGGCCTGGGGACTTTGGGGGAGCTACAGTGAAGGAAAGGAGTATTTCACCCCCTGCTGATTTTGAATGTTTGCCCGCTCACAAACAAATGATCGATCGGTCTAAAAATCCAATGCTAGGTGTATTGACTGAGAGACAGACTAGCAAGAAAACATTCAAAAGAACTGCATGTCTAACCAATGATGCGCTGATTCGCATGTTCCTGAGGGAAATAAGTATTCCATCCCCTATCATTCAGCAGCATTTCTAGCTCCCAGGTGTCTTTCACACAGGTAACAAGCTGAGATTAGAAGCAGCCTCTTAAAGGGAGAGATGCTAATCTCATTTTCTTACCTGTATAAAAGACACCTGTCCACAGGAGCAATCAAACCATCAGATTCCAAACCCTCCACCACGGCAAAGACCAAAGAGCTGTCCAGGGATGTCAGCAACAGGATCGTAGACCTACACAAGGCTGGACTGGGCTACCAAACTATGGCCAAGCAGCTTGGTGAGAAGGTGACAACAGTCGGTGCAATCATTCGCAAATGGAAGAAACACAAAGCAACTGTCAGTCTCCCTAGGACCGGTGCACCGTGCAAGATCTCCCCTCGTGGAGTGTCAACGATCATGACAACAGTGAGGCATCATCCCAGAACTACGAGTGAGGATCTTGTCAATGATCTCCGGCCAGCTGGGACCGCAGTCACCAAGAGAACAATGGGTAACACACTACGCCGACGAGGATTGAAATCCCGCAGTGCCCGCAAGGTCCCTCTGCTCAAGAGAGCACATGTCCAGGCCCGTCTGAAGTTTGCCACTGAACATCTGAATGAGGCAGAGCAGGACTGGTTGAAAGTGTCGTGGTCAGATGAGACGACCAACATGGAGCTCTTTGGCATCAACTCAACTCGCCGTGTTTGGAGGAGGAGGACGAGGAATGCTGCCTATGACCCCAAGAACACCATCCCAACTGTCAAACATGGTGGTGGAAATATTCTGCTTTGGGGGTGTTTTTTTGCTAAGGGGACAGGACAACTGCACCGCATCAAGGGGACCATGGACGGGGCAATGGAGCGGCAAATCTTGGGCGACAACCTTCTTCCCTCAGCCAGGGCATTGAAAATGAATGGCGGATGGCTGTTCCAGCATGACAAGGAACAAAAACACACGGCCAAGGCAACAAAGCAGCGGCTGGAGAAGAAGCACGTTAAGCTCCTGGAGTGGCCTAGCCAGTCTCCAGACCTTCATCCGGCTGACAATATCTCTGTGGAGGGAGCTGAAAGTTGGAGTTGCCAAACGTCAGCCGCCAAACCTTCATGATTTGGAGAGGATCTGCCAAGAGGAGTGGGCCAAAATCCCTCCTGAGATGTGTGCAAAGCTGGTGGCCAACTCCAGGTAACGCCTGACCTCTGGGATTGCCAAGAAGGGATTTGCCAGCAAGCACTAAGCCCTGTTTTGTGAAGGGGATGAGATACCTGTGTTCCCTGGTGAACCTGCAAATGAGCGCCTGATTTGTTAGCCATGCATTTCTTGTGAGTTTTTTTCTTTCTCTTCTGTCTGAGAGTGTTCCGATGCAGCAGCTAGCATTGTATTTTGAGAGGGCTGATTTGTTTGTGAGTGGGCCGAGCTGGCAAATGAGCAGGGGATGAAAAGGTTGTTTCCTTGAGTGCAGGTGTGCAGCAGGAGGGCTTGGAGAGCGGGGAGGTAAAAGTGAATGTGAAAGAGCCATGGAGGAGAGTGACCCCTGCTGGAGGAAAAGCAAAAGCCTACAGCACCTGGTATTCCCAGGCGGTCTCCCATCCAGGTACTAAGCAGGCCCGACCCTGCTTAGCTTCCAAGATCAGACGAGATCGGGCGCGTTCAGGGTGGTGTGGCCGTAGGCAGTACTCAGGCTCTCCTTCAAGCCTCTTCTACTTGTCACGGGCAGCCTGGCCTCCGCCTTTCCTCGGCTCTACTACCCAGGACAAGCCGCCTGCTGCTACTGCTGTTTCCTTTTCACCCACCAGCACAACTGACACACCGCCCCGTCTCTCCTCTCTCACTCACTCTCCTCAAACCCCTGCCTCCCACCCTCCCGCTGCTTTGCTCCCTCTTTAACCTCTTCCTGACCGCACCTCCTCACGCACAAGCACACCACACCAGCCTGGCCTCAACCACTCCTCCTTCTCCTTCCCGCCTTCCCCTGGCCTGACTTCAAGCCTTTGGCTCGCAGGACTGAGCAGCACACCAGCCGCAGGGAGCAAGCTTTGGACACAGCAGCCGCAAAGCGCACCGCAAAGCAAGGGGCCAAGCTCGCTTGCCAGCCAGACCTCTCGGGGCGCCGCACAGCGCTCCCGCCTCCCTGCCCCTGACCCAAACCAAGGCTAGGGACCCTGCTGGCACCGGGGCCTACAAACGCCAGTTCCTTGCGCTCCGGCCCTCGCTCTTTTTCACCGCCCCAGTAGCCGGCTCCCCCTTGCGCACACCACAGGGCCCTGACGCTCAGGCCCCTGCCTCCAGCAGCGGGCCCAGCGCTCTAACCGCCTCAGGGCACAGGTATCGTGGCCTTCGGCGGCTCTGTTGCTTCTGGCTGGCTTGGGGGGCCGGCGCGCGTGCCTTCCCCGCTGCTGTCCCCCGGCCTGGGGAGCGCAGCGGAATGTGTCGGCGCAAGGCGACTGGAGAGCAGGTGTGAGAACGCCAAAGCGGCTGAGGAGAGCGCTGGCAAAGGGCTGGGCCGTGGAGCCTAAGCGGGATGCAGGACGGGGCTAGCTGGCTGGGGGTGGCGTCTGAGCATTGCTCCGCTGCCGGAGGGGGCTGGATGCGTGGCCAGCTCCTGAGGGACACAGAGAAGAAAGCCAGCGTGTTTTGAAAAGAGCGGGCCGCAAAAGGGAAGCGGGCTCACAAAAGCCTAGGCTGGCCTGGGGACTTTGGGGGAGCTACAGTGAAGGAAAGGAGTATTTCACCCCCTGCTGATTTTGAATGTTTGCCCGCTCACAAACAAATGATCGATCGGTCTAAAAATCCAATGCTAGGTGTATTGACTGAGAGACAGACTAGCAAGAAAACATTCAAAAGCACTGCATGTCTAACCAATGATGCGCTGATTCGCATGTTCCTGAGGGAAATAAGTATTCCATCCCCTATCATTCAGCAGCATTTCTGGCTCCCAGGTGTCTTTCACACAGGTAACAAGCTGAGATTAGAAGCAGCCTCTTAAAGGGAGAGATGCTAATCTCATTTTCTTACCTGTATAAAAGACACCTGTCCACAGGAGCAATCAAACCATCAGATTCCAAACCCTCCACCACGGCAAAGACCAAAGAGCTGTCCAGGGATGTCAGCAACAGGATCGAAGACCTACACAAGGCTGGACTGGGCTACCAAACTATGGCCAAGCAGCTTGGTGAGAAGGTGACAACAGTCGGTGCAATCATTCGCAAATGGAAGAAACACAAAGCAACTGTCAGTCTCCCTAGGACCGGTGCACCGTGCAAGATCTCCCCTCGTGGAGTGTCAATGATCATGACAACAGTGAGGCATCATCCCACAACTACCAGTGAGGATCTTGTCAATGATCTCCGGCCAGCTGGGACCGCAGTCACCAAGAGAACAATGGGTAACACACTACGCCGACGAGGATTGAAATCCCGCAGTGCCCGCAAGGTCCCTCTGCTCAAGAGAGCACATGTCCAGGCCCGTCTGAAGTTTGCCACTGAACATCTGAATGAGGCAGAGCAGGACTGGTTGAAAGTGTCCTGGTCAGATGAGACCACCAAAATGGAGCTCTTTGGCATCAACTTAACTCGCCGCGTTTGGAGGAGGAGGAGGAGGACGAGGAATGCTGCCTATGACCCCAAGAACACCATCCCAACTGTCAAACATGGCGGTGGAAATATGCTGCTTTGGGGGTGTTTTTCTGCTAAGGGGACAGGACAACTGCACCGCATCAAGGGGACCATGGACGGGGCAACGGAGCGGCAAATCTTGGGCGAGAACCTTCTCCCCTCAGCCAGGGCATTGAAAATGAATGGCGGGTGGCTGTTCCAGCATGACAAGGAGCCAAAACACGCGGCCAAGGCAACAAAGCAGCGGCTGGAGAAGAAGCACGTTAAGCTCCTGGAGTGGCCTAGCCAGTCTCCAGACCTTCATCCGGCTGACAATATCTCTGTGGAGGGAGCTGAAAGTTGGAGTTGCCAAACGTCAGCCGCCAAACCTAAATGATTTGGAGAGGATCTGCCAAGAGGAGTGGGCCAAAATCCCTCCTGAGATGTGTGCAAAGCTGGTGGCCAACTCCAGGTAACGCCTGACCTCTGGGATTGCCAAGAAGGGATTTGCCAGCAAGCACTAAGCCCTGTTTGGTGAAGGGGGTGAGATACCTGTGTTCCCTGGTGAAGCTGCAAATGAGCGCCTGATTTGTTAGCCATGCATTTCTTGTGAGTTTTTTCTTGCTCTTCTGTCTGTGAGTGTTCCGATGCAGCAGCTAGCATTGTATTTTGAGAGGGCTGATTTGTTTGTGAGTGGGCCGAGCTGGCAAACGAGCAGGGGATGAAAAGGTTGTTTGCTTGAGTGCAGGTGTGCAGCAGGAGGGCTTGGAGAGCGGGGAGGTAAAAGTGAATGTGAAAGAGCCATGGAGGAGGAGAGTGACCCCTGCTGGAGGAAAAGCAAAAGCCTACAGCACCTGGTATTCCCAGGCGGTCTCCCATCCAAGTACTAACCAGGCCCGACCCTACTTAGCTTCCGAGATCAGACGAGATCGGGCGCGTTTGGTGTGGCCGTAGGCAGTACTCAGGCTTTCCTTCAAGCCTCTTCTACTTGTCACGGGCAGCCTGGCCTCCACCTTTCCTCGGCTCTACTACCCAGGACAAGCCGCCTGCTGCTACTGCTGTTTCCTTTTCACCCACCGGCACAACTGACACACACCGCCCCGTCTCTCCTCTCTCACTCACTCTCCTCAAACCCCTGCCTCCCTCCCGCTGCTTTGCTCCCTCTTTAAACTCTTCCTGACCGCACCTCCTCACGCACAAGCACACCACACCAGCCTGGCCTCAACCACTCCTCCTTCTCCTTCCCGCCTTCCCCTGGCCTGACTTCAAGCCTTTGGCTCGCAGGGCTGAGCAGCACACCAGCCGCAGGGAGCAAGCTTTGGACACAGCAGCCGCAAAGCGCACCGCAAAGCAAGGGGCCAAGCTCGCTTGCCAGCCAGACCTCTCGGGGCGCCGCACAGCGCTCCCGCCTCCCTGCCCCTGACCCAAACCAAGGCTAGGGACCCTGCTGGCACCGGGGCCTACAAACGCCAGTTCCTTGCGCTCCGGCCCTCGCTCTTTTTCACCGCCCCAGTAGCCGGCTCCCCCTTGCGCACACCACAGGGCCCTGACGCTCAGGCCCCTGCCTCCAGCAGCGGGCCCAGCGCTCTAACCGCCTCAGGGCACAGGTATCGTGGCCTTCGGCGGCTCTGTTGCTTCTGGCTGGCTTGGGGGGCCGGCGCGCGTGCCTTCCCCGCTGCTGTCCCCCGGCCTGGGGAGCGCAGCGGAATGTGTCGGCGCAAGGCGACTGGAGAGCAGGCGTGAGAACGCCAAAGCGGCTGAGGAGAGCGCTGGCAAAGGGCTGGGCCGTGGAGCCTAAGCGGGATGCAGGACGGGGCTAGCTGGCTGGGGGTGGCGTCTGAGCGTTGCTCCGCTGCCGGAGGGGGCTGGATGCGTGGCCAGCTCCTGAGGGACACAGAGAAGAAAGCCAGCGTGTTTTGAAAAGAGCGGGCCGCAAAAGGGAAGCGGGCTCACAAAAGCCTAGGCTGGCCTGGGGACTTTGGGGGAGCTACAGTGAAGGAAAGGAGTATTTCACCCCCTGCTGATTTTGAATCTTTGCCCGCTCACAAACAAATGATCGATCGGTCTAAAAATCCAATGCTAGGTGTATTGACTGAGAGACAGACTAGCAAGAAAACATTCAAAAGCACTGCATGTCTAACCAATGATGCGCTGATTCGCATGTTCCTGAGGGAAATAAGTATTCCATCCCCTATCATTCAGCAGCATTTCTGGCTCCCAGGTGTCTTTCACACAGGTAACAAGCTGAGATTAGAAGCAGCCTCTTAAAGGGAGAGATGCTAATCTCATTTTCTTACCTGTATAAAAGACACCTGTCCACAGGAGCAATCAAACCATCAGATTCCAAACCCTCCACCACGGCAAAGACCAAAGAGCTGTCCAGGGATGTCAGCAACAGGATCGAAGACCTACACAAGGCTGGACTGGGCTACCAAACTATGGCCAAGCAGCTTGGTGAGAAGGTGACAACAGTCGGTGCAATCATTCGCAAATGGAAGAAACACAAAGCAACTGTCAGTCTCCCTAGGACCGGTGCACCGTGCAAGATCTCCCCTCGTGGAGTGTCAATGATCATGACAACAGTGAGGCATCATCCCACAACTACCAGTGAGGATCTTGTCAATGATCTCCGGCCAGCTGGGACCGCAGTCACCAAGAGAACAATGGGTAACACACTACGCCGACGAGGATTGAAATCCCGCAGTGCCCGCAAGGTCCCTCTGCTCAAGAGAGCACATGTCCAGGCCCGTCTGAAGTTTGCCACTGAACATCTGAATGAGGCAGAGCAGGACTGGTTGAAAGTGTCCTGGTCAGATGAGACCACCAAAATGGAGCTCTTTGGCATCAACTCAACTCGCCGCGTTTGGAGGAGGAGGAGGAGGACGAGGAATGCTGCCTATGACCCCAAGAACACCATCCCAACTGTCAAACATGGCGGTGGAAATATGCTGCTTTGGGGGTGTTTTTCTGCTAAGGGGACAGGACAACTGCACCGCATCAAGGGGACCATGGACGGGGCAACAGAGCGGCAAATCTTGGGCGAGAACCTTCTCCCCTCAGCCAGGGCATTGAAAATGAATGGCGGGTGGCTGTTCCAGCATGACAAGGAGCCAAAACACGCGGCCAAGGCAACAAAGCAGCGGCTGGAGAAGAAGCACGTTAAGCTCCTGGAGTGGCCTAGCCAGTCTCCAGACCTTCATCCGGCTGACAATATCTCTGTGGAGGGAGCTGAAAGTTGGAGTTGCCAAACGTCAGCCACCAAACCTTCATGATTTGGAGAGGATCTGCCAAGAGGAGTGGGCCAAAATCCCTCCTGAGATGTGTGCAAAGCTGGTGGCCAACTCCAGGTAACGCCTGACCTCTGGGATTGCCAAGAAGGGATTTGCCAGCAAGCACTAAGCCCTGTTTGGTGAAGGGGGTGAGATACCTGTGTTCCCTGGTGAAGCTGCAAATGAGCGCCTGATTTGTTAGCCATGCATTTCTTGTGAGTTTTTTCTTGCTCTTCTGTCTGTGAGTGTTCCGATGCAGCAGCTAGCATTGTATTTTGAGAGGGCTGATTTGTTTGTGAGTGGGCCGAGCTGGCAAACGAGCAGGGGATGAAAAGGTTGTTTGCTTGAGTGCAGGTGTGCAGCAGGAGGGCTTGGAGAGCGGGGAGGTAAAAGCGAATGTGAAAGAGCCATGGAGGAGAGTGACCCCTGCTGGAGGAAAAGCAAAACCCTACGGCACCTGGTATTCCCAGGCTGTCTCCCATCCAAGTACTAACCAGGCCCGACCCTGCTTAGCTTCCGAGATCAGACGAGATCGGGCGCGTTCAGGGTGGTGTGGCCGTAGGCAGTACTCAGGCTCTCCTTCAAGCCTCTTCTACTTGTCACGGGCAGCCTGGCCTCCGCCTTTCCTCGGCTCTACTACCCAGGACAAGCCGCCTGCTGCTACTGCTCTTTCCTTTTCACCCACCGGCACAACTGACACACACCGCCCCGTCTCTCCTCTCTCACTCACTCTCCTCAAACCCCTGCCTCCCTCCCGCTGCTTTGCACCCTCTTTAACCTCTTCCTGACCGCACCTCCTCACGCACAAGCACACCACACCAGCCTGGCCTCAACCGCTCCTCCTTCTCCTTCCCGCCTTCCCCTGGCCTGACTTCAAGCCTTTGGCTCGCAGGGCTGAGCAGCACACCAGCCGCAGGGAGCAAGCTTTGGACACAGCAGCTGCAAAGCGCACCGCAAAGCAAGGGGCCAAGCTCGCTTGCCAGCCAGACCTCTCGGGGCGCCGCACAGCGCTCCCGCCTCCCTGCCCCTGACCCAAACCAAGGCTAGGGACCCTGCTGGCACCGGGGCCTACAAACGCCAGTTCCTTGCGCTCCGGCCCTCGCTCTTTTTCACCGCCCCAGTGGCCGGCTCCCCCTTGCGCACACCACAGGGCCCTGACGCTCAGGCCCCTGCCTCCAGCAGCGGGCCCAGCGCTCTAACCGCCTCAGGGCGCAGGTATCGTGGCCTTCGGCGGCTCTGTTGCTTCTGGCTGGCTTGGGGGGCCGGCGCGCGTGCCTTCCCCGCTGCTGTCCCCCGGCCTGGGGAGCGCAGCGGAATGTGTCGGCGCAAGGCGACTGGAGAGCAGGCGTGAGAGCGCCAAAGCGGCTGAGGAGAGCGCTGGCAAAGGGCTGGGCCGTGGAGCCTAAGCGGGATGCAGGACGGGGCTAGCTGGCTGGGGGGTGGCGTCTGAGCGTTGCTTCGCTGCCGGAGGGGACTGGATGCGTGGCCAGCTCCTGAGGGACACAGAGAAGAAAGCCAGCGTGTTTTGAAAAGAGCGGGCCGCAAAAGGGAAGCGGGCTCACAAAAGCCTAGGCTGGCCTGAGGACTTTGGGGGAGCTACAGTGAAGGAAAGGAGTATTTCACCCCCTGCTGATTTTGAATCTTTGCCCGCTCACAAACAAATGATCGATCGGTCTAAAAATCCAATGCTAGGTGTATTGACTGAGAGACAGACTAGCAAGAAAACATTCAAAAGCACTGCATGTCTAACCAATGATGCGCTGATTCGCATGTTCCTGAGGGAAATAAGTATTCCATCCCCTATCATTCAGCAGCATTTCTGGCTCCCAGGTGTCTTTCACACAGGTAACAAGCTGAGATTAGAAGCAGCCTCTTAAAGGGAGAGATGCTAATCTCATTTTCTTACCTGTATAAAAGACACCTGTCCACAGGAGCAATCAAACCATCAGATTCCAAACCCTCCACCACGGCAAAGACCAAAGAGCTGTCCAGGGATGTCAGCAACAGGATCGAAGACCTACACAAGGCTGGACTGGGCTACCAAACTATGGCCAAGCAGCTTGGTGAGAAGGTGACAACAGTCGGTGCAATCATTCGCAAATGGAAGAAACACAAAGCAACTGTCAGTCTCCCTAGGACCGGTGCACCGAGCAAGATCTCCCCTCGTGGAGTGTCAATGATCATGACAACAGTGAGGCATCATCCCAGAACTACGAGTGAGGATCTTGTCAATGATCTCCGGCCAGCTGGGACCGCAGTCACCAAGAGAACAATGGGTAACACACTACGCCGACGAGGATTGAAATCCCGCAGTGCCCGCAAGGTCCCTCTGCTCAAGAGAGCACCTGTCCAGGCCCGTCTGAAGTTTACCACTGAACATCTGAATGAGGCAGAGCAGGACTGGTTGAAAGTGTCCTGGTCAGATGAGACCACCAAAATGGAGCTCTTTGGCATCAACTCAACTCGCCGCGTTTGGAGGAGGAGGAGGAGGACGAGGAATGCTGCCTATGACCCCAAGAACACCATCCCAACTGTCAAACATGGCGGTGGAAATATGCTGCTTTGGGGGTGTTTTTCTGCTAAGGGGACAGGACAACTGCACCGCATCAAGGGGACCATGGACGGGGCAACGGAGCGGCAAATCTTTGGCGAGAACCTTCTCCCCTCAGCCAGGGCATTGAAAATGAATGGCGGGTGGCTGTTCCAGCATGACAAGGAGCCAAAACACGCGGCCAAGGCAACAAAGCAGCGGCTGGAGAAGAAGCACGTTAAGCTCCTGGAGTGGCCTAGCCAGTCTCCAGACCTTCATCCGGCTGACAATATCTCTGTGGAGGGAGCTGAAAGTTGGAGTTGCTAAACGTCAGCCGCCAAACCTTCATGATTTGGAGAGGATCTGCCAAGAGGAGTGGGCCAAAATCCCTCCTGAGATGTGTGCAAAGCTGGTGGCCAACTCCAGGTAACGCCTGACCTCTGGGATTGCCAAGAAGGGATTTGCCAGCAAGCACTAAGCCCTGTTTGGTGAAGGGGGTGAGATACCTGTGTTCCCTGGTGAAGCTGCAAATGAGCGCCTGATTTGTTAGCCATGCATTTCTTGTGAGTTTTTTCTTGCTCTTCTGTCTGTGAGTGTTCCGATGCAGCAGCTAGCATTGTATTTTGAGAGGGCTGATTTGTTTGTGAGTGGGCCGAGCTGGCAAACGAGCAGGGGATGAAAAGGTTGTTTGCTTGAGTGCAGGTGTGCAGCAGGAGGGCTTGGAGAGCGGGGAGGTAAAAGCGAATGTGAAAGAGCCATGGAGGAGGAGAGTGACCCCTGCTGGAGGAAAAGCAAAAGCCTACAGCACCTGGTATTCCCAGGCGGTCTCCCATCCAGGTACTAAGCAGGCCCGACCCTGCTTAGCTTCCGAGATCAGACGAGATCGGGCGCGTTCAGGGTGGTGTGGCCGTAGGCAGTACTCAGGCTCTCCTTCAAGCCTCTTCTACTTGTCACGGGCAGCCTGGCCTCCGCCTTTCCTCGGCTCTACTACCCAGGACAAGCCGCCTGCTGCTACTGCTCTTTCCTTTTCACCCACCGGCACAACTGACACACACCGCCCCGTCTCTCCTCTCTCACTCACTCTCCTCAAACCCCTGCCTCCCTCCCGCTGCTTTGCACCCTCTTTAACCTCTTCCTGACCGCACCTCCTCACGCACAAGCACACCACACCAGCCTGGCCTCAACCGCTCCTCCTTCTCCTTCCCGCCTTCCCCTGGCCTGACTTCAAGCCTTTGGCTCGCAGGGCTGAGCAGCACACCAGCCGCAGGGAGCAAGCTTTGGACACAGCAGCTGCAAAGCGCACCGCAAAGCAAGGGGCCAAGCTCGCTTGCCAGCCAGACCTCTCGGGGCGCCGCACAGCGCTCCCGCCTCCCTGCCCCTGACCCAAACCAAGGCTAGGGACCCTGCTGGCACCGGGGCCTACAAACGCCAGTTCCTTGCGCTCCGGCCCTCGCTCTTTTTCACCGCCCCAGTGGCCGGCTCCCCCTTGCGCACACCACAGGGCCCTGACGCTCAGGCCCCTGCCTCCAGCAGCGGGCCCAGCGCTCTAACCGCCTCAGGGCGCAGGTATCGTGGCCTTCGGCGGCTCTGTTGCTTCTGGCTGGCTTGGGGGGCCGGCGCGCGTGCCTTCCCCGCTGCTGTCCCCCGGCCTGGGGAGCGCAGCGGAATGTGTCGGCGCAAGGCGACTGGAGAGCAGGCGTGAGAGCGCCAAAGCGGCTGAGGAGAGCGCTGGCAAAGGGCTGGGCCGTGGAGCCTAAGCGGGATGCAGGACGGGGCTAGCTGGCTGGGGGGTGGCGTCTGAGCGTTGCTCCGCTGCCGGAGGGGACTGGATGCGTGGCCAGCTCCTGAGGGACACAGAGAAGAAAGCCAGCGTGTTTTGAAAAGAGCGGGCCGCAAAAGGGAAGCGGGCTCACAAAAGCCTAGGCTGGCCTGAGGACTTTGGGGGAGCTACAGTGAAGGAAAGGAGTATTTCACCCCCTGCTGATTTTGAATCTTTGCCCGCTCACAAACAAATGATCGATCGGTCTAAAAATCCAATGCTAGGTGTATTGACTGAGAGACAGACTAGCAAGAAAACATTCAAAAGCACTGCATGTCTAACCAATGATGCGCTGATTCGCATGTTCCTGAGGGAAATAAGTATTCCATCCCCTATCATTCAGCAGCATTTCTGGCTCCCAGGTGTCTTTCACACAGGTAACAAGCTGAGATTAGAAGCAGCCTCTTAAAGGGAGAGATGCTAATCTCATTTTCTTACCTGTATAAAAGACACCTGTCCACAGGAGCAATCAAACCATCAGATTCCAAACCCTCCACCACGGCAAAGACCAAAGAGCTGTCCAGGGATGTCAGCAACAGGATCGAAGACCTACACAAGGCTGGACTGGGCTACCAAACTATGGCCAAGCAGCTTGGTGAGAAGGTGACAACAGTCGGTGCAATCATTCGCAAATGGAAGAAACACAAAGCAACTGTCAGTCTCCCTAGGACCGGTGCACCGAGCAAGATCTCCCCTCGTGGAGTGTCAATGATCATGACAACAGTGAGGCATCATCCCAGAACTACGAGTGAGGATCTTGTCAATGATCTCCGGCCAGCTGGGACCGCAGTCACCAAGAGAACAATGGGTAACACACTACGCCGACGAGGATTGAAATCCCGCAGTGCCCGCAAGGTCCCTCTGCTCAAGAGAGCACCTGTCCAGGCCCGTCTGAAGTTTACCACTGAACATCTGAATGAGGCAGAGCAGGACTGGTTGAAAGTGTCCTGGTCAGATGAGACCACCAAAATGGAGCTCTTTGGCATCAACTCAACTCGCCGCGTTTGGAGGAGGAGGAGGAGGACGAGGAATGCTGCCTATGACCCCAAGAACACCATCCCAACTGTCAAACATGGCGGTGGAAATATGCTGCTTTGGGGGTGTTTTTCTGCTAAGGGGACAGGACAACTGCACCGCATCAAGGGGACCATGGACGGGGCAACGGAGCGGCAAATCTTTGGCGAGAACCTTCTCCCCTCAGCCAGGGCATTGAAAATGAATGGCGGGTGGCTGTTCCAGCATGACAAGGAGCCAAAACACGCGGCCAAGGCAACAAAGCAGCGGCTGGAGAAGAAGCACGTTAAGCTCCTGGAGTGGCCTAGCCAGTCTCCAGACCTTCATCCGGCTGACAATATCTCTGTGGAGGGAGCTGAAAGTTGGAGTTGCTAAACGTCAGCCGCCAAACCTTCATGATTTGGAGAGGATCTGCCAAGAGGAGTGGGCCAAAATCCCTCCTGAGATGTGTGCAAAGCTGGTGGCCAACTCCAGGTAACGCCTGACCTCTGGGATTGCCAAGAAGGGATTTGCCAGCAAGCACTAAGCCCTGTTTGGTGAAGGGGGTGAGATACCTGTGTTCCCTGGTGAAGCTGCAAATGAGCGCCTGATTTGTTAGCCATGCATTTCTTGTGAGTTTTTTCTTGCTCTTCTGTCTGTGAGTGTTCCGATGCAGCAGCTAGCATTGTATTTTGAGAGGGCTGATTTGTTTGTGAGTGGGCCGAGCTGGCAAACGAGCAGGGGATGAAAAGGTTGTTTGCTTGAGTGCAGGTGTGCAGCAGGAGGGCTTGGAGAGCGGGGAGGTAAAAGCGAATGTGAAAGAGCCATGGAGGAGGAGAGTGACCCCTGCTGGAGGAAAAGCAAAAGCCTACAGCACCTGGTATTCCCAGGCGGTCTCCCATCCAGGTACTAAGCAGGCCCGACCCTGCTTAGCTTCCGAGATCAGACGAGATCGGGCGCGTTCAGGGTGGTGTGGCCGTAGGCAGTACTCAGGCTCTCCTTCAAGCCTCTTCTACTTGTCACGGGCAGCCTGGCCTCCGCCTTTCCTCGGCTCTACTACCCAGGACAAGCCGCCTGCTGCTACTGCTCTTTCCTTTTCACCCACCGGCACAACTGACACACACCGCCCCGTCTCTCCTCTCTCACTCACTCTCCTCAAACCCCTGCCTCCCTCCCTCCCGCTGCTTTGCTCCCTCTTTAACCTCTTCCTGACCGCACCTCCTCACGCACAAGCACACCACACCAGCCTGGCCTCAACCGCTCCTCCTTCTCCTTCCCGCCTTCCCCTGGCCTGACTTCAAGCCTTTGGCTCGCAGGGCTGAGCAGCACACCAGCCGCAGGGAGCAAGCTTTGGACACTGCAGCCGCAAAGCGCACCGCAAAGCAAGGGGCCAAGCTCGCTTGCCAGCCAGACCTCTCGGGGCGCCGCACAGCGCTCCCGCCTCCCTGCCCCTGACCCAAACCAAGGCTAGGGACCCTGCTGGCACCGGGGCCTACAAACGCCAGTTCCTTGCGCTCCGGCCCTCGCTCTTTTTCACCGCCCCAGTGGCCGGCTTCCCCTTGCGCACACCACAGGGCCCTGACGCTCAGGCCCCTGCCTCCAGCAGCGGGCCCAGCGCTCTAACCGCCTCAGGGCGCAGATATCGTGGCCTTCGGCGGCTCTGTTGCTTCTGGCTGGATTGGGGGGCCGGCGCGCGTGCCTTCCCCGCTGCTGTCCCCCGGCCTGGGGAGCGCAGCGGAATGTGTCGGCGCAAGGCGACTGGAGAGCAGGCGTGAGAGCGCCAAAGCGGCTGAGGAGAGCGCTGGCAAAGGGCTGGGCCGTGGAGCCTAAGCGGGATGCAGGACGGGGCTAGCTGGCTGGGGGGTGGCGTCTGAGCGTTGCTCCGCTGCCGGAGGGGGCTGGATGCGTGGCCAGCTCCTGAGGGACACAGAGAAGAAAGCCAGCGTGTTTTGAAAAGAGCGGGCCGCAAAAGGGAAGCGGGCTCACAAAAGCCTAGGCTGGCCTGAGGACTTTGGGGGAGCTACAGTGAAGGAAAGGAGTATTTCACCCCCTGCTGATTTTGAATCTTTGCCCGCTCACAAACAAATGATCGATCGGTCTAAAAATCCAATGCTAGGTGTATTGACTGAGAGACAGACTAGCAAGAAAACATTCAAAAGCACTGCATGTCTAACCAATGATGCGCTGATTCGCATGTTCCTGAGGGAAATAAGTATTCCATCCCCTATCATTCAGCAGCATTTCTGGCTCCCAGGTGTCTTTCACACAGGTAACAAGCTGAGATTAGAAGCAGCCTCTTAAAGGGAGAGATGCTAATCTCATTTTCTTACCTGTATAAAAGACACCTGTCCACAGGAGCAATCAAACCATCAGATTCCAAACCCTCCACCACGGCAAAGACCAAAGAGCTGTCCAGGGATGTCAGCAACAGGATCGAAGACCTACACAAGGCTGGACTGGGCTACCAAACTATGGCCAAGCAGCTTAGTGAGAAGGTGACAACAGTCGGTGCAATCATTCGCAAATGGAAGAAACACAAAGCAACTGTCAGTCTCCCTAGGACCGGTGCACCGAGCAAGATCTCCCCTCGTGGAGTGTCAATGATCATGACAACAGTGAGGCATCATCCCAGAACTACGAGTGAGGATCTTGTCAATGATCTCCGGCCAGCTGGGACCGCAGTCACCAAGAGAACAATGGGTAACACACTACGCCGACGAGGATTGAAATCCCGCAGTGCCCGCAAGGTCCCTCTGCTCAAGAGAGCACATGTCCAGGCCCGTCTGAAGTTTGCCACTGAACATCTGAATGAGGCAGAGCAGGACTGGTTGAAAGTGTCCTGGTCAGATGAGACCACCAAAATGGAGCTCTTTGGCATCAACTCAACTCGCCGCGTTTGGAGGAGGAGGAGGAGGACGAGGAATGCTGCCTATGACCCCAAAAACACCATCCCAACTGTCAAACATGGCGGTGGAAATATGCTGCTTTGGGGGTGTTTTTCTGCTAAGGGGACAGGACAACTGCACCGCATCAAGGGGACCATGGACGGGGCAACAGAGCGGCAAATCTTGGGCGAGAACCTTCTCCCCTCAGCCAGGGCATTGAAAATGAATGGCGGGTGGCTGTTCCAGCATGACAAGGAGCCAAAACACGCGGCCAAGGCAACAAAGCAGCGGCTGGAGAAGAAGCACGTTAAGCTCCTGGAGTGGCCTAGCCAGTCTCCAGACCTTCATCCGGCTGACAATATCTCTGTGGAGGGAGCTGAAAGTTGGAGTTGCCAAACGTCAGCCGCCAAACCTTCATGATTTGGAGTGGATCTGCCAAAGAGGAGTGGGCCAAAATCCCTCCTGAGATGTGTGCAGAGCTGGTGGCCAACTCCAGGTAACGCCTGACCTCTGGGATTGCCAAGAAGGGATTTGCCAGCAAGCACTAAGCCCTGTTTGGTGAAGGGGGTGAGATACCTGTGTTCCCCGGTTAAGCTGCAAATGAGCGCCTGATTTGTTAGCCTTGCATTTCTTGTGAGTTTTTTCTTGCTCTTCTGTCTGTGAGTGTTCCGATGCAGCAGCTAGCATTGTATTTTGAGAGGGCTGATTTGTTTGTGAGTGGGCCGAGCTGGCAAATGAGCAGGGGATGAAAAGGTTGTTTGCTTGAGTGCAGGTGTGCAGCAGGAGGGCTTGGAGAGCGGGGAGGTAAAAGGGAATGTGAAAGAGCCATGGAGGAGAGTGACCCCTGCTGGAGGAAAAGCAAAAGCCTACAGCACCTGGTATTCCCAGGCAGTCTCCCATCCAAGTACTAACCAGGCCCGACCCTGCTTAGCTTCCGAGATCAGACGAGATCAGGCGCGTTCAGGGTGATGTGGCCGTAGGCAGTACTCAGGCTCTCCTTCAAGCCTCTTCTACTTGTCACGGGCAGCCTGGCCTCCGCCTTTCCTCGGCTCTACTACCCAGGACAAGCCGCCTGCTGCTACTGCTCTTTCCTTTTCACCCACCGGCACAACTGACACACACCGCCCCGTCTCTCCTCTCTCACTCACTCTCCTCAAACCCCTGCCTCCCTCCCTCCCGCTGCTTTGCTCCCTCTTTAACCTCTTCCTGACCGCACCTCCTCACGCACAAGCACACCACACCAGCCTGGCCTCAACCGCTCCTCCTTCTCCTTCCCGCCTTCCCCTGGCCTAACTTCAAGCCTTTGGCTCGCAGGGCTGAGCAGCACACCAGCCACAGGGAGCAAGCTTTGGACACAGCAGCCGCAAAGCGCACCACAAAGCAAGGGGCCAAGCTCGCTTGCCAGCCAGACCTCTCGGGGCGCCGCACAGCGCTCCCGCCTCCCTGCCCCTGACCCAAACCAAGGCTAGGGACCCTGCTGGCACCGGGGCCTACAAACGCCAGTTCCTTGCGCTCCGGCCCTCGCTCTTTTTCACCGCCCCAGTGGCCGGCTCCCCCTTGCGCACACCACAGGGCCCTGACGCTCAGGCCCCTGCCTCCAGCAGCGGGCCCAGCGCTCTAACCGCCTCAGGGCGCAGGTATCGTGGCCTTCGGCGGCTCTGTTGCTTCTGGCTGGCTTGGGGGGGCGGCGCGCGTGCCTTCCCCACTGCTGTCCCCCGGCCTGGGGAGCGCAGCGGAATGTGTCGGCGCAAGGCGACTGGAGAGCAGGCGTGAGAGCGCCAAAGCGGCTGAGGAGAGCGCTGGCAAAGGGCTGGGCTGTGGAGCCTAAGCGGGATGCAGGACGGGGCTAGCTGGCTGGGGGGTGGCGTCTGAGCGTTGCTCCGCTGCCGGAGGGGGCTGGATGCGTGGCCAGCTCCTGAGGGACACAGAGAAGAAAGCCAGCGTGTTTTGAAAAGAGCGGGCCGCAAAAGGGAAGCGGGCTCACAAAAGCCTAGGCTGGCCTGAGGACTTTGGGGGAGCTACAGTGAAGGAAAGGAGTATTTCACCCCCTGCTGATTTTGAATCTTTGCCCGCTCACAAACAAATGATCGATCGGTCTAAAAATCCAATGCTAGGTGTATTGACTGAGAGACAGACTAGCAAGAAAACATTCAAAAGCACTGCATGTCTAACCAATGATGCGCTGATTCGCATGTTCCTGAGGGAAAGAAGTATTCCATCCCCTATCATTCAGCAGCATTTCTGGCTCCCAGGTGTCTTTCACACAGGTAACAAGCTGAGATTAGAAGCAGCCTCTTAAAGGGAGAGATGCTAATCTCATTTTCTTACCTGTATAAAAGACACCTGTCCACAGGAGCAATCAAACCATCAGATTCCAAACCCTCCACCACGGCAAAGACCAAAGAGCTGTCCAGGGATGTCAGCAACAGGATCGAAGACCTACACAAGGCTGGACTGGGCTACCAAACTATGGCCAAGCAGCTTAGTGAGAAGGTGACAACAGTCGGTGCAATCATTCGCAAATGGAAGAAACACAAAGCAACTGTCAGTCTCCCTAGGACCGGTGCACCGAGCAAGATCTCCCCTCGTGGAGTGTCAATGATCATGACAACAGTGAGGCATCATCCCAGAACTACGAGTGAGGATCTTGTCAATGATCTCCGGCCAGCTGGGACCGCAGTCACCAAGAGAACAATGGGTAACACACTACGCCGACGAGGATTGAAATCCCGCAGTGCCCGCAAGGTCCCTCTGCTCAAGAGAGCACATGTCCAGGCCCGTCTGAAGTTTGCCACTGAACATCTGAATGAGGCAGAGCAGGACTGGTTGAAAGTGTCCTGGTCAGATGAGACCACCAAAATGGAGCTCTTTGGCATCAACTCAACTCGCCGCGTTTGGAGGAGGAGGAGGAGGACGAGGAATGCTGCCTATGACCCCAAGAACACCATCCCAACTGTCAAACATGGCGGTGGAAATATGCTGCTTTGGGGGTGTTTTTCTGCTAAGGGGACAGGACAACTGCACCGCATCAAGGGGACCATGGACGGGGCAACAGAGCGGCAAATCTTGGGCGAGAACCTTCTCCCCTCAGCCAGGGCATTGAAAATGAATGGCGGGTGGCTGTTCCAGCATGACAAGGAGCCAAAACACGCGGCCAAGGCAACAAAGCAGCGGCTGGAGAAGAAGCACGTTAAGCTCCTGGAGTGGCCTAGCCAGTCTCCAGACCTTCATCCGGCTGACAATATCTCTGTGGAGGGAGCTGAAAGTTGGAGTTGCCAAACGTCAGCCACCAAACCTTCATGATTTGGAGAGGATCTGCCAAGAGGAGTGGGCCAAAATCCCTCCTGAGATGTGTGCAAAGCTGGTGGCCAACTCCAGGTAACGCCTGACCTCTGGGATTGCCAAGAAGGGATTTGCCAGCAAGCACTAAGCCCTGTTTGGTGAAGGGGGTGAGATACCTGTGTTCCCTGGTGAAGCTGCAAATGAGCGCCTGATTTGTTAGCCATGCATTTCTTGTGAGTTTTTTCTTGCTCTTCTGTCTGTGAGTGTTCCGATGCAGCAGCTAGCATTGTATTTTGAGAGGGCTGATTTGTTTGTGAGTGGGCCGAGCTGGCAAACGAGCAGGGGATGAAAAGGTTGTTTGCTTGAGTGCAGGTGTGCAGCAGGAGGGCTTGGAGAGCGGGGAGGTAAAAGCGAATGTGAAAGAGCCATGGAGGAGGAGAGTGACCCCTGCTGGAGGAAAAGCAAAAGCCTACAGCACCTGGTATTCCCAGGCGGTCTCCCATCCAAGTACTAACCAGGCCCGACCCTGCTTAGCTTCCGAGATCAGACGAGATCGGGCGCGTTCAGGGTGGTGTGGCCGTAGGCAGTACTCAGGCTCTCCTTCAAGCCTCTTCTACTTGTCACGGGCAGCCTGGCCTCCGCCTTTCCTCGGCTCTACTACCCAGGACAAGCCGCCTGCTGCTACTGCTCTTTCCTTTTCACCCACCGGCACAACTGACACACACCGCCCCGTCTCTCCTCTCTCACTCACTCTCCTCAAACCCCTGCCTCCCTCCCGCTGCTTTGCTCCCTCTTTAACCTCTTCCTGACCGCACCTCCTCACGCACAAGCACACCACACCAGCCTGGCCTCAACCACTCCTCCTTCTCCTTCCCGCCTTCCCCTGGCCTGACTTCAAGCCTTTGGCTCGCAGGGCTGAGCAGCACACCAGCCACAGGGAGCAAGCTTTGGACACAGCAGCCGCAAAGCGCACCACAAAGCAAGGGGCCAAGCTCGCTTGCCAGCCAGACCTCTCGGGGCGCCGCACAGCGCTCCCGCCTCCCTGCCCCTGACCCAAACCAAGGCTAGGGACCCTGCTGGCACCGGGGCCTACAAACGCCAGTTCCTTGCGCTCCGGCCCTCGCTCTTTTTCACCGCCCCAGTGGCCGGCTCCCCCTTGCGCACACCACAGGGCCCTGACGCTCAGGCCCCTGCCTCCAGCAGCGGGCCCAGCACTCTAACCGCCTCAGGGCGCAGGTATCGTGGCCTTCGGCGGCTCTGTTGCTTCTGGCTGGCTTGGGGGGGGCGGCGCGCGTGCCTTCCCCACTGCTGTCCCCCGGCCTGGGGAGCGCAGCGGAATGTGTCGGCGCAAGGCGACTGGAGAGCAGGCGTGAGAGCGCCAAAGCGGCTGAGGAGAGCGCTGGCAAAGGGCTGGGCTGTGGAGCCTAAGCGGGATGCAGGACGGGGCTAGCTGGCTGGGGGGTGGCGTCTGAGCGTTGCTCCGCTGCCGGAGGGGGCTGGATGCGTGGCCAGCTCCTGAGGGACACAGAGAAGAAAGCCAGCGTGTTTTGAAAAGAGCGGGCCGCAAAAGGGAAGCGGGCTCACAAAAGCCTAGGCTGGCCTGAGGACTTTGGGGGAGCTACAGTGAAGGAAAGGAGTATTTCACCCCCTGCTGATTTTGAATCTTTACCCGCTCACAAACAAATGATCGATCGGTCTAAAAATCCAATGCTAGGTGTATTGACTGAGAGACAGACTAGCAAGAAAACATTCAAAAGCACTGCATGTCTAACCAATGATGCGCTGATTCGCATGTTCCTGAGGGAAATAAGTATTCCATCCCCTATCATTCAGCAGCATTTCTGGCTCCCAGGTGTCTTTCACACAGGTAACAAGCTGAGATTAGAAGCAGCCTCTTAAAGGGAGAGATGCTAATCTCATTTTCTTACCTGTATAAAAGACACCTGTCCACAGGAGCAATCAAACCATCAGATTCCAAACCCTCCACCACGGCAAAGACCAAAGAGCTGTCCAGGGATGTCAGCAACAGGATCGAAGACCTACACAAGGCTGGACTGGGCTACCAAACTATGGCCAAGCAGCTTAGTGAGAAGGTGACAACAGTCGGTGCAATCATTCGCAAATGGAAGAAACACAAAGCAACTGTCAGTCTCCCTAGGACCGGTGCACCGAGCAAGATCTCCCCTCGTGGAGTGTCAATGATCATGACAACAGTGAGGCATCATCCCAGAACTACGAGTGAGGATCTTGTCAATGATCTCCGGCCAGCTGGGACCGCAGTCACCAAGAGAACAATGGGTAACACACTACGCCGACGAGGATTGAAATCCCGCAGTGCCCGCAAGGTCCCTCTGCTCAAGAGAGCACATGTCCAGGCCCGTCTGAAGTTTGCCACTGAACATCTGAATGAGGCAGAGCAGGACTGGTTGAAAGTGTCCTGGTCAGATGAGACCACCAAAATGGAGCTCTTTGGCATCAACTCAACTCGCCGCGTTTGGAGGAGGAGGAGGAGGACGAGGAATGCTGCCTATGACCCCAAGAACACCATCCCAACTGTCAAACATGGCGGTGGAAATATGCTGCTTTGGGGGTGTTTTTCTGCTAAGGGGACAGGACAACTGCACCGCATCAAGGGGACCATGGACGGGGCAACAGAGCGGCAAATCTTGGGCGAGAACCTTCTCCCCTCAGCCAGGGCATTGAAAATGAATGGCGGGTGGCTGTTCCAGCATGACAAGGAGCCAAAACACGCGGCCAAGGCAACAAAGCAGCGGCTGGAGAAGAAGCACGTTAAGCTCCTGGAGTGGCCTAGCCAGTCTCCAGACCTTCATCCGGCTGACAATATCTCTGTGGAGGGAGCTGAAAGTTGGAGTTGCCAAACGTCAGCCACCAAACCTTCATGATTTGGAGAGGATCTGCCAAGAGGAGTGGGCCAAAATCCCTCCTGAGATGTGTGCAAAGCTGGTGGCCAACTCCAGGTAACGCCTGACCTCTGGGATTGCCAAGAAGGGATTTGCCAGCAAGCACTAAGCCCTGTTTGGTGAAGGGGGTGAGATACCTGTGTTCCCTGGTGAAGCTGCAAATGAGCGCCTGATTTGTTAGCCATGCATTTCTTGTGAGTTTTTTCTTGCTCTTCTGTCTGTGAGTGTTCCGATGCAGCAGCTAGCATTGTATTTTGAGAGGGCTGATTTGTTTGTGAGTGGGCCGAGCTGGCAAACGAGCAGGGGATGAAAAGGTTGTTTGCTTGAGTGCAGGTGTGCAGCAGGAGGGCTTGGAGAGCGGGGAGGTAAAAGCGAATGTGAAAGAGCCATGGAGGAGGAGAGTGACCCCTGCTGGAGGAAAAGCAAAAGCCTACAGCACCTGGTATTCCCAGGCGGTCTCCCATCCAGGTACTAACCAGGCCCCGACCCTGCTTAGCTTCCGAGATCAGACGAGATCGGGCGCGTTCAGGGTGGTGTGGCCGTAGGCAGTACTCAGGCTCTCCTTCAAGCCTCTTCTACTTGTCACGGGCAGCCTGGCCTCCGCCTTTCCTCGGCTCTACTACCCAGGACAAGCCGCCTGCTGCTACTGCTGTTTCCTTTTCACCCACCGGCACAACTGACACACCGCCCCGTCTCTCCTCTCTCACTCACTCTCCTCAAACCCCTGCCCTCCCTCCCTCCCGCTGCTTTGCTCCCTCTTTAACCTCTTCCTGACCGCACCTCCTCACGCACAAGCACACCACACCAGCCTGGCCTCAACCGCTCCTCCTTCTCCTTCCCGCCTTCCCCTGGCCTGACTTCAAGCCTTTGGCTCGCAGGGCTGAGCAGCACACCAGCCGCAGGGAGCAAGCTTTGGACACAGCATCCGCAAAGCGCACCGCAAAGCAAGGGGCCAAGCTCGCTTGCCAGCCAGACCTCTCGGGGCGCCGCACAGCGCTCCCGCCTCCCTGCCCCTGACCCAAACCAAGGCTAGGGACCCTGCTGGCACCGGGGCCTACAAACGCCAGTTCCTTGCGCTCCGGCCCTCGCTCTTTTTCACCGCCCCAGTGGCCGGCTCCCCCTTGCGCACACCACAGGGCCCTGACGCTCAGGCCCCTGCCTCCAGCAGCGGGCCCAGCGCTCTAACCGCCTCAGGGCGCAGGTATCGTGGCCTTCGGCGGCTCTGTTGCTTCTGGCTGGCTTGGGGGGCCGGCGCGCGTGCCTTCCCCGCTGCTGTCCCCCGGCCTGGGGAGCGCAGCGGAATGTGTCGGCGCAAGGCGACTGGAGAGCAGGCGTGAGAGCGCCAAAGCGGCTGAGGAGAGCGCTGGCAAAGGGCTGGGCCGTGGAGCCTAAGCGGGATGCAGGACGGGGCTAGCTGGCTGGGGGGTGGCGTCTGAGCGTTGCTCCGCTGCCGGAGGGGACTGGATGCGTGGCCAGCTCCTGAGGGACACAGAGAAGAAAGCCAGCGTGTTTTGAAAAGAGCGGGCCGCAAAAGGGAAGCGGGCTCACAAAAGCCTAGGCTGGCCTGAGGACTTTGGGGGAGCTACAGTGAAGGAAAGGAGTATTTCACCCCCTGCTGATTTTGAATCTTTGCCCGCTCACAAACAAATGATCGATCGGTCTAAAAATCCAATGCTAGGTGTATTGACTGAGAGACAGACTAGCAAGAAAACATTCAAAAGCACTGCATGTCTAACCAATGATGCGCTGATTCGCATGTTCCTGAGGGAAATAAGTATTCCATCCCCTATCATTCAGCAGCATTTCTGGCTCCCAGGTGTCTTTCACACAGGTAACAAGCTGAGATTAGAAGCAGCCTCTTAAAGGGAGAGATGCTAATCTCATTTTCTTACCTGTATAAAAGACACCTGTCCACAGGAGCAATCAAACCATCAGATTCCAAACCCTCCACCACGGCAAAGACCAAAGAGCTGTCCAGGGATGTCAGCAACAGGATCGAAGACCTACACAAGGCTGGACTGGGCTACCAAACTATGGCCAAGCAGCTTGGTGAGAAGGTGACAACAGTCGGTGCAATCATTCGCAAATGGAAGAAACACAAAGCAACTGTCAGTCTCCCTAGGACCGGTGCACCGAGCAAGATCTCCCCTCGTGGAGTGTCAATGATCATGACAACAGTGAGGCATCATCCCAGAACTACGAGTGAGGATCTTGTCAATGATCTCCGGCCAGCTGGGACCGCAGTCACCAAGAGAACAATGGGTAACACACTACGCCGACGAGGATTGAAATCCCGCAGTGCCCGCAAGGTCCCTCTGCTCAAGAGAGCACCTGTACAGGCCCGTCTGAAGTTTACCACTGAACATCTGAATGAGGCAGAGCAGGACTGGTTGAAAGTGTCCTGGTCAGATGAGACCACCAAAATAGAGCTCTTTGGCATCAACTCAACTCGCCGCGTTTGGAGGAGGAGGAGGAGGACGAGGAATGCTGCCTATGACCCCAAGAACACCATCCCAACTGTCAAACATGGCGGTGGAAATATGCTGCTTTGGGGCTGTTTTTCTGCTAAGGGGACAGGACAACTGCACCGCATCAAGGGGACCATGGACGGGGCAACGGAGCGGCAAATCTTTGGCGAGAACCTTCTCCCCTCAGCCAGGGCATTGAAAATGAATGGCGGGTGGCTGTTCCAGCATGACAAGGAGCCAAAACACGCGGCCAAGGCAACAAAGCAGCGGCTGGAGAAGAAGCACGTTAAGCTCCTGGAGTGGCCTAGCCAGTCTCCAGACCTTCATCCGGCTGACAATATCTCTGTGGAGGGAGCTGAAAGTTGGAGTTGCTAAACGTCAGCCGCCAAACCTTCATGATTTGGAGAGGATCTGCCAAGAGGAGTGGGCCAAAATCCCTCCTGAGATGTGTGCAAAGCTGGTGGCCAACTCCAGGTAACGCCTGACCTCTGGGATTGCCAAGAAGGGATTTGCCAGCAAGCACTAAGCCCTGTTTGGTGAAGGGGGTGAGATACCTGTGTTCCCTGGTGAAGCTGCAAATGAGCGCCTGATTTGTTAGCCATGCATTTCTTGTGAGTTTTTTCTTGCTCTTCTGTCTGAGAGTGTTCCGATGCAGCAGCTAGCATTGTATTTTGAGAGGGCTGATTTGTTTGTGAGTGGGCCGAGCTGGCAAACGAGCAGGGGATGAAAAGGTTGTTTGCTTGAGTGCAGGTGTGCAGCAGGAGGGCTTGGAGAGCGGGGAGGTAAAAGTGAATGTGAAAGAGCCATGGAGGAGAGTGACCCCTGCTGGAGGAAAAGCAAAAGCCTACAGCACCTGGTATTCCCAGGCGGTCTCCCATCCAAGTACTAACCAGGCCCGACCCTGCTTAGCTTCCGAGATCAGACGAGATCGGGCGCGTTCAGGGTGGTGTGGCCGTAGGCAGTACTCAGGCTCTCCTTCAAGCCTCTTCTACTTGTCACGGGCAGCCTGGCCTCCGCCTTTCCTCGGCTCTACTACCCAGGACAAGCCGCCTGCTGCTACTGCTCTTTCCTTTTCACCCACCGGCACAACTGACACACACCACCCCGTCTCTCCTCTCTCACTCACTCTCCTCAAACCCCTGCCTCCCTCCCTCCCGCTGCTTTGCTCCCTCTTTAACCTCTTCCTGACCGCACCTCCTCACGCACAAGCACACCACACCAGCCTGGCCTCAACCGCTCCTCCTTCTCCTTCCCGCCTTCCCCTGGCCTGACTTCAAGCCTTTGGCTCGCAGGGCTGAGCAGCACACCAGCCGCAGGGAGCAAGCTTTGGACACTGCAGCCGCAAAGCGCACCGCAAAGCAAGGGGCCAAGCTCGCTTGCCAGCCAGACCTCTCGGGGCGCCGCACAGCGCTCCCGCCTCCCTGCCCCTGACCCAAACCAAGGCTAGGGACCCTGCTGGCACCGGGGCCTACAAACGCCAGTTCCTTGCGCTCCGGCCCTCGCTCTTTTTCACCGCCCCAGTGGCCGGCTCCCCCTTGCGCACACCACAGGGCCCTGACGCTCAGGCCCCTGCCTCCAGCAGCGGGCCCAGCGCTCTAACCGCCTCAGGGCGCAGGTATCGTGGCCTTCGGCGGCTCTGTTGCTTCTGGCTGGCTTGGGGGGCCGGCGCGCGTGCCTTCCCCGCTGCTGTCCCCCGGCCTGGGGAGCGCAGCGGAATGTGTCGGCGCAAGGCGACTGGAGAGCAGGCGTGAGAGCGCCAAAGCGGCTGAGGAGAGCGCTGGCAAAGGGCTGGGCCGTGGAGCCTAAGCGGGATGCAGGACGGGGCTAGCTGGCTGGGGGGTGGCGTCTGAGCGTTGCTCCGCTGCCGGAGGGGACTGGATGCGTGGCCAGCTCCTGAGGGACACAGAGAAGAAAGCCAGCGTGTTTTGAAAAGAGCGGGCCGCAAAAGGGAAGCGGGCTCACAAAAGCCTAGGCTGGCCTGAGGACTTTGGGGGAGCTACAGTGAAGGAAAGGAGTATTTCACCCCCTGCTGATTTTGAATCTTTGCCCGCTCACAAACAAATGATCGATCGGTCTAAAAATCCAATGCTAGGTGTATTGACTGAGAGACAGACTAGCAAGAAAACATTCAAAAGCACTGCATGTCTAACCAATGATGCGCTGATTCGCATGTTCCTGAGGGAAAGAAGTATTCCATCCCCTATCATTCAGCAGCATTTCTGGCTCCCAGGTGTCTTTCACACAGGTAACAAGCTGAGATTAGAAGCAGCCTCTTAAAGGGAGAGATGCTAATCTCATTTTCTTACCTGTATAAAAGACACCTGTCCACAGGAGCAATCAAACCATCAGATTCCAAACCCTCCACCACGGCAAAGACCAAAGAGCTGTCCAGGGATGTCAGCAACAGGATCGAAGACCTACACAAGGCTGGACTGGGCTACCAAACTATGGCCAAGCAGCTTGGTGAGAAGGTGACAACAGTCGGTGCAATCATTCGCAAATGGAAGAAACACAAAGCAACTGTCAGTCTCCCTAGGACCGGTGCACCGAGCAAGATCTCCCCTCGTGGAGTGTCAATGATCATGACAACAGTGAGGCATCATCCCAGAACTACGAGTGAGGATCTTGTCAATGATCTCCGGCCAGCTGGGACCGCAGTCACCAAGAGAACAATGGGTAACACACTACGCCGACGAGGATTGAAATCCCGCAGTGCCCGCAAGGTCCCTCTGCTCAAGAGAGCACCTGTACAGGCCCGTCTGAAGTTTACCACTGAACATCTGAATGAGGCAGAGCAGGACTGGTTGAAAGTGTCCTGGTCAGATGAGACCACCAAAATGGAGCTCTTTGGCATCAACTCAACTCGCCGCGTTTGGAGGAGGAGGAGGAGGACGAGGAATGCTGCCTATGACCCCAAGAACACCATCCCAACTGTCAAACATGGCGGTGGAAATATGCTGCTTTGGGGCTGTTTTTCTGCTAAGGGGACAGGACAACTGCACCGCATCAAGGGGACCATGGACGGGGCAACGGAGCGGCAAATCTTTGGCGAGAACCTTCTCCCCTCAGCCAGGGCATTGAAAATGAATGGCGGGTGGCTGTTCCAGCATGACAAGGAGCCAAAACACGCGGCCAAGGCAACAAAGCAGCGGCTGGAGAAGAAGCACGTTAAGCTCCTGGAGTGGCCTAGCCAGTCTCCAGACCTTCATCCGGCTGACAATATCTCTGTGGAGGGAGCTGAAAGTTGGAGTTGCTAAACGTCAGCCGCCAAACCTTCATGATTTGGAGAGGATCTGCCAAGAGGAGTGGGCCAAAATCCCTCCTGAGATGTGTGCAAAGCTGGTGGCCAACTCCAGGTAACGCCTGACCTCTGGGATTGCCAAGAAGGGATTTGCCAGCAAGCACTAAGCCCTGTTTGGTGAAGGGGGTGAGATACCTGTGTTCCCTGGTGAAGCTGCAAATGAGCGCCTGATTTGTTAGCCATGCATTTCTTGTGAGTTTTTTCTTGCTCTTCTGTCTGAGAGTGTTCCGATGCAGCAGCTAGCATTGTATTTTGAGAGGGCTGATTTGTTTGTGAGTGGGCCGAGCTGGCAAACGAGCAGGGGATGAAAAGGTTGTTTGCTTGAGTGCAGGTGTGCAGCAGGAGGGCTTGGAGAGCGGGGAGGTAAAAGCGAATGTGAAAGAGCCATGGAGGAGGAGAGTGACCCCTGCTGGAGGAAAAGCAAAAGCCTACAGCACCTGGTATTCCCAGGCGGTCTCCCATCCAAGTACTAACCAGGCCCGACCCTGCTTAGCTTCCGAGATCAGACGAGATCGGGCACGTTCAGGGTGGTGTGGCCGTAGGCAGTACTCAGGCTCTCCTTCAAGCCTCTTCTACTTGTCACGGGCAGCCTGGCCTCCGCCTTTCCTCGGCTCTACTACCCAGGACAAGCCGCCTGCTGCTACTGCTCTTTCCTTTTCACCCACCGGCACAACTGACACACACCGCCCCGTCTCTCCTCTCTCACTCACTCTCCTCAAACCCCTGCCTCCCTCCCTCCCGCTGCTTTGCTCCCTCTTTAACCTCTTCCTGACCGCACCTCCTCACGCACAAGCACACCACACCAGCCTGGCCTCAACCGCTCCTCCTTCTCCTTCCCGCCTTCCCCTGGCCTGACTTCAAGCCTTTGGCTCGCAGGGCTGAGCAGCACACCAGCCGCAGGGAGCAAGCTTTGGACACTGCAGCCGCAAAGCGCACCGCAAAGCAAGGGGCCAAGCTCGCTTGCCAGCCAGACCTCTCGGGGCGCCGCACAGCGCTCCCGCCTCCCTGCCCCTGACCCAAACCAAGGCTAGGGACCCTGCTGGCACCGGGGCCTACAAACGCCAGTTCCTTGCGCTCCGGCCCTCGCTCTTTTTCACCGCCCCAGTGGCCGGCTCCCCCTTGCGCACACCACAGGGCCCTGACGCTCAGGCCCCTGCCTCCAGCAGCGGGCCCAGCGCTCTAACCGCCTCAGGGCGCAGGTATCGTGGCCTTCGGCGGCTCTGTTGCTTCTGGCTGGCTTGGGGGGCCGGCGCGCGTGCCTTCCCCGCTGCTGTCCCCCGGCCTGGGGAGCGCAGCGGAATGTGTCGGCGCAAGGCGACTGGAGAGCAGGCGTGAGAGCGCCAAAGCGGCTGAGGATAGCGCTGGCAAAGGGCTGGGCCGTGGAGCCAAAGCGGGATGCAGGACGGGGCTAGCTGGCTGGGGGGTGGCGTCTGAGCGTTGCTCCGCTGCCGGAGGGGGCTGGATGCGTGGCCAGCTCCTGAGGGACACAGAGAAGAAAGCCAGCGTGTTTTGAAAAGAGCGGGCCGCAAAAGGGAAGCGGGCTCACAAAAGCCTAGGCTTGCCTGAGGACTTTGGGGGAGCTACAGTGAAGGAAAGGAGTATTTCACCCCCTGCTGATTTTGAATCTTTGCCCGCTCACAAACAAATGATCGATCGGTCTAAAAATCCAATGCTAGGTGTATTGACTGAGAGACAGACTAGCAAGAAAACATTCAAAAGCACTGCATGTCTAACCAATGATGCGCTGATTCGCATGTTCCTGAGGGAAAGAAGTATTCCATCCCCTATCATTCAGCAGCATTTCTGGCTCCCAGGTGTCTTTCACACAGGTAACAAGCTGAGATTAGAAGAAGCCTCTTAAAGGGAGAGATGCTAATCTCATTTTCTTACCTGTATAAAAGACACCTGTCCACAGGAGCAATCAAACCATCAGATTCCAAACCCTCCACCACGGCAAAGACCAAAGAGCTGTCCAGGGATGTCAGCAACAGGATCGAAGACCTACACAAGGCTGGACTGGGCTACCAAACTATGGCCAAGCAGCTTAGTGAGAAGGTGACAACAGTCGGTGCAATCATTCGCAAATGGAAGAAACACAAAGCAACTGTCAGTCTCCCTAGGACCGGTGCACCGAGCAAGATCTCCCCTCGTGGAGTGTCAATGATCATGACAACAGTGAGGCATCATCCCAGAACTACGAGTGAGGATCTTGTCAATGATCTCCGGCCAGCTGGGACCGCAGTCACCAAGAGAACAATGGGTAACACACTACGCCGACGAGGATTGAAATCCCGCAGTGCCCGCAAGGTCCCTCTGCTCAAGAGAGCACCTGTCCAGGCCCGTCTGAAGTTTACCACTGAACATCTGAATGAGGCAGAGCAGGACTGGTTGAAAGTGTCCTGGTCAGATGAGACCACCAAAATGGAGCTCTTTGGCATCAACTCAACTCGCCGCGTTTGGAGGAGGAGGAGGAGGACGAGGAATGCTGCCTATGACCCCAAGAACACCATCCCAACTGTCAAACATGGCGGTGGAAATATGCTGCTTTGGGGGTGTTTTTCTGCTAAGGGGACAGGACAACTGCACCGCATCAAGGGGACCATGGACGGGGCAACGGAGCGGCAAATCTTGGGCGAGAACCTTCTCCCCTCAGCCAGGGCATTGAAAATGAATGGCGGGTGGCTGTTCCAGCATGACAAGGAGCCAAAACACGCGGCCAAGGCAACAAAGCAGCGGCTGGAGAAGAAGCACGTTAAGCTCCTGGAGTGGCCTAGCCAGTCTCCAGACCTTCATCCGGCTGACAATATCTCTGTGGAGGGAGCTGAAAGTTGGAGTTGCTAAACGTCAGCCGCCAAACCTTCATGATTTGGAGAGGATCTGCCAAGAGGAGTGGGCCAAAATCCCTCCTGAGATGTGTGCAAAGCTGGTGGCCAACTCCAGGTAACGCCTGACCTCTGGGATTGCCAAGAAGGGATTTGCCAGCAAGCACTAAGCCCTGTTTGGTGAAGGGGGTGAGATACCTGTGTTCCCTGGTGAAGCTGCAAATGAGCGCCTGATTTGTTAGCCATGCATTTCTTGTGAGTTTTTTCTTGCTCTTCTGTCTGTGAGTGTTCCGATGCAGCAGCTAGCATTGTATTTTGAGAGGGCTGATTTGTTTGTGAGTGGGCCGAGCTGGCAAACGAGCAGGGGATGAAAAGGTTGTTTGCTTGAGTGCAGGTGTGCAGCAGGAGGGCTTGGAGAGCGGGGAGGTAAAAGTGAATGTGAAAGAGGAGCCATGGAGGAGGAGAGTGACCCCTGCTGGAGGAAAAGCAAAAGCCTACAGCACCTGGTATTCCCAGGCGGTCTCCCATCCAGGTACTAACCAGGCCCGACCCTGCTTAGCTTCCGAGATCAGACGAGATCGGGCGTGTTCAGGGTGGTGTGGCCGTAGGCAGTACTCAGGCTCTCCTTCAAGCCTCTTCTACTTGTCACGGGCAGCCTGGCCTCCGCCTTTCCTCGGCTCTACTACCCAGGACAAGCCGCCTGCTGCTACTGCTCTTTCCTTTTCACCCACCGGCACAACTGACACACACCGCCCCGTCTCTCCTCTCTCACTCACTCTCCTCAAACCCCTGCCTCCCTCCCTCCCGCTGCTTTGCTCCCTCTTTAACCTCTTCCTGACCGCACCTCCTCACGCACAAGCACACCACACCAGCCTGGCCTCAACCGCTCCTCCTTCTCCTTCCCGCCTTCCCCTGGCCTGACTTCAAGCCTTTGGCTCGCAGGGCTGAGCAGCACACCAGCCGCAGGGAGCAAGCTTTGGACACAGCAGCCGCAAAGCGCACCGCAAAGCAAGGGGCCAAGCTCGCTTGCCAGCCAGACCTCTCGGGGCGCCGCACAGCGCTCCCGCCTCCCTGCCCCTGACCCAAACCAAGGCTAGGGACCCTGCTGGCACCGGGGCCTACAAACGCCAGTTCCTTGCGCTCCGGCCCTCGCTCTTTTTCACCGCCCCAGTGGCCGGCTCCCCCTTGCGCACACCACAGGGCCCTGACGCTCAGGCCCCTGCCTCCAGCAGCGGGCCCAGCGCTCTAACCGCCTCAGGGCGCAGGTATCGTGGCCTTCGGCGGCTCTGTTGCTTCTGGCTGGCTTGGGGGGCCGGCGCGCGTGCCTTCCCCGCTGCTGTCCCCCGGCCTGGGGAGCGCAGCGGAATGTGTCGGCGCAAGGCGACTGGAGAGCAGGCGTGAGAGCGCCAAAGCGGCTGAGGATAGCGCTGGCAAAGGGCTGGGCCGTGGAGCCAAAGCGGGATGCAGGACGGGGCTAGCTGGCTGGGGGGTGGCGTCTGAGCGTTGCTCCGCTGCCGGAGGGGGCTGGATGCGTGGCCAGCTCCTGAGGGACACAGAGAAGAAAGCCAGCGTGTTTTGAAAAGAGCGGGCCGCAAAAGGGAAGCGGGCTCACAAAAGCCTAGGCTTGCCTGAGGACTTTGGGGGAGCTACAGTGAAGGAAAGGAGTATTTCACCCCCTGCTGATTTTGAATCTTTGCCCGCTCACAAACAAATGATCGATCGGTCTAAAAATCCAATGCTAGGTGTATTGACTGAGAGACAGACTAGCAAGAAAACATTCAAAAGCACTGCATGTCTAACCAATGATGCGCTGATTCGCATGTTCCTGAGGGAAAGAAGTATTCCATCCCCTATCATTCAGCAGCATTTCTGGCTCCCAGGTGTCTTTCACACAGGTAACAAGCTGAGATTAGAAGAAGCCTCTTAAAGGGAGAGATGCTAATCTCATTTTCTTACCTGTATAAAAGACACCTGTCCACAGGAGCAATCAAACCATCAGATTCCAAACCCTCCACCACGGCAAAGACCAAAGAGCTGTCCAGGGATGTCAGCAACAGGATCGAAGACCTACACAAGGCTGGACTGGGCTACCAAACTATGGCCAAGCAGCTTAGTGAGAAGGTGACAACAGTCGGTGCAATCATTCGCAAATGGAAGAAACACAAAGCAACTGTCAGTCTCCCTAGGACCGGTGCACCGAGCAAGATCTCCCCTCGTGGAGTGTCAATGATCATGACAACAGTGAGGCATCATCCCAGAACTACGAGTGAGGATCTTGTCAATGATCTCCGGCCAGCTGGGACCGCAGTCACCAAGAGAACAATGGGTAACACACTACGCCGACGAGGATTGAAATCCCGCAGTGCCCGCAAGGTCCCTCTGCTCAAGAGAGCACCTGTCCAGGCCCGTCTGAAGTTTACCACTGAACATCTGAATGAGGCAGAGCAGGACTGGTTGAAAGTGTCCTGGTCAGATGAGACCACCAAAATGGAGCTCTTTGGCATCAACTCAACTCGCCGCGTTTGGAGGAGGAGGAGGAGGACGAGGAATGCTGCCTATGACCCCAAGAACACCATCCCAACTGTCAAACATGGCGGTGGAAATATGCTGCTTTGGGGGTGTTTTTCTGCTAAGGGGACAGGACAACTGCACCGCATCAAGGGGACCATGGACGGGGCAACGGAGCGGCAAATCTTGGGCGAGAACCTTCTCCCCTCAGCCAGGGCATTGAAAATGAATGGCGGGTGGCTGTTCCAGCATGACAAGGAGCCAAAACACGCGGCCAAGGCAACAAAGCAGCGGCTGGAGAAGAAGCACGTTAAGCTCCTGGAGTGGCCTAGCCAGTCTCCAGACCTTCATCCGGCTGACAATATCTCTGTGGAGGGAGCTGAAAGTTGGAGTTGCTAAACGTCAGCCGCCAAACCTTCATGATTTGGAGAGGATCTGCCAAGAGGAGTGGGCCAAAATCCCTCCTGAGATGTGTGCAAAGCTGGTGGCCAACTCCAGGTAACGCCTGACCTCTGGGATTGCCAAGAAGGGATTTGCCAGCAAGCACTAAGCCCTGTTTGGTGAAGGGGGTGAGATACCTGTGTTCCCTGGTGAAGCTGCAAATGAGCGCCTGATTTGTTAGCCATGCATTTCTTGTGAGTTTTTTCTTGCTCTTCTGTCTGTGAGTGTTCCGATGCAGCAGCTAGCATTGTATTTTGAGAGGGCTGATTTGTTTGTGAGTGGGCCGAGCTGGCAAACGAGCAGGGGATGAAAAGGTTGTTTGCTTGAGTGCAGGTGTGCAGCAGGAGGGCTTGGAGAGCGGGGAGGTAAAAGTGAATGTGAAAGAGGAGCCATGGAGGAGGAGAGTGACCCCTGCTGGAGGAAAAGCAAAAGCCTACAGCACCTGGTATTCCCAGGCGGTCTCCCATCCAGGTACTAACCAGGCCCGACCCTGCTTAGCTTCCGAGATCAGACGAGATCGGGCGTGTTCAGGGTGGTGTGGCCGTAGGCAGTACTCAGGCTCTCCTTCAAGCCTCTTCTACTTGTCACGGGCAGCCTGGCCTCCGCCTTTCCTCGGCTCTACTACCCAGGACAAGCCGCCTGCTGCTACTGCTCTTTCCTTTTCACCCACCGGCACAACTGACACACACCGCCCCGTCTCTCCTCTCTCACTCACTCTCCTCAAACCCCTGCCTCCCTCCCTCCCGCTGCTTTGCTCCCTCTTTAACCTCTTCCTGACCGCACCTCCTCACGCACAAGCACACCACACCAGCCTGGCCTCAACCGCTCCTCCTTCTCCTTCCCGCCTTCCCCTGGCCTGACTTCAAGCCTTTGGCTCGCAGGGCTGAGCAGCACACCAGCCGCAGGGAGCAAGCTTTGGACACTGCAGCCGCAAAGCGCACCGCAAAGCAAGGGGCCAAGCTCGCTTGCCAGCCAGACCTCTCGGGGCGCCGCACAGCGCTCCCGCCTCCCTGCCCCTGACCCAAACCAAGGCTAGGGACCCTGCTGGCACCGGGGCCTACAAACGCCAGTTCCTTGCGCTCCGGCCCTCGCTCTTTTTCACCGCCCCAGTGGCCGGCTCCCCCTTGCGCACACCACAGGGCCCTGACGCTCAGGCCCCTGCCTCCAGCAGCGGGCCCAGCGCTCTAACCGCCTCAGGGCGCAGGTATCGTGGCCTTCGGCGGCTCTGTTGCTTCTGGCTGGCTTGGGGGGCCGGCGCGCGTGCCTTCCCCGCTGCTGTCCCCCGGCCTGGGGAGCGCAGCGGAATGTGTCGGCGCAAGGCGACTGGAGAGCAGGCGTGAGAGCGCCAAAGCGGCTGAGGAGAGCGCTGGCAAAGGGCTGGGCCGTGGAGCCTAAGCGGGATGCAGGACGGGGCTAGCTGGCTGGGGGGTGGCGTCTGAGCGTTGCTCCGCTGCCGGAGGGGACTGGATGCGTGGCCAGCTCCTGAGGGACACAGAGAAGAAAGCCAGCGTGTTTTGAAAAGAGCGGGCCGCAAAAGGGAAGCGGGCTCACAAAAGCCTAGGCTGGCCTGAGGACTTTGGGGGAGCTACAGTGAAGGAAAGGAGTATTTCACCCCCTGCTGATTTTGAATCTTTGCCCGCTCACAAACAAATGATCGATCGGTCTAAAAATCCAATGCTAGGTGTACTGACTGAGAGACAGACTAGCAAGAAAACATTCAAAAGCACTGCATGTCTAACCAATGATGCGCTGATTCGCATGTTCCTGAGGGAAATAAGTATTCCATCCCCTATCATTCAGCAGCATTTCTGGCTCCCAGGTGTCTTTCACACAGGTAACAAGCTGAGATTAGAAGCAGCCTCTTAAAGGGAGAGATGCTAATCTCATTTTCTTACCTGTATAAAAGACACCTGTCCACAGGAGCAATCAAACCATCAGATTCCAAACCCTCCACCACGGCAAAGACCAAAGAGCTGTCCAGGGATGTCAGCAACAGGATCGAAGACCTACACAAGGCTGGACTGGGCTACCAAACTATGGCCAAGCAGCTTGGTGAGAAGGTGACAACAGTCGGTGCAATCATTCGCAAATGGAAGAAACACAAAGCAACTGTCAGTCTCCCTAGGACCGGTGCACCGAGCAAGATCTCCCCTCGTGGAGTGTCAATGATCATGACAACAGTGAGGCATCATCCCAGAACTACGAGTGAGGATCTTGTCAATGATCTCCGGCCAGCTGGGACCGCAGTCACCAAGAGAACAATGGGTAACACACTACGCCGACGAGGATTGAAATCCCGCAGTGCCCGCAAGGTCCCTCTGCTCAAGAGAGCACCTGTCCAGGCCCGTCTGAAGTTTACCACTGAACATCTGAATGAGGCAGAGCAGGACTGGTTGAAAGTGTCCTGGTCAGATGAGACCACCAAAATGGAGCTCTTTGGCATCAACTCAACTCGCCGCGTTTGGAGGAGGAGGAGGAGGACGAGGAATGCTGCCTATGACCCCAAGAACACCATCCCAACTGTCAAACATGGCGGTGGAAATATGCTGCTTTGGGGGTGTTTTTCTGCTAAGGGGACAGGACAACTGCACCGCATCAAGGGGACCATGGACGGGGCAACGGAGCGGCAAATCTTTGGCGAGAACCTTCTCCCCTCAGCCAGGGCATTGAAAATGAATGGCGGGTGGCTGTTCCAGCATGACAAAGAGCCAAAACACGCGGCCAAGGCAACAAAGCAGCGGCTGGAGAAGAAGCACGTTAAGCTCCTGGAGTGGCCTAGCCAGTCTCCAGACCTTCATCCGGCTGACAATATCTCTGTGGAGGGAGCTGAAAGTTGGAGTTGCTAAACGTCAGCCGCCAAACCTTCATGATTTGGAGAGGATCTGCCAAGAGGAGTGGGCCAAAATCCCTCCTGAGATGTGTGCAAAGCTGGTGGCCAACTCCAGGTAACGCCTGACCTCTGGGATTGCCAAGAAGGGATTTGCCAGCAAGCACTAAGCCCTGTTTGGTGAAGGGGGTGAGATACCTGTGTTCCCTGGTGAAGCTGCAAATGAGCGCCTGATTTGTTAGCCATGCATTTCTTGTGAGTTTTTTCTTGCTCTTCTGTCTGTGAGTGTTCCGATGCAGCAGCTAGCATTGTATTTTGAGAGGGCTGATTTGTTTGTGAGTGGGCCGAGCTGGCAAACGAGCAGGGGATGAAAAGGTTGTTTGCTTGAGTGCAGGTGTGCAGCAGGAGGGCTTGGAGAGCGGGGAGGTAAAAGCGAATGTGAAAGAGCCATGGAGGAGGAGAGTGACCCCTGCTGGAGGAAAAGCAAAAGCCTACAGCACCTGGTATTCCCAGGCGGTCTCCCATCCAAGTACTAACCAGGCCCGACCCTGCTTAGCTTCCGAGATCAGACGAGATCGGGCACGTTCAGGGTGGTGTGGCCGTAGGCAGTACTCAGGCTCTCCTTCAAGCCTCTTCTACTTGTCACGGGCAGCCTGGCCTCCGCCTTTCCTCGGCTCTACTACCCAGGACAAGCCGCCTGCTGCTACTGCTGTTTCCTTTTCACCCACCGGCACAACTGACACACACCGCCCCGTCTCTCCTCTCTCACTCACTCTCCTCAAACCCCTGCCTCCCTCCCTCCCGCTGCTTTGCTCCCTCTTTAACCTCTTCCTGACCGCACCTCCTCACGCACAAGCACACCACACCAGCCTGGCCTCAACCGCTCCTCCTTCTCCTTCCCGCCTTCCCCTGGCCTGACTTCAAGCCTTTGGCTCGCAGGGCTGAGCAGCACACCAGCCGCAGGGAGCAAGCTTTGGACACAGCAGCCGCAAAGCGCACCGCAAAGCAAGGGGCCAAGCTCGCTTGCCAGCCAGACCTCTCGGGGCGCCGCACAGCGCTCCCGCCTCCCTGCCCCTGACCCAAACCAAGGCTAGGGACCCTGCTGGCACCGGGGCCTACAAACGCCAGTTCCTTGCGCTCCGGCCCTCGCTCTTTTTCACCGCCCCAGTGGCCGGCTCCCCCTTGCGCACACCACAGGGCCCTGACGCTCAGGCCCCTGCCTCCAGCAGCGGGCCCAGCGCTCTAACCGCCTCAGGGCGCAGGTATCGTGGCCTTCGGCGGCTCTGTTGCTTCTGGCTGGCTTGGGGGGCCGGCGCGCGTGCCTTCCCCGCTGCTGTCCCCCGGCCTGGGGAGCGCAGCGGAATGTGTCGGCGCAAGGCGACTGGAGAGCAGGCGTGAGAGCGCCAAAGCGGCTGAGGAGAGCGCTGGCAAAGGGCTGGGCCGTGGAGCCAAAGCGGGATGCAGGACGGGGCTAGCTGGCTGGGGGGTGGCGTCTGAGCGTTGCTCCGCTGCCGGAGGGGGCTGGATGCGTGGCCAGCTCCTGAGGGACACAGAGAAGAAAGCCAGCGTGTTTTGAAAAGAGCGGGCCGCAAAAGGGAAGCGGGCTCACAAAAGCCTAGGCTTGCCTGAGGACTTTGGGGGAGCTACAGTGAAGGAAAGGAGTATTTCACCCCCTGCTGATTTTGAATCTTTGCCCGCTCACAAACAAATGATCGATCGGTCTAAAAATCCAATGCTAGGTGTATTGACTGAGAGACAGACTAGCAAGAAAACATTCAAAAGCACTGCATGTCTAACCAATGATGCGCTGATTCGCATGTTCCTGAGGGAAAGAAGTATTCCATCCCCTATCATTCAGCAGCATTTCTGGCTCCCAGGTGTCTTTCACACAGGTAACAAGCTGAGATTAGAAGAAGCCTCTTAAAGGGAGAGATGCTAATCTCATTTTCTTACCTGTATAAAAGACACCTGTCCACAGGAGCAATCAAACCATCAGATTCCAAACCCTCCACCACGGCAAAGACCAAAGAGCTGTCCAGGGATGTCAGCAACAGGATCGAAGACCTACACAAGGCTGGACTGGGCTACCAAACTATGGCCAAGCAGCTTAGTGAGAAGGTGACAACAGTCGGTGCAATCATTCGCAAATGGAAGAAACACAAAGCAACTGTCAGTCTCCCTAGGACCGGTGCACCGAGCAAGATCTCCCCTCGTGGAGTGTCAATGATCATGACAACAGTGAGGCATCATCCCAGAACTACGAGTGAGGATCTTGTCAATGATCTCCGGCCAGCTGGGACCGCAGTCACCAAGAGAACAATGGGTAACACACTACGCCGACGAGGATTGAAATCCCGCAGTGCCCGCAAGGTCCCTCTGCTCAAGAGAGCACCTGTCCAGGCCCGTCTGAAGTTTACCACTGAACATCTGAATGAGGCAGAGCAGGACTGGTTGAAAGTGTCCTGGTCAGATGAGACCACCAAAATGGAGCTCTTTGGCATCAACTCAACTCGCCGCGTTTGGAGGAGGAGGAGGAGGACGAGGAATGCTGCCTATGACCCCAAGAACACCATCCCAACTGTCAAACATGGCGGTGGAAATATGCTGCTTTGGGGGTGTTTTTCTGCTAAGGGGACAGGACAACTGCACCGCATCAAGGGGACCATGGACGGGGCAACGGAGCGGCAAATCTTGGGCGAGAACCTTCTCGCCTCAGCCAGGGCATTGAAAATGAATGGCGGGTGGCTGTTCCAGCATGACAAGGAGCCAAAACACGCGGCCAAGGCAACAAAGCAGCGGCTGGAGAAGAAGCACGTTAAGCTCCTGGAGTGGCCTAGCCAGTCTCCAGACCTTCATCCGGCTGACAATATCTCTGTGGAGGGAGCTGAAAGTTGGAGTTGCTAAACGTCAGCCGCCAAACCTTCATGATTTGGAGAGGATCTGCCAAGAGGAGTGGGCCAAAATCCCTCCTGAGATGTGTGCAAAGCTGGTGGCCAACTCCAGGTAACGCCTGACCTCTGGGATTGCCAAGAAGGGATTTGCCAGCAAGCACTAAGCCCTGTTTGGTGAAGGGGGTGAGATACCTGTGTTCCCTGGTGAAGCTGCAAATGAGCGCCTGATTTGTTAGCCATGCATTTCTTGTGAGTTTTTTCTTGCTCTTCTGTCTGTGAGTGTTCCGATGCAGCAGCTAGCATTGTATTTTGAGAGGGCTGATTTGTTTGTGAGTGGGCCGAGCTGGCAAACGAGCAGGGGATGAAAAGGTTGTTTGCTTGAGTGCAGGTGTGCAGCAGGAGGGCTTGGAGAGCGGGGAGGTAAAAGTGAATGTGAAAGAGGAGCCATGGAGGAGGAGAGTGACCCCTGCTGGAGGAAAAGCAAAAGCCTACAGCACCTGGTATTCCCAGGCGGTCTCCCATCCAGGTACTAACCAGGCCCGACCCTGCTTAGCTTCCGAGATCAGACGAGATCGGGCGTGTTCAGGGTGGTGTGGCCGTAGGCAGTACTCAGGCTCTCCTTCAAGCCTCTTCTACTTGTCACGGGCAGCCTGGCCTCCGCCTTTCCTCGGCTCTACTACCCAGGACAAGCCGCCTGCTGCTACTGCTCTTTCCTTTTCACCCACCGGCACAACTGACACACACCGCCCCGTCTCTCCTCTCTCACTCACTCTCCTCAAACCCCTGCCTCCCTCCCTCCCGCTGCTTTGCTCCCTCTTTAACCTCTTCCTGACCGCACCTCCTCACGCACAAGCACACCACACCAGCCTGGCCTCAACCGCTCCTCCTTCTCCTTCCCGCCTTCCCCTGGCCTGACTTCAAGCCTTTGGCTCGCAGGGCTGAGCAGCACACCAGCCGCAGGGAGCAAGCTTTGGACACTGCAGCCGCAAAGCGCACCGCAAAGCAAGGGGCCAAGCTCGCTTGCCAGCCAGACCTCTCGGGGCGCCGCACAGCGCTCCCGCCTCCCTGCCCCTGACCCAAACCAAGGCTAGGGACCCTGCTGGCACCGGGGCCTACAAACGCCAGTTCCTTGCGCTCCGGCCCTCGCTCTTTTTCACCGCCCCAGTGGCCGGCTCCCCCTTGCGCACACCACAGGGCCCTGACGCTCAGGCCCCTGCCTCCAGCAGCGGGCCCAGCGCTCTAACCGCCTCAGGGCGCAGGTATCGTGGCCTTCGGCGGCTCTGTTGCTTCTGGCTGGCTTGGGGGGCCGGCGCGCGTGCCTTCCCCGCTGCTGTCCCCCGGCCTGGGGAGCGCAGCGGAATGTGTCGGCGCAAGGCGACTGGAGAGCAGGCGTGAGAGCGCCAAAGCGGCTGAGGAGAGCGCTGGCAAAGGGCTGGGCCGTGGAGCCTAAGCGGGATGCAGGACGGGGCTAGCTGGCTGGGGGGTGGCGTCTGAGCGTTGCTCCGCTGCCGGAGGGGACTGGATGCGTGGCCAGCTCCTGAGGGACACAGAGAAGAAAGCCAGCGTGTTTTGAAAAGAGCGGGCCGCAAAAGGGAAGCGGGCTCACAAAAGCCTAGGCTGGCCTGAGGACTTTGGGGGAGCTACAGTGAAGGAAAGGAGTATTTCACCCCCTGCTGATTTTGAATCTTTGCCCGCTCACAAACAAATGATCGATCGGTCTAAAAATCCAATGCTAGGTGTATTGACTGAGAGACAGACTAGCAAGAAAACATTCAAAAGCACTGCATGTCTAACCAATGATGCTCTGATTCGCATGTTCCTGAGGGAAATAAGTATTCCATCCCCTATCATTCAGCAGCATTTCTGGCTCCCAGGTGTCTTTCACACAGGTAACAAGCTGAGATTAGAAGCAGCCTCTTAAAGGGAGAGATGCTAATCTCATTTTCTTACCTGTATAAAAGACACCTGTCCACAGGAGCAATCAAACCATCAGATTCCAAACCCTCCACCACGGCAAAGACCAAAGAGCTGTCCAGGGATGTCAGCAACAGGATCGAAGACCTACACAAGGCTGGACTGGGCTACCAAACTATGGCCAAGCAGCTTAGTGAGAAGGTGACAACAGTCGGTGCAATCATTCGCAAATGGAAGAAACACAAAGCAACTGTCAGTCTCCCTAGGACCGGTGCACCGAGCAAGATCTCCCCTCGTGGAGTGTCAATGATCATGACAACAGTGAGGCATCATCCCAGAACTACGAGTGAGGATCTTGTCAATGATCTCCGGCCAGCTGGGACCGCAGTCACCAAGAGAACAATGGGTAACACACTACGCCGACGAGGATTGAAATCCCGCAGTGCCCGCAAGGTCCCTCTGCTCAAGAGAGCACATGTCCAGGCCCGTCTGAAGTTTGCCACTGAACATCTGAATGAGGCAGAGCAGGACTGGTTGAAAGTGTCCTGGTCAAATGAGACCACCAAAATGGAGCTCTTTGGCATCAACTCAACTCGCCGCGTTTGGAGGAGGAGGACGAGGAATGCTGCCTATGACCCCAAGAACACCATCCCAACTGTCAAACATGGCGGTGGAAATATGCTGCTTTGGGGGTGTTTTTCTGCTAAGGGGACAGGACAACTGCACCGCATCAAGGGGACCATGGACGGGGCAACAGAGCGGCAAATCTTGGGCGAGAACCTTCTCCCCTCAGCCAGGGCATTGAAAATGAATGGCGGGTGGCTGTTCCAGCATGACAAGGAGCCAAAACACGCGGCCAAGGCAACAAAGCAGCGGCTGGAGAAGAAGCACGTTAAGCTCCTGGAGTGGCCTAGCCAGTCTCCAGACCTTCATCCGGCTGACAATATCTCTGTGGAGGGAGCTGAAAGTTGGAGTTGCCAAACGTCAGCCGCCAAACCTTCATGATTTGGAGAGGATCTGCCAAGAGGAGTGGGCCAAAATCCCTCCTGAGATGTGTGCAAAGCTGGTGGCCAACTCCAGGTAACGCCTGACCTCTGGGATTGCCAAGAAGGGATTTGCCAGCAAGCACTAAGCCCTGTTTGGTGAAGGGGGTGAGATACCTGTGTTCCCTGGTGAAGCTGCAAATGAGCGCCTGATTTGTTAGCCATGCATTTCTTGTGAGTTTTTTCTTGCTCTTCTGTCTGTGAGTGTTCCGATGCAGCAGCTAGCATTGTATTTTGAGAGGGCTGATTTGTTTGTGAGTGGGCCGAGCTGGCAAACGAGCAGGGGATGAAAAGGTTGTTTGCTTGAGTGCAGGTGTGCAGCAGGAGGGCTTGGAGAGCGGGGAGGTAAAAGCGAATGTGAAAGAGCCATGGAGGAGAGTGACCCCTGCTGGAGGAAAAGCAAAAGCCTACAGCACCTGGTATTCCCAGGCGGTCTCCCATCCAAGTACTAACCAGGCCCGACCCTGCTTAGCTTCCGAGATCAGACAAGATCAGGTGCGTTCAAGTTGGTGTGGCCGTAGGCAGTACTCAGGCTCTCCTTCAAGCCTCTTCTACTTTTCACGGGCAGCCTGGCCTCCGCCTTTCCTCGGCTCTACTACCCAGGACAAGCCGCCTGCTGCTACTGCTGTTTCCTTTTCACCCACCGGCACAACTGACACACACCGCCCCGTCTCTCCTCTCTCACTCACTCTCCTCAAACCCCTGCCTCCCTCCCTCCCGCTGCTTTGCTCCCTCTTTAACCTCTTCCTGACCGCACCTCCTCACGCACAAGCACACCACACCAGCCTGGCCTCAACCGCTCCTCCTTCTCCTTCCCGCCTTCCCCTGGCCTGACTTCAAGCCTTTGGCTCGCAGGGCTGAGCAGCACACCAGCCGCAGGGAGCAAGCTTTGGACACAGCAGCCGCAAAGCGCACCGCAAAGCAAGGGGCCAAGCTCGCTTGCCAGCCAGACCTCTCGGGGCGCCGCACAGCGCTCCCGCCTCCCTGCCCCTGACCCAAACCAAGGCTAGGGACCCTGCTGGCACCGGGGCCTACAAACGCCAGTTCCTTGCGCTCCGGCCCTCGCTCTTTTTCACCGCCCCAGTGGCCGGCTCCCCCTTGCGCACACCACAGGGCCCTGACGCTCAGGCCCCTGCCTCCAGCAGCGGGCCCAGCGCTCTAACCGCCTCAGGGAGCAGGTATCGTGGCCTTCGGCGGCTCTGTTGCTTCTGGCTGGCTTGGGGGGCCGGCGCGCGTGCCTTCCCCGCTGCTGTCCCCCGGCCTGGGGAGCGCAGCAGAATGTGTCGGCGCAAGGCGACTGGAGAGCAGGCGTGAGAGCGCCAAAGCGGCTGAGGAGAGCGCTGGCAAAGGGCTGGGCCGTGGAGCCTAAGCGGGATGCAGGACGGGGCTAGCTGGCTGGGGGGTGGCGTCTGAGCGTTGCTCCGCTGCCGGAGGGGGCTGGATGCGTGGCCAGCTCCTGAGGGACACAGAGAAGAAAGCCAGCGTGTTTTGAAAAGAGCGGGCCGCAAACGGGAAGCGGGCTCACAAAAGCCTAGGCTGGCCTGAGGACTTTGGGGGAGCTACAGTGAAGGAAAGGAGTATTTCACCCCCTGCTGATTTTGAATCTTTGCCCGCTCACAAACAAATGATCGATCGGTCTAAAAATCCAATGCTAGGTGTATTGACTGAGAGACAGACTAGCAAGAAAACATTCAAAAGCACTGCATGTCTAACCAATGATGCGCTGATTCGCATGTTCCTGAGGGAAATAAGTATTCCATCCCCTATCATTCAGCAGCATTTCTGGCTCCCAGGTGTCTTTCACACAGGTAACAAGCTGAGATTAGAAGCAGCCTCTTAAAGGGAGAGATGCTAATCTCATTTTCTTACCTGTATAAAAGACACCTGTCCACAGGAGCAATCAAACCATCAGATTCCAAACCCTCCACCACGGCAAAGACCAAAGAGCTGTCCAGGGATGTCAGCAACAGGATCGAAGACCTACACAAGGCTGGACTGGGCTACCAAACTATGGCCAAGCAGCTTAGTGAGAAGGTGACAACAGTCGGTGCAATCATTCGCAAATGGAAGAAACACAAAGCAACTGTCAGTCTCCCTAGGACCGGTGCACCGTGCAAGATCTCCCCTCGTGGAGTGTCAATGATCATGACAACAGTGAGGCATCATCCCAGAACTACGAGTGAGGATCTTGTCAATGATCTCCGGCCAGCTGGGACCGCAGTCACCAAGAGAACAATGGGTAACACACTACGCCGACGAGGATTGAAATCCCGCAGTGCCCGCAAGGTCCCTCTGCTCAAGAGAGCACATGTCCAGGCCCGTCTGAAGTTTGCCACTGAACATCTGAATGAGGCAGAGCAGGACTGGTTGAAAGTGTCCTGGTCAGATGAGACCACCAAAATGGAGCTCTTTGGCATCAACTCAACTCGCCGCGTTTGGAGGAGGAGGAGGAGGACGAGGAATGCTGCCTATGACCCCAAGAACACCATCCCAACTGTCAAACATGGCGGTGGAAATATGCTGCTTTGGGGGTGTTTTTCTGCTAAGGGGACAGGACAACTGCACCGCATCAAGGGGACCATGGACGGGGCAACGGAGCGGCAAATCTTGGGCGAGAACCTTCTCCCCTCAGCCAGGGCATTGAAAATGAATGGCGGGTGGCTGTTCCAGCATGACAAGGAGCCAAAACACGCGGCCAAGGCAACAAAGCAGCGGCTGGAGAAGAAGCACGTTAAGCTCCTGGAGTGGCCTAGCCAGTCTCCAGACCTTCATCCGGCTGACAATATCTCTGTGGAGGGAGCTGAAAGTTGGAGTTGCCAAACGTCAGCCGCCAAACCTTCATGATTTGGAGAGGATCTGCCAAGAGGAGTGGGCCAAAATCCCTCCTGAGATGTGTGCAAAGCTGGTGGCCAACTCCAGGTAACGCCTGACCTCTGGGATTGCCAAGAAGGGATTTGCCAGCAAGCACTAAGCCCTGTTTGGTGAAGGGGGTGAGATACCTGTGTTCCCTGGTGAAGCTGCAAATGAGCGCCTGATTTGTTAGCCATGCATTTCTTGTGAGTTTTTTCTTGCTCTTCTGTCTGTGAGTGTTCCGATGCAGCAGCTAGCATTGTATTTTGAGAGGGCTGATTTGTTTGTGAGTGGGCCGAGCTGGCAAACGAGCAGGGGATGAAAAGGTTGTTTGCTTGAGTGCAGGTGTGCAGCAGGAGGGCTTGGAGAGCGGGGAGGTAAAAGCGAATGTGAAAGAGCCATGGAGGAGAGTGACCCCTGCTGGAGGAAAAGCAAAAGCCTACAGCACCTGGTATTCCCAGGCGGTCTCCCATCCAAGTACTAACCAGGCCCGACCCTGCTTAGCTTCCGAGATCAGACAAGATCAGGTGCGTTCAAGTTGGTGTGGCCGTAGGCAGTACTCAGGCTCTCCTTCAAGCCTCTTCTACTTGTCACGGGCAGCCTGGCCTCCGCCTTTCCTCGGCTCTACTACCCAGGACAAGCCGCCTGCTGCTACTGCTGTTTCCTTTTCACCCACCGGCACAACTGACACACACCGCCCCGTCTCTCCTCTCTCACTCACTCTCCTCAAACCCCTGCCTCCCTCCCTCCCGCTGCTTTGCTCCCTCTTTAACCTCTTCCTGACCGCACCTCCTCACGCACAAGCACACCACACCAGCCTGGCCTCAACCGCTCCTCCTTCTCCTTCCCGCCTTCCCCTGGCCTGACTTCAAGCCTTTGGCTCGCAGGGCTGAGCAGCACACCAGCCGCAGGGAGCAAGCTTTGGACACAGCAGCCGCAAAGCGCACCGCAAAGCAAGGGGCCAAGCTCGCTTGCCAGCCAGACCTCTCGGGGCGCCGCACAGCGCTCCCGCCTCCCTGCCCCTGACCCAAACCAAGGCTAGGGACCCTGCTGGCACCGGGGCCTACAAACGCCAGTTCCTTGCGCTCCGGCCCTCGCTCTTTTTCACCGCCCCAGTGGCCGGCTCCCCCTTGCGCACACCACAGGGCCCTGACGCTCAGGCCCCTGCCTCCAGCAGCGGGCCCAGCGCTCTAACCGCCTCAGGGAGCAGGTATCGTGGCCTTCGGCGGCTCTGTTGCTTCTGGCTGGCTTGGGGGGCCGGCGCGCGTGCCTTCCCCGCTGCTGTCCCCCGGCCTGGGGAGCGCAGCAGAATGTGTCGGCGCAAGGCGACTGGAGAGCAGGCGTGAGAGCGCCAAAGCGGCTGAGGAGAGCGCTGGCAAAGGGCTGGGCCGTGGAGCCTAAGCGGGATGCAGGACGGGGCTAGCTGGCTGGGGGGTGGCGTCTGAGCGTTGCTCCGCTGCCGGAGGGGGCTGGATGCGTGGCCAGCTTCTGAGGGACACAGAGAAGAAAGCCAGCGTGTTTTGAAAAGAGCGGGCCGCAAACGGGAAGCGGGCTCACAAAAGCCTAGGCTGGCCTGAGGACTTTGGGGGAGCTACAGTGAAGGAAAGGAGTATTTCACCCCCTGCTGATTTTGAATCTTTGCCCGCTCACAAACAAATGATCGATCGGTCTAAAAATCCAATGCTAGGTGTATTGACTGAGAGACAGACTAGCAAGAAAACATTCAAAAGCACTGCATGTCTAACCAATGATGCGCTGATTCGCATGTTCCTGAGGGAAAGAAGTATTCCATCCCCTATCATTCAGCAGCATTTCTGGCTCCCAGGTGTCTTTCACACAGGTAACAAGCTGAGATTAGAAGCAGCCTCTTAAAGGGAGAGATGCTAATCTCATTTTCTTACCTGTATAAAAGACACCTGTCCACAGGAGCAATCAAACCATCAGATTCCAAACCCTCCACCACGGCAAAGACCAAAGAGCTGTCCAGGGATGTCAGCAACAGGATCGAAGACCTACACAAGGCTGGACTGGGCTACCAAACTATGGCCAAGCAGCTTAGTGAGAAGGTGACAACAGTCGGTGCAATCATTCGCAAATGGAAGAAACACAAAGCAACTGTCAGTCTCCCTAGGACCGGTGCACCGTGCAAGATCTCCCCTCGTGGAGTGTCAATGATCATGACAACAGTGAGGCATCATCCCAGAACTACGAGTGAGGATCTTGTCAATGATCTCCGGCCAGCTGGGACCGCAGTCACCAAGAGAACAATGGGTAACACACTACGCCGACGAGGATTGAAATCCCGCAGTGCCCGCAAGGTCCCTCTGCTCAAGAGAGCACATGTCCAGGCCCGTCTGAAGTTTGCCACTGAACATCTGAATGAGGCAGAGCAGGACTGGTTGAAAGTGTCCTGGTCAGATGAGACCACCAAAATGGAGCTCTTTGGCATCAACTCAACTCGCCGCGTTTGGAGGAGGAGGAGGAGGACGAGGAATGCTGCCTATGACCCCAAGAACACCATCCCAACTGTCAAACATGGCGGTGGAAATATGCTGCTTTGGGGGTGTTTTTCTGCTAAGGGGACAGGACAACTGCACCGCATCAAGGGGACCATGGACGGGGCAACGGAGCGGCAAATCTTGGGCGAGAACCTTCTCCCCTCAGCCAGGGCATTGAAAATGAATGGCGGGTGGCTGTTCCAGCATGACAAGGAGCCAAAACACGCGGCCAAGGCAACAAAGCAGCGGCTGGAGAAGAAGCACGTTAAGCTCCTGGAGTGGCCTAGCCAGTCTCCAGACCTTCATCCGGCTGACAATATCTCTGTGGAGGGAGCTGAAAGTTGGAGTTGCCAAACGTCAGCCGCCAAACCTTCATGATTTGGAGAGGATCTGCCAAGAGGAGTGGGCCAAAATCCCTCCTGAGATGTGTGCAAAGCTGGTGGCCAACTCCAGGTAACGCCTGACCTCTGGGATTGCCAAGAAGGGATTTGCCAGCAAGCACTAAGCCCTGTTTGGTGAAGGGGGTGAGATACCTGTGTTCCCTGGTGAAGCTGCAAATGAGCGCCTGATTTGTTAGCCATGCATTTCTTGTGAGTTTTTTCTTGCTCTTCTGTCTGTGAGTGTTCCGATGCAGCAGCTAGCATTGTATTTTGAGAGGGCTGATTTGTTTGTGAGTGGGCCGAGCTGGCAAACGAGCAGGGGATGAAAAGGTTGTTTGCTTGAGTGCAGGTGTGCAGCAGGAGGGCTTGGAGAGCGGGGAGGTAAAAGCGAATGTGAAAGAGCCATGGAGGAGAGTGACCCCTGCTGGAGGAAAAGCAAAAGCCTACAGCACCTGGTATTCCCAGGCGGTCTCCCATCCAAGTACTAACCAGGCCCGACCCTGCTTAGCTTCCGAGATCAGACGAGATCGGGCGCGTTCAGGGTGGTGTGGCCGTAGGCAGTACTCAGGCTCTCCTTCAAGCCTCTTCTACTTGTCACGGGCAGCCTGGCCTCCGCCTTTCCTCGGCTCTACTACCCAGGACAAGCCGCCTGCTGCTACTGCTCTTTCCTTTTCACCCACCGGCACAACTGACACACACCGCCCCGTCTCTCCTCTCTCACTCACTCTCCTCAAACCCCTGCCTCCCTCCCTCCCGCTGCTTTGCTCCCTCTTTAACCTCTTCCTGACCGCACCTCCTCACGCACAAGCACACCACACCAGCCTGGCCTCAACCGCTCCTCCTTCTCCTTCCCGCCTTCCCCTGGCCTGACTTCAAGCCTTTGGCTCGCAGGGCTGAGCAGCACACCAGCCGCAGGGAGCAAGCTTTGGACACAGCAGCCGCAAAGCACACCGCAAAGCAAGGGGCCAAGCTCGCTTGCCAGCCAGACCTCTCGGGGCGCCGCACAGCGCTCCCGCCTCCCTGCCCCTGACCCAAACCAAGGCTAGGGACCCTGCTGGCACCGGGGCCTACAAACGCCAGTTCCTTGCGCTCCGGCCCTCGCTCTTTTTCACCGCCCCAGTGGCCGGCTCCCCCTTGCGCACACCACAGGGCCCTGACGCTCAGGCCCCTGCCTCCAGCAGCGGGCCCAGCGCTCTAACCGCCTCAGGGCGCAGGTATCGTGGCCTTCGGCGGCTCTGTTGCTTCTGGCTGGCTTGGGGGGCCGGCGCGCGTGCCTTCCCCGCTGCTGTCCCCCGGCCTGGGGAGCGCAGCGGAATGTGTCGGCGCAAGGCGACTGGAGAGCAGGCGTGAGAGCGCCAAAGCGGCTGAGGAGAGCGCTGGCAAAGGGCTGGGCCGTGGAGCCAAAGCGGGATGCAGGACGGGGCTAGCTGGCTGGGGGGTGGCGTCTGAGCGTTGCTCCGCTGCCGGAGGGGGCTGGATGCATGGCCAGCTCCTGAGGGACACAGAGAAGAAAGCCAGCGTGTTTTGAAAAGAGCGGGCCGCAAAAGGGAAGCGGGCTCACAAAAGCCTAGGCTTGCCTGAGGACTTTGGGGGAGCTACAGTGAAGGAAAGGAGTATTTCACCCCCTGCTGATTTTGAATCTTTGCCTGCTCACAAACAAATGATCGATCGGTCTAAAAATCCAATGCTAGGTGTATTGACTGAGAGACAGACTAGCAAGAAAACATTCAAAAGCACTGCATGTCTAACCAATGATGCACTGATTCGCATGTTCCTGAGGGAAATAAGTATTCCATCCCCTATCATTCAGCAGCATTTCTGGCTCCCAGGTGTCTTTCACACAGGTAACAAGCTGAGATTAGAAGAAGCCTCTTAAAGGGAGAGATGCTAATCTCATTTTCTTACCTGTATAAAAGACACCTGTCCACAGGAGCAATCAAACCATCAGATTCCAAACCCTCCACCACGGCAAAGACCAAAGAGCTGTCCAGGGATGTCAGCAACAGGATCGAAGACCTACACAAGGCTGGACTGGGCTACCAAACTATGGCCAAGCAGCTTAGTGAGAAGGTGACAACAGTCGGTGCAATCATTCGCAAATGGAAGAAACACAAAGCAACTGTCAGTCTCCCTAGGACCGGTGCACCGAGCAAGATCTCCCCTCGTGGAGTGTCAATGATCATGACAACAGTGAGGCATCATCCCAGAACTACGAGTGAGGATCTTGTCAATGATCTCCGGCCAGCTGGGACCGCAGTCACCAAGAGAACAATGGGTAACACACTACGCCGACGAGGATTGAAATCCCGCAGTGCCCGCAAGGTCCCTCTGCTCAAGAGAGCACATGTCCAGGCCCGTCTGAAGTTTACCACTGAACATCTGAATGAGGCAGAGCAGGACTGGTTGAAAGTGTCCTGGTCAGATGAGACCACCAAAATGGAGCTCTTTGGCATCAACTCAACTCGCCGCGTTTGGAGGAGGAGGAGGAGGACGAGGAATGCTGCCTATGACCCCAAGAACACCATCCCAACTGTCAAACATGGCGGTGGAAATATGCTGCTTTGGGGGTGTTTTTCTGCTAAGGGGACAGGACAACTGCACCGCATCAAGGGGACCATGGACGGGGCAACGGAGCGGCAAATCTTTGGCGAGAACCTTCTCCCCTCAGCCAGGGCATTGAAAATGAATGGCGGGTGGCTGTTCCAGCATGACAAGGAGCCAAAACACGCGGCCAAGGCAACAAAGCAGCGGCTGGAGAAGAAGCACGTTAAGCTCCTGGAGTGGCCTAGCCAGTCTCCAGACCTTCATCCGGCTGACAATATCTCTGTGGAGGGAGCTGAAAGTTGGAGTTGCTAAACGTCAGCCGCCAAACCTTCATGATTTGGAGAGGATCTGCCAAGAGGAGTGGGCCAAAATCCCTCCTGAGATGTGTGCAAAGCTGGTGGCCAACTCCAGGTAACGCCTGACCTCTGGGATTGCCAAGAAGGGATTTGCCAGCAAGCACTAAGCCCTGTTTGGTGAAGGGGGTGAGATACCTGTGTTCCCTGGTGAAGCTGCAAATGAGCGCCTGATTTGTTAGCCATGCATTTCTTGTGAGTTTTTTCTTGCTCTTCTGTCTGTGAGTGTTCCGATGCAGCAGCTAGCATTGTATTTTGAGAGGGCTGATTTGTTTGTGAGTGGGCCGAGCTGGCAAACGAGCAGGGGATGAAAAGGTTGTTTGCTTGAGTGCAGGTGTGCAGCAGGAGGGCTTGGAGAGCGGGGAGGTAAAAGTGAATGTGAAAGAGGAGCCATGGAGGAGGAGAGTGACCCCTGCTGGAGGAAAAGCAAAAGCCTACAGCACCTGGTATTCCCAGGCGGTCTCCCATCCAGGTACTAACCAGGCCCGACCCTGCTTAGCTTCCGAGATCAGACGAGATCGGGCGCGTTCAGGGTGGTGTGGCCGTAGGCAGTACTCAGGCTCTCCTTCAAGCCTCTTCTACTTGTCACGGGCAGCCTGGCCTCCGCCTTTCCTCGGCTCTACTACCCAGGACAAGCCGCCTGCTGCTACTGCTCTTTCCTTTTCACCCACCGGCACAACTGACACACACCGCCCCGTCTCTCCTCTCTCACTCACTCTCCTCAAACCCCTGCCTCCCTCCCTCCCGCTGCTTTGCTCCCTCTTTAACCTCTTCCTGACCGCACCTCCTCACGCACAAGCACACCACACCAGCCTGGCCTCAACCGCTCCTCCTTCTCCTTCCCGCCTTCCCCTGGCCTGACTTCAAGCCTTTGGCTCGCAGGGCTGAGCAGCACACCAGCCGCAGGGAGCAAGCTTTGGACACTGCAGCCGCAAAGCGCACCGCAAAGCAAGGGGCCAAGCTCGCTTGCCAGCCAGACCTCTCGGGGCGCCGCACAGCGCTCCCGCCTCCCTGCCCCTGACCCAAACCAAGGCTAGGGACCCTGCTGGCACCGGGGCCTACAAACGCCAGTTCCTTGCACTCCGGCCCTCGCTCTTTTTCACCGCCCCAGTGGCCGGCTCCCCCTTGCGCACACCACAGGGCCCTGACGCTCAGGCCCCTGCCTCCAGCAGCGGGCCCAGCGCTCTAACCGCCTCAGGGCGCAGGTATCGTGGCCTTCGGCGGCTCTGTTGCTTCTGGCTGGCTTGGGGGGCCGGCGCGCGTGCCTTCCCCGCTGCTGTCCCCCGGCCTGGGGAGCGCAGCGGAATGTGTCGGCGCAAGGCGACTGGAGAGCAGGCGTGAGAGCGCCAAAGCGGCTGAGGAGAGCGCTGGCAAAGGGCTGGGCCGTGGAGCCTAAGCGGGATGCAGGACGGGGCTAGCTGGCTGGGGGGTGGCGTCTGAGCGTTGCTTCGCTGCCGGAGAGGGCTGGATGCGTGGCCAGCTCCTGAGGGACACAGAGAAGAAAGCCAGCGTGTTTTGAAAAGAGCGGGCCGCAAAAGGGAAGCGGGCTCACAAAAGCCTAGGCTGGCCTGAGGACTTTGGGGGAGCTACAGTGAAGGAAAGGAGTATTTCACCCCCTGCTGATTTTGAATCTTTGCCCGCTCACAAACAAATGATCGATCGGTCTAAAAATCCAATGCTAGGTGTATTGACTGAGAGACAGACTAGCAAGAAAACATTCAAAAGCACTGCATGTCTAACCAATGATGCACTGATTCGCATGTTCCTGAGGGAAATAAGTATTCCATCCCCTATCATTCAGCAGCATTTCTGGCTCCCAGGTGTCTTTCACACAGGTAACAAGCTGAGATTAGAAGCAGCCTCTTAAAGGGAGAGATGCTAATCTCATTTTCTTACCTGTATAAAAGACACCTGTCCACAGGAGCAATCAAACCATCAGATTCCAAACCCTCCACCACGGCAAAGACCAAAGAGCTGTCCAGGGATGTCAGCAACAGGATCGAAGACCTACACAAGGCTGGACTGGGCTACCAAACTATGGCCAAGCAGCTTAGTGAGAAGGTGACAACAGTCGGTGCAATCATTCGCAAATGGAAGAAACACAAAGCAACTGTCAGTCTCCCTAGGACCGGTGCACCGAGCAAGATCTCCCCTCGTGGAGTGTCAATGATCATGACAACAGTGAGGCATCATCCCAGAACTACGAGTGAGGATCTTGTCAATGATCTCCGGCCAGCTGGGACCGCAGTCACCAAGAGAACAATGGGTAACACACTACGCCGACGAGGATTGAAATCCCGCAGTGCCCGCAAGGTCCCTCTGCTCAAGAGAGCACATGTCCAGGCCCGTCTGAAGTTTGTCACTGAACATCTGAATGAGGCAGAGCAGGACTGGTTGAAAGTGTCCTGGTCAAAAGAGACCACCAAAATGGAGCTCTTTGGCATCAACTCAACTCGCCGCGTTTGGAGGAGGAGGACGAGGAATGCTGCCTATGACCCCAAGAACACCATCCCAACTGTCAAACATGGCGGTGGAAATATGCTGCTTTGGGGGTGTTTTTCTGCTAAGGGGACAGGACAACTGCACCGCATCAAGGGGACCATGGACGGGGCAACGGAGCGGCAAATCTTGGGCGAGAACCTTCTCCCCTCAGCCAGGGCATTGAAAATGAATGGCGGGTGGCTGTTCCAGCATGACAAGGAGCCAAAACACGCGGCCAAGGCAACAAAGCAGCGGCTGGAGAAGAAGCACGTTAAGCTCCTGGAGTGGCCTAGCCAGTCTCCAGACCTTCATCCGGCTGACAATATCTCTGTGGAGGGAGCTGAAAGTTGGAGTTGCCAAACGTCAGCCGCCAAACCTTCATGATTTGGAGAGGATCTGCCAAGAGGAGTGGGCCAAAATCCCTCCTGAGATGTGTGCAAAGCTGGTGGCCAACTCCAGGTAACGCCTGACCTCTGGGATTGCCAAGAAGGGATTTGCCAGCAAGCACTAAGCCCTGTTTGGTGAAGGGGGTGAGATACCTGTGTTCCCTGGTGAAGCTGCAAATGAGCGCCTGATTTGTTAGCCATGCATTTCTTGTGAGTTTTTTCTTGCTCTTCTGTCTGTGAGTGTTCCGATGCAGCAGCTAGCATTGTATTTTGAGAGGGCTGATTTGTTTGTGAGTGGGCCGAGCTGGCAAACGAGCAGGGGATGAAAAGGTTGTTTGCTTGAGTGCAGGTGTGCAGCAGGAGGGCTTGGAGAGCGGGGAGGTAAAAGCGAATGTGAAAGAGCCATGGAGGAGAGTGACCCCTGCTGGAGGAAAAGCAAAAGCCTACAGCACCTGGTATTCCCAGGCGGTCTCCCATCCAAGTACTAACCAGGCCCGACCCTGCTTAGTTTCCGAGATCAGACGAGATCGGGCGCGTTCAGGGTGGTGTGGCCGTAGGCAGTACTCAGGCTCTCCTTCAAGCCTCTTCTACTTGTCACGGGCAGCCTGGCCTCCGCCTTTCCTCGGCTCTACTACCCAGGACAAGCCGCCTGCTGCTACTGCTCTTTCCTTTTCACCCACCGGCACAACTGACACACACCGCCCCGTCTCTCCTCTCTCACTCACTCTCCTCAAACCCCTGCCTCCCTCCCTCCCGCTGCTTTGCTCCCTCTTTAACCTCTTCCTGACCGCACCTCCTCACGCACAAGCACACCACACCAGCCTGGCCTCAACCGCTCCTCCTTCTCCTTCCCGCCTTCCCCTGGCCTGACTTCAAGCCTTTGGCTCGCAGGGCTGAGCAGCACACCAGCCGCAGGGAGCAAGCTTTGGACACAGCAGCCGCAAAGCGCACCGCAAAGCAAGGGGCCAAGCTCGCTTGCCAGCCAGACCTCTCGGGGCGCCGCACAGCGCTCCCGCCTCCCTGCCCCTGACCCAAACCAAGGCTAGGGACCCTGCTGGCACCGGGGCCTACAAACGCCAGTTCCTTGCGCTCCGGCCCTCGCTCTTTTTCACCGCCCCAGTGGCCGGCTCCCCCTTGCGCACACCACAGGGCCCTGACGCTCAGGCCCCTGCCTCCAGCAGCGGGCCCAGCACTCTAACCGCCTCAGGGAGCAGGTATCGTGGCCTTCGGCGGCTCTGTTGCTTCTGGCTGGCTTGGGGGGCCGGCGCGCGTGCCTTCCCCGCTGCTGTCCCCCGGCCTGGGGAGCGCAGCGGAATGTGTCGGCGCAAGGCGACTGGAGAGCAGGCGTGAGAGCGCCAAAGCGGCTGAGGAGAGCGCTGGCAAAGGGCTGGGCCGTGGAGCCTAAGCGGGATGCAGGACGGGGCTAGCTGGCTGGGGGGTGGCGTCTGAGCGTTGCTCCGCTGCCGGAGGGGGCTGGATGCGTGGCCAGCTCCTGAGGGACACAGAGAAGAAAGCCAGCGTGTTTTGAAAAGAGCGGGCCGCAAAAGGGAAGCGGGCTCACAAAAGCCTAGGCTGGCCTGAGGACTTTGGGGGAGCTACAGTGAAGGAAAGGAGTATTTCACCCCCTGCTGATTTTGAATCTTTGCCCGCTCACAAACAAATGATCGATCGGTCTAAAAATCCAATGCTAGGTGTATTGACTGAGAGACAGACTAGCAAGAAAACATTCAAAAGCACTGCATGTCTAACCAATGATGCGCTGATTCGCATGTTCCTGAGGGAAATAAGTATTCCATCCCCTATCATTCAGCAGCATTTCTGGCTCCCAGGTGTCTTTCACACAGGTAACAAGCTGAGATTAGAAGCAGCCTCTTAAAGGGAGAGATGCTAATCTCATTTTCTTACCTGTATAAAAGACACCTGTCCACAGGAGCAATCAAACCATCAGATTCCAAACCCTCCACCACGGCAAAGACCAAAGAGCTGTCCAGGGATGTCAGCAACAGGATCGAAGACCTACACAAGGCTGGACTGGGCTACCAAACTATGGCCAAGCAGCTTAGTGAGAAGGTGACAACAGTCGGTGCAATCATTCGCAAATGGAAGAAACACAAAGCAACTGTCAGTCTCCCTAGGACCGGTGCACCGAGCAAGATCTCCCCTCGTGGAGTGTCAATGATCATGACAACAGTGAGGCATCATCCCAGAACTACGAGTGAGGATCTTGTCAATGATCTCCGGCCAGCTGGGACCGCAGTCACCAAGAGAACAATGGGTAACACACTACGCCGACGAGGATTGAAATCCCGCAGTGCCCGCAAGGTCCCTCTGCTCAAGAGAGCACATGTCCAGGCCCGTCTGAAGTTTGCCACTGAACATCTGAATGAGGCAGAGCAGGACTGGTTGAAAGTGTCCTGGTCAGATGAGACCACCAAAATGGAGCTCTTTGGCATCAACTCAACTCGCCGCGTTTGGAGGAGGAGGAGGAGGACGAGGAATGCTGCCTATGACCCCAAGAACACCATCCCAACTGTCAAACATGGCGGTGGAAATATGCTGCTTTGGGGGTGTTTTTCTGCTAAGGGGACAGGACAACTGCACCGCATCAAGGGGACCATGGACGGGGCAACGGAGCGGCAAATCTTGGGCGAGAACCTTCTCCCCTCAGCCAGGGCATTGAAAATGAATGGCGGGTGGCTGTTCCAGCATGACAAGGAGCCAAAACACGCGGCCAAGGCAACAAAGCAGCGGCTGGAGAAGAAGCACGTTAAGCTCCTGGAGTGGCCTAGCCAGTCTCCAGACCTTCATCCGGCTGACAATATCTCTGTGGAGGGAGCTGAAAGTTGGAGTTGCCAAACGTCAGCCGCCAAACCTTCATGATTTGGAGAGGATCTGCCAAGAGGAGTGGGCCAAAATCCCTCCTGAGATGTGTGCAAAGCTGGTGGCCAACTCCAGGTAACGCCTGACCTCTGGGATTGCCAAGAAGGGATTTGCCAGCAAGCACTAAGCCCTGTTTGGTGAAGGGGGTGAGATACCTGTGTTCCCTGGTGAAGCTGCAAATGAGCGCCTGATTTGTTAGCCATGCATTTCTTGTGAGTTTTTTCTTGCTCTTCTGTCTGTGAGTGTTCCGATGCAGCAGCTAGCATTGTATTTTGAGAGGGCTGATTTGTTTGTGAGTGGGCCGAGCTGGCAAACGAGCAGGGGATGAAAAGGTTGTTTGCTTGAGTGCAGGTGTGCAGCAGGAGGGCTTGGAGAGCGGGGAGGTAAAAGCGAATGTGAAAGAGTCATGGAGGAGAGTGACCCCTGCTGGAGGAAAAGCAAAAGCCTACAGCACCTGGTATTCCCAGGCGGTCTCCCATCCAAGTACTAACCAGGCCCGACCCTGCTTAGTTTCCGAGATCAGACGAGATCGGGCGCGTTCAGGGTGGTGTGGCCGTAGGCAGTACTCAGGCTCTCCTTCAAGCCTCTTCTACTTGTCACGGGCAGCCTGGCCTCCGCCTTTCCTCGGCTCTACTACCCAGGACAAGCCGCCTGCTGCTACTGCTCTTTCCTTTTCACCCACCGGCACAACTGACACACACCGCCCCGTCTCTCCTCTCTCACTCACTCTCCTCAAACCCCTGCCTCCCTCCCTCCCGCTGCTTTGCTCCCTCTTTAACCTCTTCCTGACCGCACCTCCTCACGCACAAGCACACCACACCAGCCTGGCCTCAACCGCTCCTCCTTCTCCTTCCCGCCTTCCCCTGGCCTGACTTCAAGCCTTTGGCTCGCAGGGCTGAGCAGCACACCAGCCGCAGGGAGCAAGCTTTGGACACAGCAGCCGCAAAGCGCACCGCAAAGCAAGGGGCCAAGCTCGCTTGCCAGCCAGACCTCTCGGGGCGCCGCACAGCGCTCCCGCCTCCCTGCCCCTGACCCAAACCAAGGCTAGGGACCCTGCTGGCACCGGGGCCTACAAACGCCAGTTCCTTGCGCTCCGGCCCTCGCTCTTTTTCACCGCCCCAGTGGCCGGCTCCCCCTTGCGCACACCACAGGGCCCTGACGCTCAGGCCCCTGCCTCCAGCAGCGGGCCCAGCGCTCTAACCGCCTCAGGGAGCAGGTATCGTGGCCTTCGGCGGCTCTGTTGCTTCTGGCTGGCTTGGGGGGCCGGCGCGCGTGCCTTCCCCGCTGCTGTCCCCCGGCCTGGGGAGCGCAGCGGAATGTGTCGGCGCAAGGCGACTGGAGAGCAGGCGTGAGAGCGCCAAAGCGGCTGAGGAGAGCGCTGGCAAAGGGCTGGGCCGTGGAGCCTAAGCGGGATGCAGGACGGGGCTAGCTGGCTGGGGGGTGGCGTCTGAGCGTTGCTCCGCTGCCGGAGGGGGCTGGATGCGTGGCCAGCTCCTGAGGGACACAGAGAAGAAAGCCAGCGTGTTTTGAAAAGAGCGGGCCGCAAAAGGGAAGCGGGCTCACAAAAGCCTAGGCTGGCCTGAGGACTTTGGGGGAGCTACAGTGAAGGAAAGGAGTATTTCACCCCCTGCTGATTTTGAATCTTTGCCCGCTCACAAACAAATGATCGATCGGTCTAAAAATCCAATGCTAGGTGTATTGACTGAGAGACAGACTAGCAAGAAAACATTCAAAAGCACTGCATGTCTAACCAATGATGCGCTGATTCGCATGTTCCTGAGGGAAATAAGTATTCCATCCCCTATCATTCAGCAGCATTTCTGGCTCCCAGGTGTCTTTCACACAGGTAACAAGCTGAGATTAGAAGCAGCCTCTTAAAGGGAGAGATGCTAATCTCATTTTCTTACCTGTATAAAAGACACCTGTCCACAGGAGCAATCAAACCATCAGATTCCAAACCCTCCACCACGGCAAAGACCAAAGAGCTGTCCAGGGATGTCAGCAACAGGATCGAAGACCTACACAAGGCTGGACTGGGCTACCAAACTATGGCCAAGCAGCTTAGTGAGAAGGTGACAACAGTCGGTGCAATCATTCGCAAATGGAAGAAACACAAAGCAACTGTCAGTCTCCCTAGGACCGGTGCACCGAGCAAGATCTCCCCTCGTGGAGTGTCAATGATCATGACAACAGTGAGGCATCATCCCAGAACTACGAGTGAGGATCTTGTCAATGATCTCCGGCCAGCTGGGACCGCAGTCACCAAGAGAACAATGGGTAACACACTACGCCGACGAGGATTGAAATCCCGCAGTGCCCGCAAGGTCCCTCTGCTCAAGAGAGCACATGTCCAGGCCCGTCTGAAGTTTGCCACTGAACATCTGAATGAGGCAGAGCAGGACTGGTTGAAAGTGTCCTGGTCAGATGAGACCACCAAAATGGAGCTCTTTGGCATCAACTCAACTCGCCGCGTTTGGAGGAGGAGGAGGAGGACGAGGAATGCTGCCTATGACCCCAAGAACACCATCCCAACTGTCAAACATGGCGGTGGAAATATGCTGCTTTGGGGGTGTTTTTCTGCTAAGGGGACAGGACAACTGCACCGCATCAAGGGGACCATGGACGGGGCAACGGAGCGGCAAATCTTGGGCGAGAACCTTCTCCCCTCAGCCAGGGCATTGAAAATGAATGGCGGGTGGCTGTTCCAGCATGACAAGGAGCCAAAACACGCGGCCAAGGCAACAAAGCAGCGGCTGGAGAAGAAGCACGTTAAGCTCCTGGAGTGGCCTAGCCAGTCTCCAGACCTTCATCCGGCTGACAATATCTCTGTGGAGGGAGCTGAAAGTTGGAGTTGCCAAACGTCAGCCGCCAAACCTTCATGATTTGGAGAGGATCTGCCAAGAGGAGTGGGCCAAAATCCCTCCTGAGATGTGTGCAAAGCTGGTGGCCAACTCCAGGTAACGCCTGACCTCTGGGATTGCCAAGAAGGGATTTGCCAGCAAGCACTAAGCCCTGTTTGGTGAAGGGGGTGAGATACCTGTGTTCCCTGGTGAAGCTGCAAATGAGCGCCTGATTTGTTAGCCATGCATTTCTTGTGAGTTTTTTCTTGCTCTTCTGTCTGTGAGTGTTCCGATGCAGCAGCTAGCATTGTATTTTGAGAGGGCTGATTTGTTTGTGAGTGGGCCGAGCTGGCAAACGAGCAGGGGATGAAAAGGTTGTTTCCTTGAGTGCAGGTGTGCAGCAGGAGGGCTTGGAGAGCGGGGAGGTAAAAGCGAATGTGAAAGAGCCATGGAGGAGAGTGACCCCTGCTGGAGGAAAAGCAAAAGCCTACAGCACCTGGTATTCCCAGGCGGTCTCCCATCCAAGTACTAACCAGGCCCGACCCTGCTTAGCTTCCGAGATCAGACGAGATCAGGCGCTTTCAGGGTGGTGTGGCCGTAGGCAGTACTCAGGCTCTCCTTCAAGCCTCTTCTACTTGTCACGGGCAGCCTGGCCTCCGCCTTTCCTCGGCTCTACTACCCAGGACAAGCCGCCTGCTGCTACTGCTCTTTCCTTTTCACCCACCGGCACAACTGACACACACCGCCCCGTCTCTCCTCTCTCACTCACTCTCCTCAAACCCCTGCCTCCCTCCCTCCCGCTGCTTTGCTCCCTCTTTAACCTCTTCCTGACCGCACCTCCTCACGCACAAGCACACCACACCAGCCTGGCCTCAACCGCTCCTCCTTCTCCTTCCCGCCTTCCCCTGGCCTGACTTCAAGCCTTTGGCTCGCAGGGCTGAGCAGCACACCAGCCGCAGGGAGCAAGCTTTGGACACAGCAGCCGCAAAGCACACCGCAAAGCAAGGGGCCAAGCTCGCTTGCCAGCCAGACCTCTCGGGGCGCCGCACAGCGCTCCCGCCTCCCTGCCCCTGACCCAAACCAAGGCTAGGGACCCTGCTGGCACCGGGGCCTACAAACGCCAGTTCCTTGCGCTCCGGCCCTCGCTCTTTTTCACCGCCCCAGTGGCCGGCTCCCCCTTGCGCACACCACAGGGCCCTGACGCTCAGGCCCCTGCCTCCAGCAGCGGGCCCAGCGCTCTAACCGCCTCAGGGCGCAGGTATCGTGGCCTTCGGCGGCTCTGTTGCTTCTGGCTGGCTTGGGGGGCCGGCGCGCGTGCCTTCCCCGCTGCTGTCCCCCGGCCTGGGGAGCGCAGCGGAATGTGTCGGCGCAAGGCGACTGGAGAGCAGGCGTGAGAGCGCCAAAGCGGCTGAGGAGAGCGCTGGCAAAGGGCTGGGCCGTGGAGCCAAAGCGGGATGCAGGACGGGGCTAGCTGGCTGGGGTGTGGCGTCTGAGCGTTGCTCCGCTGCCGGAGGGGGCTGGATGCATGGCCAGCTCCTGAGGGACACAGAGAAGAAAGCCAGCGTGTTTTGAAAAGAGCGGGCCGCAAAAGGGAAGCGGGCTCACAAAAGCCTAGGCTGGCCTGAGGACTTTGGGGGAGCTACAGTGAAGGAAAGGAGTATTTCACCCCCTGCTGATTTTGAATCTTTGCCCGCTCACAAACAAATGATCGATCGGTCTAAAAATCCAATGCTAGGTGTATTGACTGAGAGACAGACTAGCAAGAAAACATTCAAAAGCACTGCATGTCTAACCAATGATGCACTGATTCGCATGTTCCTGAGGGAAATAAGTATTCCATCCCCTATCATTCAGCAGCATTTCTGGCTCCCAGGTGTCTTTCACACAGGTAACAAGCTGAGATTAGAAGAAGCCTCTTAAAGGGAGAGATGCTAATCTCATTTTCTTACCTGTATAAAAGACACCTGTCCACAGGAGCAATCAAACCATCAGATTCCAAACCCTCCACCACGGCAAAGACCAAAGAGCTGTCCAGGGATGTCAGCAACAGGATCGAAGACCTACACAAGGCTGGACTGGGCTACCAAACTATGGCCAAGCAGCTTAGTGAGAAGGTGACAACAGTCGGTGCAATCATTCGCAAATGGAAGAAACACAAAGCAACTGTCAGTCTCCCTAGGACCGGTGCACCGAGCAAGATCTCCCCTCGTGGAGTGTCAATGATCATGACAACAGTGAGGCATCATCCCAGAACTACGAGTGAGGATCTTGTCAATGATCTCCGGCCAGCTGGGACCGCAGTCACCAAGAGAACAATGGGTAACACACTACGCCGACGAGGATTTTAATCCCGCAGTGCCCGCAAGGTCACTCTGCTCAAGAGAGCACATGTCCAGGCCCGTCTGAAGTTTGCCACTGAACATCTGAATGAGGCAGAGCAGGACTGGTTGAAAGTGTCCTGGTCAGATGAGACCACCAAAATGGAGCTCTTTGGCATCAACTCAACTCGCCGCGTTTGGAGGAGGAGGAGGAGGACGAGGAATGCTGCCTATGACCCCAAGAACACCATCCCAACTGTCAAACATGGCGGTGGAAATATGCTGCTTTGGGGGTGTTTTTCTGCTAAGGGGACAGGACAACTGCACCGCATCAAGGGGACCATGGACGGGGCAACGGAGCGGCAAATCTTGGGCGAGAACCTTCTCCCCTCAGCCAGGGCATTGAAAATGAATGGCGGGTGGCTGTTCCAGCATGACAAGGAGCCAAAACACGCGGCCAAGGCAACAAAGCAGCGGCTGGAGAAGAAGCACGTTAAGCTCCTGGAGTGGCCTAGCCAGTCTCCAGACCTTCATCCGGCTGACAATATCTCTGTGGAGGGAGCTGAAAGTTGGAGTTGCCAAACGTCAGCCGCCAAACCTTCATGATTTGGAGAGGATCTGCCAAGAGGAGTGGGCCAAAATCCCTCCTGAGATGTGTGCAAAGCTGGTGGCCAACTCCAGGTAACGCCTGACCTCTGGGATTGCCAAGAAGGGATTTGCCAGCAAGCACTAAGCCCTGTTTGGTGAAGGGGGTGAGATACCTGTGTTCCCTGGTGAAGCTGCAAATGAGCGCCTGATTTGTTAGCCATGCATTTCTTGTGAGTTTTTTCTTGCTCTTCTGTCTGTGAGTGTTCCGATGCAGCAGCTAGCATTGTATTTTGAGAGGGCTGATTTGTTTGTGAGTGGGCCGAGCTGGCAAACGAGCAGGGGATGAAAAGGTTGTTTGCTTGAGTGCAGGTGTGCAGCAGGAGGGCTTGGAGAGCGGGGAGGTAAAAGTGAATGTGAAAGAGCCATGGTGGAGGAGAGTGACCCCTGCTGGAGGAAAAGCAAAAGCCTACAGCACCTGGTATTCCCAGGCGGTCTCCCATCCAAGTACTAACCAGGCCCGACCCTGCTTAGCTTCCGAGATCAGACGAGATCGGGCGCGTTCAGGGTGGTGTGGCCATAGGCAGTACTCAGGCTCTCCTTCAAGCCTCTTCTACTTGTCACGGGCAGCCTGGCCTCCGCCTTTCCTCGGCTCTACTACCCAGGACAAGCCGCCTGCTGCTACTGCTCTTTCCTTTTCACCCACCGGCACAACTGACACACACCGCCCCGTCTCTCCTCTCTCACTCACTCTCCTCAAACCCCTGCCTCCCTCCCTCCCGCTGCTTTGCTCCCTCTTTAACCTCTTCCTGACCGCACCTCCTCACGCACAAGCACACCACACCAGCCTGGCCTCAACCGCTCCTCCTTCTCCTTCCCGCCTTCCCCTGGCCTGACTTCAAGCCTTTGGCTCGCAGGGCTGAGCAGCACACCAGCCGCAGGGAGCAAGCTTTGGACACAGCAGCCGCAAAGCACACCGCAAAGCAAGGGGCCAAGCTCGCTTGCCAGCCAGACCTCTCGGGGCGCCGCACAGCGCTCCCGCCTCCCTGCCCCTGACCCAAACCAAGGCTAGGGACCCTGCTGGCACCGGGGCCTACAAACGCCAGTTCCTTGCGCTCCGGCCCTCGCTCTTTTTCACCGCCCCAGTGGCCGGCTCCCCCTTGCGCACACCACAGGGCCCTGACGCTCAGGCCCCTGCCTCCAGCAGCGGGCCCAGCGCTCTAACCGCCTCAGGGCGCAGGTATCGTGGCCTTCGGCGGCTCTGTTGCTTCTGGCTGGCTTGGGGGGCCGGCGCGCGTGCCTTCCCCGCTGCTGTCCCCCGGCCTGGGGAGCGCAGCGGAATGTGTCGGCGCAAGGCGACTGGAGAGCAGGCGTGAGAGCGCCAAAGCGGCTGAGGAGAGCGCTGGCAAAGGGCTGGGCCGTGGAGCCAAAGCGGGATGCAGGACGGGGCTAGCTGGCTGGGGTGTGGCGTCTGAGCGTTGCTCCGCTGCCGGAGGGGGCTGGATGCATGGCCAGCTCCTGAGGGACACAGAGAAGAAAGCCAGCGTGTTTTGAAAAGAGCGGGCCGCAAAAGGGAAGCGGGCTCACAAAAGCCTAGGCTGGCCTGAGGACTTTGGGGGAGCTACAGTGAAGGAAAGGAGTATTTCACCCCCTGCTGATTTTGAATCTTTGCCCGCTCACAAACAAATGATCGATCGGTCTAAAAATCCAATGCTAGGTGTATTGACTGAGAGACAGACTAGCAAGAAAACATTCAAAAGCACTGCATGTCTAACCAATGATGCACTGATTCGCATGTTCCTGAGGGAAATAAGTATTCCATCCCCTATCATTCAGCAGCATTTCTGGCTCCCAGGTGTCTTTCACACAGGTAACAAGCTGAGATTAGAAGAAGCCTCTTAAAGGGAGAGATGCTAATCTCATTTTCTTACCTGTATAAAAGACACCTGTCCACAGGAGCAATCAAACCATCAGATTCCAAACCCTCCACCACGGCAAAGACCAAAGAGCTGTCCAGGGATGTCAGCAACAGGATCGAAGACCTACACAAGGCTGGACTGGGCTACCAAACTATGGCCAAGCAGCTTAGTGAGAAGGTGACAACAGTCGGTGCAATCATTCGCAAATGGAAGAAACACAAAGCAACTGTCAGTCTCCCTAGGACCGGTGCACCGAGCAAGATCTCCCCTCGTGGAGTGTCAATGATCATGACAACAGTGAGGCATCATCCCAGAACTACGAGTGAGGATCTTGTCAATGATCTCCGGCCAGCTGGGACCGCAGTCACCAAGAGAACAATGGGTAACACACTACGCCGACGAGGATTTTAATCCCGCAGTGCCCGCAAGGTCACTCTGCTCAAGAGAGCACATGTCCAGGCCCGTCTGAAGTTTGCCACTGAACATCTGAATGAGGCAGAGCAGGACTGGTTGAAAGTGTCCTGGTCAGATGAGACCACCAAAATGGAGCTCTTTGGCATCAACTCAACTCGCCGCGTTTGGAGGAGGAGGAGGAGGACGAGGAATGCTGCCTATGACCCCAAGAACACCATCCCAACTGTCAAACATGGCGGTGGAAATATGCTGCTTTGGGGGTGTTTTTCTGCTAAGGGGACAGGACAACTGCACCGCATCAAGGGGACCATGGACGGGGCAACGGAGCGGCAAATCTTGGGCGAGAACCTTCTCCCCTCAGCCAGGGCATTGAAAATGAATGGCGGGTGGCTGTTCCAGCATGACAAGGAGCCAAAACACACGGCCAAGGCAACAAAGCAGCGGCTGGAGAAGAAGCACGTTAAGCTCCTGGAGTGGCCTAGCCAGTCTCCAGACCTTCATCCGGCTGACAATATCTCTGTGGAGGGAGCTGAAAGTTGGAGTTGCCAAACGTCAGCCGCCAAACCTTCATGATTTGGAGAGGATCTGCCAAGAGGAGTGGGCCAAAATCCCTCCTGAGATGTGTGCAAAGCTGGTGGCCAACTCCAGGTAACGCCTGACCTCTGGGATTGCCAAGAAGGGATTTGCCAGCAAGCACTAAGCCCTGTTTGGTGAAGGGGGTGAGATACCTGTGTTCCCTGGTGAAGCTGCAAATGAGCGCCTGATTTGTTAGCCATGCATTTCTTGTGAGTTTTTTCTTGCTCTTCTGTCTGTGACTGTTCCGATGCAGCAGCTAGCATTGTATTTTGAGAGGGCTGATTTGTTTGTGAGTGGGCCGAGCTGGCAAACGAGCAGGGGATGAAAAGGTTGTTTGCTTGAGTGCAGGTGTGCAGCAGGAGGGCTTGGAGAGCGGGGAGGTAAAAGTGAATGTGAAAGAGCCATGGTGGAGGAGAGTGACCCCTGCTGGAGGAAAAGCAAAAGCCTACAGCACCTGGTATTCCCAGGCGGTCTCCCATCCAAGTACTAACCAGGCCCGACCCTGCTTAGCTTCCGAGATCAGACGAGATCGGGCGTGTTCAGGGTGGTGTGGCCGTAGGCAGTACTCAGGCTCTCCTTCAAGCCTCTTCTACTTGTCACGGGCAGCCTGGCCTCCGCCTTTCCTCGGCTCTACTACCCAGGACAAGCCGCCTGCTGCTACTGCTCTTTCCTTTTCACCCACCGGCACAACTGACACACACCGCCCCGTCTCTCCTCTCTCACTCACTCTCCTCAAACCCCTGCCTCCCTCCCTCCCGCTGCTTTGCTCCCTCTTTAACCTCTTCCTGACCGCACCTCCTCACGCACAAGCACACCACACCAGCCTGGCCTCAACCGCTCCTCCTTCTCCTTCCCGCCTTCCCCTGGCCTGACTTCAAGCCTTTGGCTCGCAGGGCTGAGCAGCACACCAGCCGCAGGGAGCAAGCTTTGGACACAGCAGCCGCAAAGCGCACCGCAAAGCAAGGGGCCAAGCTCGCTTGCCAGCCAGACCTCTCGGGGCGCCGCACAGCGCTCCCGCCTCCCTGCCCCTGACCCAAACCAAGGCTAGGGACCCTGCTGGCACCGGGGCCTACAAACGCCAGTTCCTTGCGCTCCGGCCCTCGCTCTTTTTCACCGCCCCAGTGGCCGGCTCCCCCTTGCGCACACCACAGGGCCCTGACGCTCAGGCCCCTGCCTCCAGCAGCGGGCCCAGCACTCTAACCGCCTCAGGGAGCAGGTATCGTGGCCTTCGGCGGCTCTGTTGCTTCTGGCTGGCTTGGGGGGCCGGCGCGCGTGCCTTCCCCGCTGCTGTCCCCCGGCCTGGGGAGCGCAGCGGAATGTGTCGGCGCAAGGCGACTGGAGAGCAGGCGTGAGAGCGCCAAAGCGGCTGAGGAGAGCGCTGGCAAAGGGCTGGGCCGTGGAGCCTAAGCGGGATGCAGGACGGGGCTAGCTGGCTGGGGGGTGGCGTCTGAGCGTTGCTCCGCTGCCGGAGGGGGCTGGATGCGTGGCCAGCTCCTGAGGGACACAGAGAAGAAAGCCAGCGTGTTTTGAAAAGAGCGGGCCGCAAAAGGGAAGCGGGCTCACAAAAGCCTAGGCTGGCCTGAGGACTTTGGGGGAGCTACAGTGAAGGAAAGGAGTATTTCACCCCCTGCTGATTTTGAATCTTTGCCCGCTCACAAACAAATGATCGATCGGTCTAAAAATCCAATGCTAGGTGTATTGACTGAGAGACAGACTAGCAAGAAAACATTCAAAAGCACTGCATGTCTAACCAATGATGCGCTGATTCGCATGTTCCTGAGGGAAATAAGTATTCCATCCCCTATCATTCAGCAGCATTTCTGGCTCCCAGGTGTCTTTCACACAGGTAACAAGCTGAGATTAGAAGCAGCCTCTTAAAGGGAGAGATGCTAATCTCATTTTCTTACCTGTATAAAAGACACCTGTCCACAGGAGCAATCAAACCATCAGATTCCAAACCCTCCACCACGGCAAAGACCAAAGAGCTGTCCAGGGATGTCAGCAACAGGATCGAAGACCTACACAAGGCTGGACTGGGCTACCAAACTATGGCCAAGCAGCTTAGTGAGAAGGTGACAACAGTCGGTGCAATCATTCGCAAATGGAAGAAACACAAAGCAACTGTCAGTCTCCCTAGGACCGGTGCACCGAGCAAGATCTCCCCTCGTGGAGTGTCAATGATCATGACAACAGTGAGGCATCATCCCAGAACTACGAGTGAGGATCTTGTCAATGATCTCCGGCCAGCTGGGACCGCAGTCACCAAGAGAACAATGGGTAACACACTACGCCGACGAGGATTGAAATCCCGCAGTGCCCGCAAGGTCCCTCTGCTCAAGAGAGCACATGTCCAGGCCCGTCTGAAGTTTGCCACTGAACATCTGAATGAGGCAGAGCAGGACTGGTTGAAAGTGTCCTGGTCAGATGAGACCACCAAAATGGAGCTCTTTGGCATCAACTCAACTCGCCGCGTTTGGAGGAGGAGGAGGAGGACGAGGAATGCTGCCTATGACCCCAAGAACACCATCCCAACTGTCAAACATGGCGGTGGAAATATGCTGCTTTGGGGGTGTTTTTCTGCTAAGGGGACAGGACAACTGCACCGCATCAAGGGGACCATGGACGGGGCAACGGAGCGGCAAATCTTGGGCGAGAACCTTCTCCCCTCAGCCAGGGCATTGAAAATGAATGGCGGGTGGCTGTTCCAGCATGACAAGGAGCCAAAACACGCGGCCAAGGCAACAAAGCAGCGGCTGGAGAAGAAGCACGTTAAGCTCCTGGAGTGGCCTAGCCAGTCTCCAGACCTTCATCCGGCTGACAATATCTCTGTGGAGGGAGCTGAAAGTTGGAGTTGCCAAACGTCAGCCGCCAAACCTTCATGATTTGGAGAGGATCTGCCAAGAGGAGTGGGCCAAAATCCCTCCTGAGATGTGTGCAAAGCTGGTGGCCAACTCCAGGTAACGCCTGACCTCTGGGATTGCCAAGAAGGGATTTGCCAGCAAGCACTAAGCCCTGTTTGGTGAAGGGGGTGAGATACCTGTGTTCCCTGGTGAAGCTGCAAATGAGCGCCTGATTTGTTAGCCATGCATTTCTTGTGAGTTTTTTCTTGCTCTTCTGTCTGTGAGTGTTCCGATGCAGCAGCTAGCATTGTATTTTGAGAGGGCTGATTTGTTTGTGAGTGGGCCGAGCTGGCAAACGAGCAGGGGATGAAAAGGTTGTTTGCTTGAGTGCAGGTGTGCAGCAGGAGGGCTTGGAGAGCGGGGAGGTAAAAGCGAATGTGAAAGAGTCATGGAGGAGAGTGACCCCTGCTGGAGGAAAAGCAAAAGCCTACAGCACCTGGTATTCCCAGGCGGTCTCCCATCCAAGTACTAACCAGGCCCGACCCTGCTTAGTTTCCGAGATCAGACGAGATCGGGCGCGTTCAGGGTGGTGTGGCCGTAGGCAGTACTCAGGCTCTCCTTCAAGCCTCTTCTACTTGTCACGGGCAGCCTGGCCTCCGCCTTTCCTCGGCTCTACTACCCAGGACAAGCCGCCTGCTGCTACTGCTCTTTCCTTTTCACCCACCGGCACAACTGACACACACCGCCCCGTCTCTCCTCTCTCACTCACTCTCCTCAAACCCCTGCCTCCCTCCCTCCCGCTGCTTTGCTCCCTCTTTAACCTCTTCCTGACCGCACCTCCTCACGCACAAGCACACCACACCAGCCTGGCCTCAACCGCTCCTCCTTCTCCTTCCCGCCTTCCCCTGGCCTGACTTCAAGCCTTTGGCTCGCAGGGCTGAGCAGCACACCAGCCGCAGGGAGCAAGCTTTGGACACAGCAGCCGCAAAGCGCACCGCAAAGCAAGGGGCCAAGCTCGCTTGCCAGCCAGACCTCTCGGGGCGCCGCACAGCGCTCCCGCCTCCCTGCCCCTGACCCAAACCAAGGCTAGGGACCCTGCTGGCACCGGGGCCTACAAACGCCAGTTCCTTGCGCTCCGGCCCTCGCTCTTTTTCACCGCCCCAGTGGCCGGCTCCCCCTTGCGCACACCACAGGGCCCTGACGCTCAGGCCCCTGCCTCCAGCAGCGGGCCCAGCGCTCTAACCGCCTCAGGGAGCAGGTATCGTGGCCTTCGGCGGCTCTGTTGCTTCTGGCTGGCTTGGGGGGCCGGCGCGCGTGCCTTCCCCGCTGCTGTCCCCCGGCCTGGGGAGCGCAGCGGAATGTGTCGGCGCAAGGCGACTGGAGAGCAGGCGTGAGAGCGCCAAAGCGGCTGAGGAGAGCGCTGGCAAAGGGCTGGGCCGTGGAGCCTAAGCGGGATGCAGGACGGGGCTAGCTGGCTGGGGGGTGGCGTCTGAGCGTTGCTCCGCTGCCGGAGGGGGCTGGATGCGTGGCCAGCTCCTGAGGGACACAGAGAAGAAAGCCAGCGTGTTTTGAAAAGAGCGGGCCGCAAAAGGGAAGCGGGCTCACAAAAGCCTAGGCTGGCCTGAGGACTTTGGGGGAGCTACAGTGAAGGAAAGGAGTATTTCACCCCCTGCTGATTTTGAATCTTTGCCCGCTCACAAACAAATGATCGATCGGTCTAAAAATCCAATGCTAGGTGTATTGACTGAGAGACAGACTAGCAAGAAAACATTCAAAAGCACTGCATGTCTAACCAATGATGCGCTGATTCGCATGTTCCTGAGGGAAATAAGTATTCCATCCCCTATCATTCAGCAGCATTTCTGGCTCCCAGGTGTCTTTCACACAGGTAACAAGCTGAGATTAGAAGCAGCCTCTTAAAGGGAGAGATGCTAATCTCATTTTCTTACCTGTATAAAAGACACCTGTCCACAGGAGCAATCAAACCATCAGATTCCAAACCCTCCACCACGGCAAAGACCAAAGAGCTGTCCAGGGATGTCAGCAACAGGATCGAAGACCTACACAAGGCTGGACTGGGCTACCAAACTATGGCCAAGCAGCTTAGTGAGAAGGTGACAACAGTCGGTGCAATCATTCGCAAATGGAAGAAACACAAAGCAACTGTCAGTCTCCCTAGGACCGGTGCACCGAGCAAGATCTCCCCTCGTGGAGTGTCAATGATCATGACAACAGTGAGGCATCATCCCAGAACTACGAGTGAGGATCTTGTCAATGATCTCCGGCCAGCTGGGACCGCAGTCACCAAGAGAACAATGGGTAACACACTACGCCGACGAGGATTGAAATCCCGCAGTGCCCGCAAGGTCCCTCTGCTCAAGAGAGCACATGTCCAGGCCCGTCTGAAGTTTGCCACTGAACATCTGAATGAGGCAGAGCAGGACTGGTTGAAAGTGTCCTGGTCAGATGAGACCACCAAAATGGAGCTCTTTGGCATCAACTCAACTCGCCGCGTTTGGAGGAGGAGGAGGAGGACGAGGAATGCTGCCTATGACCCCAAGAACACCATCCCAACTGTCAAACATGGCGGTGGAAATATGCTGCTTTGGGGGTGTTTTTCTGCTAAGGGGACAGGACAACTGCACCGCATCAAGGGGACCATGGACGGGGCAACGGAGCGGCAAATCTTGGGCGAGAACCTTCTCCCCTCAGCCAGGGCATTGAAAATGAATGGCGGGTGGCTGTTCCAGCATGACAAGGAGCCAAAACACGCGGCCAAGGCAACAAAGCAGCGGCTGGAGAAGAAGCACGTTAAGCTCCTGGAGTGGCCTAGCCAGTCTCCAGACCTTCATCCGGCTGACAATATCTCTGTGGAGGGAGCTGAAAGTTGGAGTTGCCAAACGTCAGCCGCCAAACCTTCATGATTTGGAGAGGATCTGCCAAGAGGAGTGGGCCAAAATCCCTCCTGAGATGTGTGCAAAGCTGGTGGCCAACTCCAGGTAACGCCTGACCTCTGGGATTGCCAAGAAGGGATTTGCCAGCAAGCACTAAGCCCTGTTTGGTGAAGGGGGTGAGATACCTGTGTTCCCTGGTGAAGCTGCAAATGAGCGCCTGATTTGTTAGCCATGCATTTCTTGTGAGTTTTTTCTTGCTCTTCTGTCTGTGAGTGTTCCGATGCAGCAGCTAGCATTGTATTTTGAGAGGGCTGATTTGTTTGTGAGTGGGCCGAGCTGGCAAACGAGCAGGGGATGAAAAGGTTGTTTCCTTGAGTGCAGGTGTGCAGCAGGAGGGCTTGGAGAGCGGGGAGGTAAAAGCGAATGTGAAAGAGCCATGGAGGAGAGTGACCCCTGCTGGAGGAAAAGCAAAAGCCTACAGCACCTGGTATTCCCAGGCGGTCTCCCATCCAAGTACTAACCAGGCCCGACCCTGCTTAGCTTCCGAGATCAGACGAGATCAGGCGCTTTCAGGGTGGTGTGGCCGTAGGCAGTACTCAGGCTCTCCTTCAAGCCTCTTCTACTTGTCACGGGCAGCCTGGCCTCCGCCTTTCCTCGGCTCTACTACCCAGGACAAGCCGCCTGCTGCTACTGCTCTTTCCTTTTCACCCACCGGCACAACTGACACACACCGCCCCGTCTCTCCTCTCTCACTCACTCTCCTCAAACCCCTGCCTCCCTCCCTCCCGCTGCTTTGCTCCCTCTTTAACCTCTTCCTGACCGCACCTCCTCACGCACAAGCACACCACACCAGCCTGGCCTCAACCGCTCCTCCTTCTCCTTCCCGCCTTCCCCTGGCCTGACTTCAAGCCTTTGGCTCGCAGGGCTGAGCAGCACACCAGCCGCAGGGAGCAAGCTTTGGACACAGCAGCCGCAAAGCACACCGCAAAGCAAGGGGCCAAGCTCGCTTGCCAGCCAGACCTCTCGGGGCGCCGCACAGCGCTCCCGCCTCCCTGCCCCTGACCCAAACCAAGGCTAGGGACCCTGCTGGCACCGGGGCCTACAAACGCCAGTTCCTTGCGCTCCGGCCCTCGCTCTTTTTCACCGCCCCAGTGGCCGGCTCCCCCTTGCGCACACCACAGGGCCCTGACGCTCAGGCCCCTGCCTCCAGCAGCGGGCCCAGCGCTCTAACCGCCTCAGGGCGCAGGTATCGTGGCCTTCGGCGGCTCTGTTGCTTCTGGCTGGCTTGGGGGGCCGGCGCGCGTGCCTTCCCCGCTGCTGTCCCCCGGCCTGGGGAGCGCAGCGGAATGTGTCGGCGCAAGGCGACTGGAGAGCAGGCGTGAGAGCGCCAAAGCGGCTGAGGAGAGCGCTGGCAAAGGGCTGGGCCGTGGAGCCAAAGCGGGATGCAGGACGGGGCTAGCTGGCTGGGGTGTGGCGTCTGAGCGTTGCTCCGCTGCCGGAGGGGGCTGGATGCATGGCCAGCTCCTGAGGGACACAGAGAAGAAAGCCAGCGTGTTTTGAAAAGAGCGGGCCGCAAAAGGGAAGCGGGCTCACAAAAGCCTAGGCTGGCCTGAGGACTTTGGGGGAGCTACAGTGAAGGAAAGGAGTATTTCACCCCCTGCTGATTTTGAATCTTTGCCCGCTCACAAACAAATGATCGATCGGTCTAAAAATCCAATGCTAGGTGTATTGACTGAGAGACAGACTAGCAAGAAAACATTCAAAAGCACTGCATGTCTAACCAATGATGCACTGATTCGCATGTTCCTGAGGGAAATAAGTATTCCATCCCCTATCATTCAGCAGCATTTCTGGCTCCCAGGTGTCTTTCACACAGGTAACAAGCTGAGATTAGAAGAAGCCTCTTAAAGGGAGAGATGCTAATCTCATTTTCTTACCTGTATAAAAGACACCTGTCCACAGGAGCAATCAAACCATCAGATTCCAAACCCTCCACCACGGCAAAGACCAAAGAGCTGTCCAGGGATGTCAGCAACAGGATCGAAGACCTACACAAGGCTGGACTGGGCTACCAAACTATGGCCAAGCAGCTTAGTGAGAAGGTGACAACAGTCGGTGCAATCATTCGCAAATGGAAGAAACACAAAGCAACTGTCAGTCTCCCTAGGACCGGTGCACCGAGCAAGATCTCCCCTCGTGGAGTGTCAATGATCATGACAACAGTGAGGCATCATCCCAGAACTACGAGTGAGGATCTTGTCAATGATCTCCGGCCAGCTGGGACCGCAGTCACCAAGAGAACAATGGGTAACACACTACGCCGACGAGGATTTTAATCCCGCAGTGCCCGCAAGGTCACTCTGCTCAAGAGAGCACATGTCCAGGCCCGTCTGAAGTTTGCCACTGAACATCTGAATGAGGCAGAGCAGGACTGGTTGAAAGTGTCCTGGTCAGATGAGACCACCAAAATGGAGCTCTTTGGCATCAACTCAACTCGCCGCGTTTGGAGGAGGAGGAGGAGGACGAGGAATGCTGCCTATGACCCCAAGAACACCATCCCAACTGTCAAACATGGCGGTGGAAATATGCTGCTTTGGGGGTGTTTTTCTGCTAAGGGGACAGGACAACTGCACCGCATCAAGGGGACCATGGACGGGGCAACGGAGCGGCAAATCTTGGGCGAGAACCTTCTCCCCTCAGCCAGGGCATTGAAAATGAATGGCGGGTGGCTGTTCCAGCATGACAAGGAGCCAAAACACGCGGCCAAGGCAACAAAGCAGCGGCTGGAGAAGAAGCACGTTAAGCTCCTGGAGTGGCCTAGCCAGTCTCCAGACCTTCATCCGGCTGACAATATCTCTGTGGAGGGAGCTGAAAGTTGGAGTTGCCAAACGTCAGCCGCCAAACCTTCATGATTTGGAGAGGATCTGCCAAGAGGAGTGGGCCAAAATCCCTCCTGAGATGTGTGCAAAGCTGGTGGCCAACTCCAGGTAACGCCTGACCTCTGGGATTGCCAAGAAGGGATTTGCCAGCAAGCACTAAGCCCTGTTTGGTGAAGGGGGTGAGATACCTGTGTTCCCTGGTGAAGCTGCAAATGAGCGCCTGATTTGTTAGCCATGCATTTCTTGTGAGTTTTTTCTTGCTCTTCTGTCTGTGAGTGTTCCGATGCAGCAGCTAGCATTGTATTTTGAGAGGGCTGATTTGTTTGTGAGTGGGCCGAGCTGGCAAACGAGCAGGGGATGAAAAGGTTGTTTGCTTGAGTGCAGGTGTGCAGCAGGAGGGCTTGGAGAGCGGGGAGGTAAAAGTGAATGTGAAAGAGCCATGGTGGAGGAGAGTGACCCCTGCTGGAGGAAAAGCAAAAGCCTACAGCACCTGGTATTCCCAGGCGGTCTCCCATCCAAGTACTAACCAGGCCCGACCCTGCTTAGCTTCCGAGATCAGACGAGATCGGGCGCGTTCAGGGTGGTGTGGCCATAGGCAGTACTCAGGCTCTCCTTCAAGCCTCTTCTACTTGTCACGGGCAGCCTGGCCTCCGCCTTTCCTCGGCTCTACTACCCAGGACAAGCCGCCTGCTGCTACTGCTCTTTCCTTTTCACCCACCGGCACAACTGACACACACCGCCCCGTCTCTCCTCTCTCACTCACTCTCCTCAAACCCCTGCCTCCCTCCCTCCCGCTGCTTTGCTCCCTCTTTAACCTCTTCCTGACCGCACCTCCTCACGCACAAGCACACCACACCAGCCTGGCCTCAACCGCTCCTCCTTCTCCTTCCCGCCTTCCCCTGGCCTGACTTCAAGCCTTTGGCTCGCAGGGCTGAGCAGCACACCAGCCGCAGGGAGCAAGCTTTGGACACAGCAGCCGCAAAGCACACCGCAAAGCAAGGGGCCAAGCTCGCTTGCCAGCCAGACCTCTCGGGGCGCCGCACAGCGCTCCCGCCTCCCTGCCCCTGACCCAAACCAAGGCTAGGGACCCTGCTGGCACCGGGGCCTACAAACGCCAGTTCCTTGCGCTCCGGCCCTCGCTCTTTTTCACCGCCCCAGTGGCCGGCTCCCCCTTGCGCACACCACAGGGCCCTGACGCTCAGGCCCCTGCCTCCAGCAGCGGGCCCAGCGCTCTAACCGCCTCAGGGCGCAGGTATCGTGGCCTTCGGCGGCTCTGTTGCTTCTGGCTGGCTTGGGGGGCCGGCGCGCGTGCCTTCCCCGCTGCTGTCCCCCGGCCTGGGGAGCGCAGCGGAATGTGTCGGCGCAAGGCGACTGGAGAGCAGGCGTGAGAGCGCCAAAGCGGCTGAGGAGAGCGCTGGCAAAGGGCTGGGCCGTGGAGCCAAAGCGGGATGCAGGACGGGGCTAGCTGGCTGGGGTGTGGCGTCTGAGCGTTGCTCCGCTGCCGGAGGGGGCTGGATGCATGGCCAGCTCCTGAGGGACACAGAGAAGAAAGCCAGCGTGTTTTGAAAAGAGCGGGCCGCAAAAGGGAAGCGGGCTCACAAAAGCCTAGGCTGGCCTGAGGACTTTGGGGGAGCTACAGTGAAGGAAAGGAGTATTTCACCCCCTGCTGATTTTGAATCTTTGCCCGCTCACAAACAAATGATCGATCGGTCTAAAAATCCAATGCTAGGTGTATTGACTGAGAGACAGACTAGCAAGAAAACATTCAAAAGCACTGCATGTCTAACCAATGATGCACTGATTCGCATGTTCCTGAGGGAAATAAGTATTCCATCCCCTATCATTCAGCAGCATTTCTGGCTCCCAGGTGTCTTTCACACAGGTAACAAGCTGAGATTAGAAGAAGCCTCTTAAAGGGAGAGATGCTAATCTCATTTTCTTACCTGTATAAAAGACACCTGTCCACAGGAGCAATCAAACCATCAGATTCCAAACCCTCCACCACGGCAAAGACCAAAGAGCTGTCCAGGGATGTCAGCAACAGGATCGAAGACCTACACAAGGCTGGACTGGGCTACCAAACTATGGCCAAGCAGCTTAGTGAGAAGGTGACAACAGTCGGTGCAATCATTCGCAAATGGAAGAAACACAAAGCAACTGTCAGTCTCCCTAGGACCGGTGCACCGAGCAAGATCTCCCCTCGTGGAGTGTCAATGATCATGACAACAGTGAGGCATCATCCCAGAACTACGAGTGAGGATCTTGTCAATGATCTCCGGCCAGCTGGGACCGCAGTCACCAAGAGAACAATGGGTAACACACTACGCCGACGAGGATTTTAATCCCGCAGTGCCCGCAAGGTCACTCTGCTCAAGAGAGCACATGTCCAGGCCCGTCTGAAGTTTGCCACTGAACATCTGAATGAGGCAGAGCAGGACTGGTTGAAAGTGTCCTGGTCAGATGAGACCACCAAAATGGAGCTCTTTGGCATCAACTCAACTCGCCGCGTTTGGAGGAGGAGGAGGAGGACGAGGAATGCTGCCTATGACCCCAAGAACACCATCCCAACTGTCAAACATGGCGGTGGAAATATGCTGCTTTGGGGGTGTTTTTCTGCTAAGGGGACAGGACAACTGCACCGCATCAAGGGGACCATGGACGGGGCAACGGAGCGGCAAATCTTGGGCGAGAACCTTCTCCCCTCAGCCAGGGCATTGAAAATGAATGGCGGGTGGCTGTTCCAGCATGACAAGGAGCCAAAACACACGGCCAAGGCAACAAAGCAGCGGCTGGAGAAGAAGCACGTTAAGCTCCTGGAGTGGCCTAGCCAGTCTCCAGACCTTCATCCGGCTGACAATATCTCTGTGGAGGGAGCTGAAAGTTGGAGTTGCCAAACGTCAGCCGCCAAACCTTCATGATTTGGAGAGGATCTGCCAAGAGGAGTGGGCCAAAATCCCTCCTGAGATGTGTGCAAAGCTGGTGGCCAACTCCAGGTAACGCCTGACCTCTGGGATTGCCAAGAAGGGATTTGCCAGCAAGCACTAAGCCCTGTTTGGTGAAGGGGGTGAGATACCTGTGTTCCCTGGTGAAGCTGCAAATGAGCGCCTGATTTGTTAGCCATGCATTTCTTGTGAGTTTTTTCTTGCTCTTCTGTCTGTGACTGTTCCGATGCAGCAGCTAGCATTGTATTTTGAGAGGGCTGATTTGTTTGTGAGTGGGCCGAGCTGGCAAACGAGCAGGGGATGAAAAGGTTGTTTGCTTGAGTGCAGGTGTGCAGCAGGAGGGCTTGGAGAGCGGGGAGGTAAAAGTGAATGTGAAAGAGCCATGGTGGAGGAGAGTGACCCCTGCTGGAGGAAAAGCAAAAGCCTACAGCACCTGGTATTCCCAGGCGGTCTCCCATCCAAGTACTAACCAGGCCCGACCCTGCTTAGCTTCCGAGATCAGACGAGATCGGGCGCGTTCAGGGTGGTGTGGCCGTAGGCAGTACTCAGGCTCTCCTTCAAGCCTCTTCTACTTGTCACGGGCAGCCTGGCCTCCGCCTTTCCTCGGCTCTACTACCCAGGACAAGCCGCCTGCTGCTACTGCTGTTTCCTTTTCACCCACCGGCACAACTGACACACACCGCCCCGTCTCTCCTCTCTCACTCACTCTCCTCAAACCCCTGCCTCCCTCCCGCTGCTTTGCTCCCTCTTTAACCTCTTCCTGACCGCACCTCCTCACGCACAAGCACACCACACCAGCCTGGCCTCAACCACTCCTCCTTCTCCTTCCCGCCTTCCCCTGGCCTGACTTCAAGCCTTTGGCTCGCAGGGCTGAGCAGCACACCAGCCGCAGGGAGCAAGCTTTGGACACAGCAGCCGCAAAGCGCACCGCAAAGCAAGGGGCCAAGCTCGCTTGCCAGCCAGACCTCTTGGGGCGCCGCACAGCGCTCCCGCCTCCCTGCCCCTGACCCAAACCAAGGCTAGGGACCCTGCTGGCACCGGGGCCTACAAACGCCAGTTCCTTGCGCTCCGGCCCTCGCTCTTTTTCACCGCCCCAGTGGCCGGCTCCCCCTTGCGCACACCACAGGGCCCTGACGCTCAGGCCCCTGCCTCCAGCAGCGGGCCCAGCGCTCTAACCGCCTCAGGGCGCAGGTATCGTGGCCTTCGGCGGCTCTGTTGCTTCTGGCTGGCTTGGGGGGCCGGCGCGCGTGCCTTCCCCGCTGCTGTCCCCCGGCCTGGGGAGCGCAGCGGAATGTGTCGGCGCAAGGCGACTGGAGAGCAGGCGTGAGAGCGCCAAAGCGGCTGAGGAGAGCGCTGGCAAAGGGCTGGGCCGTGGAGCCAAAGCGGGATGCAGGACGGGGCTAGCTGGCTGGGGGGTGGCGTCTGAGCGTTGCTCCGCTGCCGGAGGGGGCTGGATGCGTGGCCAGCTCCTGAGGGACACAGAGAAGAAAGCCAGCGTGTTTTGAAAAGAGCGGGCCGCAAAAGGGAAGCGGGCTCACAAAAGCCTAGGCTGGCCTGAGGACTTTGGGGGAGCTACAGTGAAGGAAAGGAGTATTTCACCCCCTGCTGATTTTGAATCTTTGCCCGCTCACAAACAAATGATCGATCGGTCTAAAAATCCAATGCTAGGTGTATTGACTGAGAGACAGACTAGCAAGAAAACATTCAAAAGCACTGCATGTCTAACCAATGATGCGCTGATTCGCATGTTCCTGAGGGAAATAAGTATTCCATCCCCTATCATTCAGCAGCATTTCTGGCTCCCAGGTGTCTTTCACACAGGTAACAAGCTGAGATTAGAAGCAGCCTCTTAAAGGGAGAGATGCTAATCTCATTTTCTTACCTGTATAAAAGACACCTGTCCACAGGAGCAATCAAACCATCAGATTCCAAACCCTCCACCACGGCAAAGACCAAAGAGCTGTCCAGGGATGTCAGCAACAGGATCGAAGACCTACACAAGGCTGGACTGGGCTACCAAACTATGGCCAAGCAGCTTAGTGAGAAGGTGACAACAGTCGGTGCAATCATTCGCAAATGGAAGAAACACAAAGCAACTGTCAGTCTCCCTAGGACCGGTGCACCGAGCAAGATCTCCCCTCGTGGAGTGTCAATGATCATGACAACAGTGAGGCATCATCCCAGAACTACGAGTGAGGATCTTGTCAATGATCTCCGGCCAGCTGGGACCGCAGTCACCAAGAGAACAATGGGTAACACACTACGCCGACGAGGATTGAAATCCCGCAGTGCCCGCAAGGTCCCTCTGCTCAAGAGAGCACATGTCCAGGCCCGTCTGAAGTTTGCCACTGAACATCTGAATGAGGCAGAGCAGGACTGGTTGAAAGTGTCCTGGTCAGATGAGACCACCAAAATGGAGCTCTTTGGCATCAACTCAACTCGCCGCGTTTGGAGGAGGAGGAGGAGGACGAGGAATGCTGCCTATGACCCCAAGAACACCATCCCAACTGTCAAACATGGCGGTGGAAATATGCTGCTTTGGGGGTGTTTTTCTGCTAAGGGGACAGGACAACTGCACCGCATCAAGGGGACCATGGACGGGGCAACGGAGCGGCAAATCTTGGGCGAGAACCTTCTCCCCTCAGCCAGGGCATTGAAAATGAATGGCGGGTGGCTGTTCCAGCATGACAAGGAGCCAAAACACGCGGCCAAGGCAACAAAGCAGCGGCTGGAGAAGAAGCACGTTAAGCTCCTGGAGTGGCCTAGCCAGTCTCCAGACCTTCATCCGGCTGACAATATCTCTGTGGAGGGAGCTGAAAGTTGGAGTTGCCAAACGTCAGCCGCCAAACCTTCATGATTTGGAGAGGATCTGCCAAGAGGAGTGGGCCAAAATCCCTCCTGAGATGTGTGCAAAGCTGGTGGCCAACTCCAGGTAACGCCTGACCTCTGGGATTGCCAAGAAGGGATTTGCCAGCAAGCACTAAGCCCTGTTTGGTGAAGGGGGTGAGATACCTGTGTTCCCTGGTGAAGCTGCAAATGAGCGCCTGATTTGTTAGCCATGCATTTCTTGTGAGTTTTTTCTTGCTCTTCTGTCTGTGAGTGTTCCGATGCAGCAGCTAGCATTGTATTTTGAGAGGGCTGATTTGTTTGTGAGTGGGCCGAGCTGGCAAACGAGCAGGGGATGAAAAGGTTGTTTGCTTGAGTGCAGGTGTGCAGCAGGAGGGCTTGGAGAGCGGGGAGGTAAAAGTGAATGTGAAAGAGCCATGGAGGAGGAGAGTGACCCCTGCTGGAGGAAAAGCAAAAGCCTACAGCACCTGGTATTCCCAGGCGGTCTCCCATCCAAGTACTAACCAGGCCCGACCCTGCTTAGCTTCCGAGATCAGACGAGATCGGGCGCGTTCAGGGTGGTGTGGCCATAGGCAGTACTCAGGCTCTCCTTCAAGCCTCTTCTACTTGTCACGGGCAGCCTGGCCTCCGCCTTTCCTCGGCTCTACTACCCAGGACAAGCCGCCTGCTGCTACTGCTCTTTCCTTTTCACCCACCGGCACAACTGACACACACCGCCCCGTCTCTCCTCTCTCACTCACTCTCCTCAAACCCCTGCCTCCCTCCCGCTGCTTTGCTCCCTCTTTAACCTCTTCCTGACCGCACCTCCTCACGCACAAGCACACCACACCAGCCTGGCCTCAACCACTCCTCCTTCTCCTTCCCGCCTTCCCCTGGCCTGACTTCAAGCCTTTGGCTCGCAGGGCTGAGCAGCACACCAGCCGCAGGGAGCAAGCTTTGGACACAGCAGCCGCAAAGCGCACCGCAAAGCAAGGGGCCAAGCTCGCTTGCCAGCCAGACCTCTCGGGGCGCCGCACAGCGCTCCCGCCTCCCTGCCCCTGACCCAAACCAAGGCTAGGGACCCTGCTGGCACCGGGGCCTACAAACGCCAGTTCCTTGCGCTCCGGCCCTCGCTCTTTTTCACCGCCCCAGTGGCCGGCTCCCCCTTGCGCACACCACAGGGCCCTGACGCTCAGGCCCCTGCCTCCAGCAGCGGGCCCAGCGCTCTAACCGCCTCAGGGCGCAGGTATCGTGGCCTTCGGCGGCTCTGTTGCTTCTGGCTGGCTTGGGGGGCCGGCGCGCGTGCCTTCCCCGCTGCTGTCCCCCGGCCTGGGGAGCGCAGCGGAATGTGTCGGCGCAAGGCGACTGGAGAGCAGGCGTGAGAGCGCCAAAGCGGCTGAGGAGAGCGCTGGCAAAGGGCTGGGCCGTGGAGCCTAAGCGGGATGCAGGACGGGGCTAGCTGGCTGGGGGGTGGCGTCTGAGCGTTGCTCCGCTGCCGGAGGGGGCTGGATGCGTGGCCAGCTCCTGAGGGACACAGAGAAGAAAGCCAGCGTGTTTTGAAAAGAGCGGGCCGCAAAAGGGAAGCGGGTTCACAAAAGCCTAGGCTGGCCTGAGGACTTTGGGGGAGCTACAGTGAAGGAAAGGAGTATTTCACCCCCTGCTGATTTTGAATCTTTGCCCGCTCACAAACAAATGATCGATCGGTCTAAAAATCCAATGCTAGGTGTATTGACTGAGAGACAGACTAGCAAGAAAACATTCAAAAGCACTGCATGTCTAACCAATGATGCGCTGATTCGCATGTTCCTGAGGGAAAGAAGTATTCCATCCCCTATCATTCAGCAGCATTTCTGGCTCCCAGGTGTCTTTCACACAGGTAACAAGCTGAGATTAGAAGCAGCCTCTTAAAGGGAGAGATGCTAATCTCATTTTCTTACCTGTATAAAAGACACCTGTCCACAGGAGCAATCAAACCATCAGATTCCAAACCCTCCACCACGGCAAAGACCAAAGAGCTGTCCAGGGATGTCAGCAACAGGATCGAAGACCTACACAAGGCTGGACTGGGCTACCAAACTATGGCCAAGCAGCTTAGTGAGAAGGTGACAACAGTCGGTGCAATCATTCGCAAATGGAAGAAACACAAAGCAACTGTCAGTCTCCCTAGGACCGGTGCACCGAGCAAGATCTCCCCTCGTGGAGTGTCAATGATCATGACAACAGTGAGGCATCATCCCAGAACTACGAGTGAGGATCTTGTCAATGATCTCCGGCCAGCTGGGACCGCAGTCACCAAGAGAACAATGGGTTACACACTACGCCGACGAGGATTGAAATCCCGCAGTGCCCACAAGGTCACTCTGCTCAAGAGAGCACATGTCCAGGCCCGTCTGAAGTTTGCCACTGAACATCTGAATGAGGCAGAGCAGGACTGGTTGAAAGTGTCCTGGTCAGATGAGACCACCAAAATGGAGCTCTTTGGCATCAACTCAACTCGCCGCGTTTGGAGGAGGAGGAGGAGGACGAGGAATGCTGCCTATGACCCCAAGAACACCATCCCAACTGTCAAACATGGCGGTGGAAATATGCTGCTTTGGGGGTGTTTTTCTGCTAAGGGGACAGGACAACTGCACCGCATCAAGGGGACCATGGACGGGGCAACGGAGCGGCAAATCTTGGGCGAGAACCTTCTCCCCTCAGCCAGGGCATTGAAAATGAATGGCGGGTGGCTGTTCCAGCATGACAAGGAGCCAAAACACGCGGCCAAGGCAACAAAGCAGCGGCTGGAGAAGAAGCACGTTAAGCTCCTGGAGTGGCCTAGCCAGTCTCCAGACCTTCATCCGGCTGACAATATCTCTGTGGAGGGAGCTGAAAGTTGGAGTTGCCAAACGTCAGCCGCCAAACCTTCATGATTTGGAGAGGATCTGCCAAGAGGAGTGGGCCAAAATCCCTCCTGAGATGTGTGCAAAGCTGGTGGCCAACTCCAGGTAACGCCTGACCTCTGGGATTGCCAAGAAGGGATTTGCCAGCAAGCACTAAGCCCTGTTTGGTGAAGGGGGTGAGATACCTGTGTTCCCTGGTGAAGCTGCAAATGAGCGCCTGATTTGTTAGCCATGCATTTCTTGTGAGTTTTTTCTTGCTCTTCTGTCTGTGAGTGTTCCGATGCAGCAGCTAGCATTGTATTTTGAGAGGGCTGATTTGTTTGTGAGTGGGCCGAGCTGGCAAACGAGCAGGGGATGAAAAGGTTGTTTGCTTGAGTGCAGGTGTGCAGCAGGAGGGCTTGGAGAACGGGGAGGTAAAAGCGAATGTGAAAGAGCCATGGAGGAGGAGAGTGACCCCTGCTGGAGGAAAAGCAAAAGCCTACAGCACCTGGTATTCCCAGGCGGTCTCCCATCCAAGTACTAACCAGGCCCGACCCTGCTTAGCTTCCGAGATCAGACGAGATCGGGCGCGTTCAGGGTGGTGTGGCCGTAGGCAGTACTCAGGCTCTCCTTCAAGCCTCTTCTACTTGTCACGGGCTGCCTGGCCTCCGCCTTTCCTCGGCTCTACTACCCAGGACAAGCCGCCTGCTGCTACTGCTCTTTCCTTTTCACCCACCGGCACAACTGACACACACCGCCCCGTCTCTCCTCTCTCACTCACTCTCCTCAAACCCCTGCCTCCCTCCCGCTGCTTTGCTCCCTCTTTAACCTCTTCCTGACCGCACCTCCTCACGCACAAGCACACCACACCAGCCTGGCCTCAACCGCTCCTCCTTCTCCTTCCCGCCTTCCCCTGGCCTGACTTCAAGCCTTTGGCTCGCAGGGCTGAGCAGCACACCAGCCGCAGGGAGCAAGCTTTGGACACAGCAGCCGCAAAGCGCACCGCAAAGCAAGGGGCCAAGCTCGCTTGCCAGCCAGACCTCTTGGGGCGCCGCACAGCGCTCCCGCCTCCCTGCCCCTGACCCAAACCAAGGCTAGGGACCCTGCTGGCACCGGGGCCTACAAACGCCAGTTCCTTGCGCTCCGGCCCTCGCTCTTTTTCACCGCCCCAGTGGCCGGCTCCCCCTTGCGCACACCACAGGGCCCTGACGCTCAGGCCCCTGCCTCCAGCAGCGGGCCCAGCGCTCTAACCGCCTCAGGGAGCAGGTATCGTGGCCTTCGGCGGCTCTGTTGCTTCTGGCTGGCTTGGGGGGCCGGCGCGCGTGCCTTCCCCGCTGCTGTCCCCCGGCCTGGGGAGCGCAGCGGAATGTGTCGGCGCAAGGCGACTGGACAGCAGGCGTGAGAGCGCCAAAGCGGCTGAGGAGAGCGCTGGCAAAGGGCTGGGCCGTGGAGCCTAAGCGGGATGCAGGACGGGGCTAGCTGGCTGGGGGGTGGCGTCTGAGCGTTGCTCCGCTGCCGGAGGGGGCTGGATGCGTGGCCAGCTCCTGAGGGACACAGAGAAGAAAGCCAGCGTGTTTTGAAAAGAGCGGGCCGCAAAAGGGAAGCGGGTTCACAAAAGCCTAGGCTGGCCTGAGGACTTTGGGGGAGCTACAGTGAAGGAAAGGAGTATTTCACCCCCTGCTGATTTTGAATCTTTGCCCGCTCACAAACAAATGATCGATCGGTCTAAAAATCCAATGCTAGGTGTATTGACTGAGAGACAGACTAGCAAGAAAACATTCAAAAGCACTGCATGTCTAACCAATGATGCGCTGATTCGCATGTTCCTGAGGGAAAGAAGTATTCCATCCCCTATCATTCAGCAGCATTTCTGGCTCCCAGGTGTCTTTCACACAGGTAACAAGCTGAGATTAGAAGCAGCCTCTTAAAGGGAGAGATGCTAATCTCATTTTCTTACCTGTATAAAAGACACCTGTCCACAGGAGCAATCAAACCATCAGATTCCAAACCCTCCACCACGGCAAAGACCAAAGAGCTGTCCAGGGATGTCAGCAACAGGATCGAAGACCTACACAAGGCTGGACTGGGCTACCAAACTATGGCCAAGCAGCTTAGTGAGAAGGTGACAACAGTCGGTGCAATCATTCGCAAATGGAAGAAACACAAAGCAACTGTCAGTCTCCCTAGGACCGGTGCACCGAGCAAGATCTCCCCTCGTGGAGTGTCAATGATCATGACAACAGTGAGGCATCATCCCAGAACTACGAGTGAGGATCTTGTCAATGATCTCCGGCCAGCTGGGACCGCAGTCACCAAGAGAACAATGGGTAACACACTACGCCGACGAGGATTGAAATCCCGCAGTGCCCACAAGGTCACTCTGCTCAAGAGAGCACATGTCCAGGCCCGTCTGAAGTTTGCCACTGAACATCTGAATGAGGCAGAGCAGGACTGGTTGAAAGTGTCCTGGTCAGATGAGACCACCAAAATGGAGCTCTTTGGCATCAACTCAACTCGCCGCGTTTGGAGGAGGAGGAGGAGGACGAGGAATGCTGCCTATGACCCCAAGAACACCATCCCAACTGTCAAACATGGCGGTGGAAATATGCTGCTTTGGGGGTGTTTTTCTGCTAAGGGGACAGGACAACTGCACCGCATCAAGGGGACCATGGACGGGGCAACAGAGCGGCAAATCTTGGGCGAGAACCTTCTCCCCTCAGCCAGGGCATTGAAAATGAATGGCGGGTGGCTGTTCCAGCATGACAAGGAGCCAAAACACGCGGCCAAGGCAACAAAGCAGCGGCTGGAGAAGAAGCACGTTAAGCTCCTGGAGTGGCCTAGCCAGTCTCCAGACCTTCATCCGGCTGACAATATCTCTGTGGAGGGAGCTGAAAGTTGGAGTTGCCAAACGTCAGCCGCCAAACCTTCATGATTTGGAGAGGATCTGCCAAGAGGAGTGGGCCAAAATCCCTCCTGAGATGTGTGCAAAGCTGGTGGCCAACTCCAGGTAACGCCTGACCTCTGGGATTGCCAAGAAGGGATTTGCCAGCAAGCACTAAGCCCTGTTTGGTGAAGGGGGTGAGATACCTGTGTTCCCTGGTGAAGCTGCAAATGAGCGCCTGATTTGTTAGCCATGCATTTCTTGTGAGTTTTTTCTTGCTCTTCTGTCTGTGAGTGTTCCGATGCAGCAGCTAGCATTGTATTTTGAGAGGGCTGATTTGTTTGTGAGTGGGCCGAGCTGGCAAACGAGCAGGGGATGAAAAGGTTGTTTGCTTGAGTGCAGGTGTGCAGCAGGAGGGCTTGGAGAGCGGGGAGGTAAAAGCGAATGTGAAAGAGCCATGGAGGAGGAGAGTGACCCCTGCTGGAGGAAAAGCAAAAGCCTACAGCACCTGGTATTCCCAGGCGGTCTCCCATCCAAGTACTAACCAGGCCCGACCCTGCTTAGCTTCCGAGATCAGACGAGATCGGGCGCGTTCAGGGTGGTGTGGCCGTAGGCAGTACTCAGGCTCTCCTTCAAGCCTCTTCTACTTGTCACGGGCAGCCTGGCCTCCGCCTTTCCTCGGCTCTACTACCCAGGACAAGCCGCCTGCTGCTACTGCTGTTTCCTTTTCACCCACCGGCAAAACTGACACACACCGCCCCGTCTCTCCTCTCTCACTCACTCTCCTCAAACCCCTGCCTCCCTCCCGCTGCTTTGCTCCCTCTTTAACCTCTTCCTGACCGCACCTCCTCACGCACAAGCACACCACACCAGCCTGGCCTCAACCGCTCCTCCTTCTCCTTCCCGCCTTCCCCTGGCCTGACTTCAAGCCTTTGGCTCGCAGGGCTGAGCAGCACACCAGCCGCAGGGAGCAAGCTTTGGACACAGCATCCGCAAAGCGCACCGCAAAGCAAGGGGCCAAGCTCGCTTGCCAGCCACACCTCTCGGGGCGCCGCACAGCGCTCCCGCCTCCCTGCCCCTGACCCAAACCAAGGCTAGGGACCCTGCTGGCACCGGGGCCTACAAACGCCAGTTCCTTGCGCTCCGGCCCTCGCTCTTTTTCACCGCCCCAGTGGCCGGCTCCCCCTTGCGCACACCACAGGGCCCTGACGCTCAGGCCCCTGCCTCCAGCAGCGGGCCCAGCGCTCTAACCGCCTCAGGGCGCAGGTATCGTGGCCTTCGGCGGCTCTGTTGCTTCTGGCTGGCTTGGGGGGCCGGCGCGCTTGCCTTCCCCGCTGCTGTCCCCCGGCCTGGGGAGCGCAGCGGAATGTGTCGGCGCAAGGCGACTGGAGAGCAGGCGTGAGAGCGCCAAAGCGGCTGAGGAGAGCGCTGGCAAAGGGCTGGGCCGTGGAGCCTAAGCGGGATGCAGGACGGGGCTAGCTGGCTGGGGGGTGGCGTCTGAGCGTTGCTCCGCTGCCGGAGGGGACTGGATGCGTGGCCAGCTCCTGAGGGACACAGAGAAGAAAGCCAGCGTGTTTTGAAAAGAGCGGGCCGCAAAAGGGAAGCGGGCTCACAAAAGCCTAGGCTGGCCTGAGGACTTTGGGGGAGCTACAGTGAAGGAAAGGAGTATTTCACCCCCTGCTGATTTTGAATCTTTGCCCGCTCACAAACAAATGATCGATCGGTCTAAAAATCCAATGCTAGGTGTATTGACTGAGAGACAGACTAGCAAGAAAACATTCAAAAGCACTGCATGTCTAACCAATGATGCGCTGATTCGCATGTTCCTGAGGGAAAGAAGTATTCCATCCCCTATCATTCAGCAGCATTTCTGGCTCCCAGGTGTCTTTCACACAGGTAACAAGCTGAGATTAGAAGCAGCCTCTTAAAGGGAGAGATGCTAATCTCATTTTCTTACCTGTATAAAAGACACCTGTCCACAGGAGCAATCAAACCATCAGATTCCAAACCCTCCACCACGGCAAAGACCAAAGAGCTGTCCAGGGATGTCAGCAACAGGATCGAAGACCTACACAAGGCTGGACTGGGCTACCAAACTATGGCCAAGCAGCTTAGTGAGAAGGTGACAACAGTCGGTGCAATCATTCGCAAATGGAAGAAACACAAAGCAACTGTCAGTCTCCCTAGGACCGGTGCACCGAGCAAGATCTCCCCTCGTGGAGTGTCAATGATCATGACAACAGTGAGGCATCATCCCAGAACTACGAGTGAGGATCTTGTCAATGATCTCCGGCCAGCTGGGACCGCAGTCACCAAGAGAACAATGGGTAACACACTACGCCGACGAGGATTGAAATCCCGCAGTGCCCGCAAGGTCACTCTGCTCAAGAGAGCACATGTCCAGGCCCGTCTGAAGTTTGCCACTGAACATCTGAATGAGGCAGAGCAGGACTGGTTGAAAGTGTCCTGGTCAGATGAGACCACCAAAATGGAGCTCTTTGGCATCAACTCAACTCGCCGCGTTTGGAGGAGGAGGAGGAGGACGAGGAATGCTGCCTATGACCCCAAGAACACCATCCCAACTGTCAAACATGGCGGTGGAAATATGCTGCTTTGGGGGTGTTTTTCTGCTAAGGGGACAGGACAACTGCACCGCATCAAGGGGACCATGGACGGGGCAACGGAGCGGCAAATCTTGGGCGAGAACCTTCTCCCCTCAGCCAGGGCATTGAAAATGAATGGCGGGTGGCTGTTCCAGCATGACAAGGAGCCAAAACACGCGGCCAAGGCAACAAAGCAGCGGCTGGAGAAGAAGCACGTTAAGCTCCTGGAGTGGCCTAGCCAGTCTCCAGACCTTCATCCGGCTGACAATATCTCTGTGGAGGGAGCTGAAAGTTGGAGTTGCCAAACGTCAGCCGCCAAACCTTCATGATTTGGAGAGGATCTGCCAAGAGGAGTGGGCCAAAATCCCTCCTGAGATGTGTGCAAAGCTGGTGGCCAACTCCAGGTAACGCCTGACCTCTGGGATTGCCAAGAAGGGATTTGCCAGCAAGCACTAAGCCCTGTTTGGTGAAGGGGGTGAGATACCTGTGTTCCCTGGTGAAGCTGCAAATGAGCGCCTGATTTGTTAGCCATGCATTTCTTGTGAGTTTTTTCTTGCTCTTCTGTCTGTGAGTGTTCCGATGCAGCAGCTAGCATTGTATTTTGAGAGGGCTGATTTGTTTGTGAGTGGGCCGAGCTGGCAAACGAGCAGGGGATGAAAAGGTTGTTTGCTTGAGTGCAGGTGTGCAGCAGGAGGGCTTGGAGAGCGGGGAGGTAAAAGCGAATGTGAAAGAGCCATGGAGGAGGAGAGTGACCCCTGCTGGAGGAAAAGCAAAAGCCTACAGCACCTGGTATTCCCAGGCGGTCTCCCATCCAAGTACTAACCAGGCCCGACCCTGCTTAGCTTCCGAGATCAGACGAGATCGGGCGCGTTCAGGGTGGTGTGGCCGTAGGCAGTACTCAGGCTCTCCTTCAAGCCTCTTCTACTTGTCACGGGCAGCCTGGCCTCCGCCTTTCCTCGGCTCTACTACCCAGGACAAGCCGCCTGCTGCTACTGCTGTTTCCTTTTGTCTTGGAAATTCGCTTTAACGAATTTCTCCTTACCGTGAGTACTCGCAGTTGGATGCGCAGAAATCCCCCATAAAGCTGTGCGAATCTCGCTTACCACGACTGCAGCCAAACTACACGATTCCTGCCCATCCAAATACTTTGGTCCTGTTGAATTTGTGGGTGATTGGAGCTCCGCTACCCTAGAATGATCACACGACACTCTAAGGCTGGTGTTGCAATCCACATAAGGGCTGATTTTAGGCTCAGCTCTCTGTTTTATTAAGAATACACACATGCCCCCCACATGAATAAAGTCAATCCCTCCCACCGAACAATGCAATGGGGAGTACCTATACAGAGGATATACATTCCAATTGGAGCATAGCCTTTGCTATTATCTATCACTGGTCCTCCCCCATGAACCTTCTGAGGTCAGCAGACTTCCTCCCCTTCCCCCCTATGAGCCATCTGAGGTCATATTTCCTGTCCTACTAGCTTCTATTGGTATGTAAAATTCTCTGCACAAGGACTCCCTAAAAATATCAGTCTGTACCTGGATGGGCCCGATACGATCTTTATTAAAACACATCCATCCGAGATACAGTTCAGATTAGTAATGGGTTGTAAGATATGCACAAGCCTACACGTGGAGTTCACACCGCTTGCGCATTGCGTTATGAAGCCCACGTGGTACCATGCTGCTGATATGTGGATACAGGCCCACGGTCTACTGACAGCAGCATTCGCATGGAATGCCGTGGTGGTATACACGCCGGTCTATAAGCGCAGATCTGCCATCTCATCCATTACCAAGCCGAGTACTGTAATACATACATTGTACATGCGCATGGCCCAATTGCAGCCTTCAGAGCTTTAATTAAGCCACACGAGAGACATATGAATAACACGAATACATGACACATTTAAAGTTCGACCAACAATACAAAATTTCCATGACATTCCCTCCTGTTTTATCATATTCTCCTCGTGTCCCTTCTTGATCTTCTTCAGCTTGATGGGTGTAGTCTCAAACTTCAAAGAGTTCCTGTAGTTGTCCCTGAGAATAAAGCTCCACGGGGTACCTGAAACAACAAGACCCGACGCAGACTCGACGCAAACAGGCTTGATTGAAGCGATGATCCTCAAGAGCGTTGGAACCTTCACTACAGGAAGGCTCTTGCAAAAACCACAAACAGACTTGTGGTATGAATAAAGCTTGTGATCCCACGGTGGTCTGGGGAGATCCAGCAACAGATTCTCAAATTGCCCCTGCAGACGGGGCCACACAAGGCTGGTCTCGACCCAGACAGTTTTCCAAATCGCAGACACAAACCATGATGAGGCTTGAAGCTTGCTTGAAGGTCTTGGAGAATGTGGTCTTCAGAGAGATAAATTAGAGGGAAGCCAGGACGTAATCTGTAGAGAAGGTGGATGGTTGGTGAGGTCTTCCTCCGATCAGTGGTTGGAGTGGGATCCCCGGAGCGGGCATGGAGATGTGGTCGTCTGCCCGAGCTTGGCTTACACGGTCGATGAGGCAACAGGAACATCTCACCGCGGCATATAAAAGGCAGATGAAAAAGAGAAGCATCAGGATATACACTCCCACTTCCTTCAACCAAGATCCGATGGAGAACAGGAAATCTCCCAATCCTCCCAAACCCTTGAACGGATTCCAACCCTCACTAGCTATAGCTCTAGCTTTTCCCTGTAGTTCACTAACTTTGTCCATATGGGCCTGGACCTTGTCATCGGTGTCTTCTATCCAAGTACAACAATCCTCTCCGATGAACTCACAGAACCCCCCTTTGGCGGCTAAAAGATAATCGAGGGCCATCTTCTCCTGAAGCACTAAAATTCCCATCTGCCGTTGTTCTTGGGCAATTTCTCTGACAGCCTCTACGGTCTCGTTAAACATACTATCCACGATGACAGAAAAATTGTTCAGGCGCTTCATAAGTTCTATTCCCCATCCTGTCCATGAGGGGAACCAAGCCCATGCCTGGTCGCCCTCAGAGAACAGCTCCCTGCGAACTCTCCCTGCCATCCTTACCTTCTTGTGGACCATCAACTCTTCATGGTCCATCACTACATAGGATGCGGGGACTAGCTTTATGAGGGCACACGAACCTTTCGCGTTCTGGGGAAATGTTCTATAGGCTGCCGAACCACACAGAAAATAGTATGGACCTGTCAGAGCAGAACAGGAGGAGTTCCTCGTTCGGCCTCTGGTACTGAGCAACAGTTGCACAGACTGGGGGATTGCTCCCTCAGTCTGCACATCACATCCGTCCTTCCAACACACGTGGTCTGGTCGGTCAGTGTGGTTACTCAGAAAGGAAGTCTGGTTAGTCAGATTGACAGTTATACCTCCCTCGCAGGTGGTAATCCCAACAAACTTGTTACCTGTGCCAAAGCTGATGTTAAAGCACACCTGAGGGCTGCCTAGCTGCCCAGTTACCCATAATGGACTGGTGAGGGCCCTACAGGAGCTAGAGCTAATATTGGTGCTGAAACTGATGTTACCTGCTAAAAATGTGTCATTAAGTTCTACCGACAAATGTCTACGTGGGGGCTGACCAGGGGTCCCTTGCTTTTTCATGCCGACGCGGATGTCATATAGGGCATGAACAGCGGCCATTGCGGACATGTGATGACTGGGTGGGGGCTTAGAGCATACCCAACAGTTGGTTTTGTTGGCGGTTCTGGCTAAACGCAGGTGCATTTTAAATAAAAGGTTGGGGTATCTGCCGTCTTTTCCTCCGTTCACACACATGTATGACATACAAACAAAAAGAAAAAGGAAAATGACACCCCTCATTCTCTGGTGTAGCTGAGAAGCTTCTTGCAGTGGCTTGCGTGCACCCAGTTGTCTCGTCCCTCGAGCTTGAGTGAGGTAGGTGTCGTCAGCTGGACTTGGTATGGTCCGGTGAACCGTGGCTCGAGTCCGGTTCTTTGATGTTTCTTTAGGACGACCCAATCACCTGGCTCAATAGAAAGAACACCTGTTATTGTATTTGGATCGGGGAGCGATTCGCGAACCCGATGGTGTATCTTCTGCAGCTCCCGTTGCAGAGATTGCACATAACCTGTAAGCTGTGAATGCAAAGACGACAACTGTTGAGGAAAGTACAACCCTGTTTTGGGAGGTCCCCCAAACAACACCTCGTAGGGTGACAGCCCATGTGGTTGCCGAGGGGCATTCCGGATGGAATAGGGGGCAATGGGGAGACACTCAGGCCAAGGTTTTTGGGTATCGGAAGACGTTCAACCTTACCGCTACTCTCGGGGTGATATGGGGTGTGTCGCCGCTGACTCCAGTTCCACCAAAGAGATGCAGTCGTGTCCTTTGGAAGAGAGATTAGTAGTGGACAAAGAAGACATGTTAGCAGAAGAGGTGTTAGTATTGTTAGTCGTGTTGCAAAATTCAGCACTGTCATTGCTGTCCTCCCCCCCCTTCTCATCTTCCGACACAGGAAGAAGAGAAGCTGGGTTAAGAATAGTGCATCGTTTGATAGTGAGGTTAGTAGGGGTTAGGAGGGTTTTCCCCTGAGAGGGGTACCTTGCCTTGGATGTCCTGTTTTCGCAGGACCGTTCTTGCTGCACTGGTGTCGGTGAGGCAAGGGAGGGGATATTTTAATTCCTCTAGAAAAAGATGGATCTGGGCCGACACCGATTTGTCAACTTCCTATGAGAATTCATAGGAGTTACTTACCATGGTGGTCATAGGGGCGGAGGACTCATCAGGAATGAACTGCCACCGACCTTTAGGTAATTGGGGACAGCTCCTCCTCATGTGCCCCGTTTGGTGGCACTGGAAGCACCTGGGTGGGGGCCTATTCTTCCTGTGACCCAGATCCCTTGGTTTTTCGTGTGGGGTCTGGGACATAAGAACTTTGGCCTTGTCTTGTTTTCTTCTATCCATTTCCCTCTCTATTGCCGCAAGAGTGGAAAGGATAGCAGGGATAGACATCTCATTATATTCGGGTCGGGCCAGAACCAGCCTTTCCCGAATTTTAATATTGATGCCTTCCAAAAATTTGGCCCGCAACAGAATGTGCGTCGCGGTCACCTTTACCCCTTCAGTTGGAGCATCAGGTCCAACTTCCAGATCCGCATCCAGTGCCGTCTGCTTGAGACGGCGCCAGAAGCAGGCGCTTTCCTCATTAGGACCCTGGGTGAGCTTCATCATGTCCGTAGTAGAGGTAGCACCATACATTTCTGGAAGCTTTGCCTTTAGCTGTGTACAGAACTCTTTGCCCCCTGAAGTCATCTCCTCATGCGTGGTTATAGAGCACCCTGCAATCACTGTACTGGCCACTTCCATGCCCACCTTTGCCCGTAGGATCTGTGCACAATCTGACCCGCTCATACCATAGCTGAACTGGTTTTGTCCAAACATTCGAGCAAATCCTCTCGGATTGACTCGATAGTCCGGGAGCTCAGCCAGAATAGTGCGGATCTCTGCCGGGGTGAAGGGGACATGCCAAACTACCCGTTCCCCTAAAGTCCGTTCCCCCCGTGCATTGGGAGGACCTTCAAATTGCTGCACCCTGACTGGATAGGCCTCGGTCCGGGAAGAGTGCAAGGGCTGACCCAGCATCATCGGTGGGCTTAGATTAACCACCTCGCTTACTGCACCTTCAGGTTTGAGGTCCCTCAGATCAGGGTATAGCTGGGGGGCAGGGGTCTGATCAGTGGCTCGTAGCGCTTTGATGCAATCCGCCCTGTTTTTTAACCGGGTGTCTATTCCCCTTGATTCACAGATAGTCTGCAAATCGGTTGTTGAGTAGGCTTCATAGTTGGAAACAGAAGGAGCTGGGGTGAAGCAGGGAGAAGGGAGAGGTAGAGGCAGAGGCTGAGGCATAGAGACAGAAGACACAGAAGGTATGTCAAGAGTGACGTCACTAACAGAAGAGACAGGTGCAGTTATACTTATCTCAGCCACTGTTGGTTGTTGGGGGACCCCAGCAGACCCTGATCCTGCCTGCCTTAGTAGAGTCAGCCCTGAAAGAGCTTCCTCCACCTCTGACACCGGATCCTCCTGTTTTATTCCCTCTGGAGGCCAGGTATACATCACCTGGTTCTTCCGGACAGACACCAGTTTATGTATGCCCTGCTTCCCTAATCGGATTGACCTGTGAAGCCATAGCTGTGCGATCTCTAGTTCTGACGCCTGCATCCGTGGTTCAAATTCAGAGATGAATTTTTCCCACCTCCATGCGTCAAATGTACCTTCCCGGGGAATTTCCCATCTGGTACCCTTCGACCATTTATTCCACCTTTTGAGGGGTTCTGTAGACTTCCCCCCCAAACTCACCTTCATCAGTTGTGCAGCTGTCCTTACCCTGAAGAGGGCTGGTTCCCCCTCTCTCTTCATGGACTGACTACTGCCCATCGTGACTAGTCACTGGTATATATCCCGCGTCCGGGTACCTGTTTACCCCCTGGAGCACTCGGTGGGATCCTACCGAGAGGCCTGATTCCACCACTTTCCCAGCACAGCGTAATTTATGTGATACTTATCGATCACCCGAAGCGCATCAAGTGGCGGTCAGACTGAGAGCACACCTCCCACTCCCACAGCGCAATTTGTGTGATCCTGACCACCCGAAGTGTTTGTGGTAACCAGGCTAAGTGTTATACTTCCCTGGACCGCCCACTCGCACAGCGTAATTTATGTGGCTCTCATCACCCACTGTGTTTGGCAGGCCACACCGCACAATGATGAAAGTGGCTTTTCTCTCCCTGCACACAGTAGCTAACACAAGTCAAAACAAAAAGAGGGGTTCTTGGATGTTACTTAGGGGTCACTGGTTGGGCAGAAACCTGCTAACTGACCTTTAGGAAATTTGTGTAAAGAAAAAACTTTCCTAATACACACAGAAAAAAAAAACTCTTTTCAACCTGAAAAACTGTTAAAAAGGACAAAGTGGATCCTTATGAAAAACACGGGACGTTTCACAGTAAAACAATTACACCGAGGTAAACCGAAAAACTGCGCCAAAAGTAACCTTGTTGCTGACGCAAAAATCACTCCTATCAGCACCGCTAAACGATCCACGTTATACACGCAATCTTTACTGCAACCACCTAGAACCGTTTACACAAAAAGTCTGCTGGACGTGAAACACGCGACACAGCAGGTTAAAACAAACCCGCTTTACAATAAGGAACTACTTTTAACAGGAAAAACACAAGAAAAACATAATCACTATACAAGAAATCTATGTGCAAAAACCCAGACTACACCGCGCTCAATAAATGTGGAACACGTGAGGGAAAACTCGCTTAATACACTTTAAATTGGCTGGCAATACGCAAATTTAAAGCTAAAAGCAAACAAATGAAACTGTAAAAAATTTGGATTAAAAACACAATATGGGTCAAATGCATATAGGAAACTTCATGCACATTGCATAGAGATTACTGCACATTTGGTAGCCAACGAAATGGCCACCAAACAAAAGGAGTCCATGTGGTTTAGTCAAGAAAATGACCCCCCACAGAGGAGCACATGGCAGATACTAGAATGACCCCCCACAGGGAAGCACATGGTAACACTAGAATGGCCCCCCACAGGGAAGCACACGGCAGCCTCTAGCCTCAAAATTGCCTCTTACATAAAACAGACGTTTGGACAGAACATACACTGGACAATTACACAACAATATGAAGTACACATACAACACAATTTGGGCACAATCACAGAACGGACATAAAACACCAACATATCACACTAACATGCACATGTAACAGAAAGGACCCCCTGCTGCATGCTTGCTGGGAGCAGTAGTTCCACAAAACATTGTACACAGATCTTACAACAGTTAACAATTAACCTAAGCCTTTCAGCACTGTAATAATTACCTCACGTGGAGGGGGGTAAAGCAATCACCACAGTACCTACAGCCCACAAATACTTACCTAACACTATGCAACAACTTTTACCCACTAAAACATATACCCGTTTAATTTTTGGTTGGAAGATTTTTAAACTTGACCAAATCCAGCCAACCAAACCCACCCCTCTGCTGCTCTCCGCAGAGACAAACCCTCGTCTTTCACCCACAAATCAAGAGTTTAGGACAAAAAACGAGGTCCTTGTTAAGCGGTATTTCTTGTTAGCTAACAGAGAGCGAAATCAGCCACACGAACACGCAAAAAGCGATCCTCTTAATGGCAGAGAGACCTGAAATGTGCCGGCATACTTTTTGCTAGTTCATGATGGCTCATTCCCCCCTCGTTCTTGGTTAGCTACGCAAGAATACGCGTTAGTATCCACCAGGCTCGCCAAACTGTCTTGGAAATTCGCTTTAACGAATTTCTCCTTACCGTGAGTACTCGCAGTTGGATGCGCAGAAATCCCCCATAAAGCTGTGCGAATCTCGCTTACCACGACTGCAGCCAAACTACACGATTCCTGCCCATCCAAATACTTTGGTCCTGTTGAATTTGTGGGTGATTGGAGCTCCGCTACCCTAGAATGATCACACGACACTCTAAGGCTGGTGTTGCAATCCACATAAGGGCTGATTTTAGGCTCAGCTCTCTGTTTTATTAAGAATACACACATGCCCCCCACATGAATAAAGTCAATCCCTCCCACCGAACAATGCAATGGGGAGTACCTATACAGAGGATATACATTCCAATTGGAGCATAGCCTTTGCTATTATCTATCACTGGTCCTCCCCCATGAACCTTCTGAGGTCAGCAGACTTCCTCCCCTTCCCCCCTATGAGCCATCTGAGGTCATATTTCCTGTCCTACTAGCTTCTATTGGTATGTAAAATTCTCTGCACAAGGACTCCCTAAAAATATCAGTCTGTACCTGGATGGGCCCGATACGATCTTTATTAAAACACATCCATCCGAGATACAGTTCAGATTAGTAATGGGTTGTAAGATATGCACAAGCCTACACGTGGAGTTCACACCGCTTGCGCATTGCGTTATGAAGCCCACGTGGTACCATGCTGCTGATATGTGGATACAGGCCCACGGTCTACTGACAGCAGCATTCGCATGGAATGCCGTGGTGGTATACACGCCGGTCTATAAGCGCAGATCTGCCATCTCATCCATTACCAAGCCGAGTACTGTAATACATACATTGTACATGCGCATGGCCCAATTGCAGCCTTCAGAGCTTTAATTAAGCCACACGAGAGACATATGAATAACACGAATACATGACACATTTAAAGTTCGACCAACAATACAAAATTTCCATGACACTTTTCACCCACCGGCACAACTGACACACACCGCCCCGTCTCTCCTCTCTCACTCACTCTCCTCAAACCCCTGCCTCCCTCCCTCCCGCTGCTTTGCTCCCTCTTTAACCTCTTCCTGACCGCACCTCCTCACGCACAAGCACACCACACCAGCCTGGCCTCAACCGCTCCTCCTTCTCCTTCCCGCCTTCCCCTGGCCTGACTTCAAGCCTTTGGCTCGCAGGGCTGAGCAGCACACCAGCCGCAGGGAGCAAGCTTTGGACACAGCAGCCGCAAAGCGCACCGCAAAGCAAGGGGCCAAGCTCGCTTGCCAGCCAGACCTCTCGGGGCGCCGCACAGCGCTCCCGCCTCCCTGCCCCTGACCCAAACCAAGGCTAGGGACCCTGCTGGCACCGGGGCCTACAAACGCCAGTTCCTTGCGCTCCGGCCCTCGCTCTTTTTCACCGCCCCAGTGGCCGGCTCCCCCTTGCGCACACCACAGGGCCCTGACGCTCAGGCCCCTGCCTCCAGCAGCGGGCCCAGCGCTCTAACCGCCTCAGGGAGCAGGTATCGTGGCCTTCGGCGGCTCTGTTGCTTCTGGCTGGCTTGGGGGGCCGGCGCGCGTGCCTTCCCCGCTGCTGTCCCCCGGCCTGGGGAGCGCAGCGGAATGTGTCGGCGCAAGGCGACTGGAGAGCAGGCGTGAGAGCGCCAAAGCGGCTGAGGAGAGCGCTGGCAAAGGGCTGGGCCGTGGAGCCTAAGCGGGATGCAGGACGGGGCTAGCTGGCTGGGGGGTGGCGTCTGAGCGTTGCTCCGCTGCCGGAGGGGACTGGATGCGTGGCCAGCTCCTGAGGGACACAGAGAAGAAAGCCAGCGTGTTTTGAAAAGAGCGGGCCGCAAAAGGGAAGCGGGCTCACAAAAGCCTAGGCTGGCCTGAGGACTTTGGGGGAGCTACAGTGAAGGAAAGGAGTATTTCACCCCCTGCTGATTTTGAATCTTTGCCCGCTCACAAACAAATGATCGATCGGTCTAAAAATCCAATGCTAGGTGTATTGACTGAGAGACAGACTAGCAAGAAAACATTCAAAAGCACTGCATGTCTAACCAATGATGCGCTGATTCGCATGTTCCTGAGGGAAAGAAGTATTCCATCCCCTATCATTCAGCAGCATTTCTGGCTCCCAGGTGTCTTTCACACAGGTAACAAGCTGAGATTAGAAGCAGCCTCTTAAAGGGAGAGATGCTAATCTCATTTTCTTACCTGTATAAAAGACACCTGTCCACAGGAGCAATCAAACCATCAGATTCCAAACCCTCCACCACGGCAAAGACCAAAGAGCTGTCCAGGGATGTCAGCAACAGGATCGAAGACCTACACAAGGCTGGACTGGGCTACCAAACTATGGCCAAGCAGCTTAGTGAGAAGGTGACAACAGTCGGTGCAATCATTCGCAAATGGAAGAAACACAAAGCAACTGTCAGTCTCCCTAGGACCGGTGCACCGAGCAAGATCTCCCCTCGTGGAGTGTCAATGATCATGACAACAGTGAGGCATCATCCCAGAACTACGAGTGAGGATCTTGTCAATGATCTCCGGCCAGCTGGGACCGCAGTCACCAAGAGAACAATGGGTTACACACTACGCCGACGAGGATTGAAATCCCGCAGTGCCCACAAGGTCCCTCTGCTCAAGAGAGCACATGTCCAGGCCCGTCTGAAGTTTGCCACTGAACATCTGAATGAGGCAGAGCAGGACTGGTTGAAAGTGTCCTGGTCAGATGAGACCACCAAAATGGAGCTCTTTGGCATCAACTCAACTCGCCGCGTTTGGAGGAGGAGGAGGAGGACGAGGAATGCTGCCTATGACCCCAAGAACACCATCCCAACTGTCAAACATGGCGGTGGAAATATGCTGCTTTGGGGGTGTTTTTCTGCTAAGGGGACAGGACAACTGCACCGCATCAAGGGGACCATGGACGGGGCAACGGAGCGGCAAATCTTGGGCGAGAACCTTCTCCCCTCAGCCAGGGCATTGAAAATGAATGGCGGGTGGCTGTTCCAGCATGACAAGGAGCCAAAACACGCGGCCAAGGCAACAAAGCAGCGGCTGGAGAAGAAGCACGTTAAGCTCCTGGAGTGGCCTAGCCAGTCTCCAGACCTTCATCCGGCTGACAATATCTCTGTGGAGGGAGCTGAAAGTTGGAGTTGCCAAATGTCAGCCGCCAAACCTTCATGATTTGGAGAGGATCTGCCAAGAGGAGTGGGCCAAAATCCCTCCTGAGATGTGTGCAAAGCTGGTGGCCAACTCCAGGTAACGCCTGACCTCTGGGATTGCCAAGAAGGGATTTGCCAGCAAGCACTAGGCCCTGTTTGGTGAAGGGGGTGAGATACCTGTGTTCCCTGGTGAAGCTGCAAATGAGCGCCTGATTTGTTAGCCATGCATTTCTTGTGAGTTTTTTCTTGCTCTTCTGTCTGTGAGTGTTCCGATGCAGCAGCTAGCATTGTATTTTGAGAGGGCTGATTTGTTTGTGAGTGGGCCGAGCTGGCAAACGAGCAGGGGATGAAAAGGTTGTTTGCTTGAGTGCAGGTGTGCAGCAGGAGGGCTTGGAGAGCGGGGAGGTAAAAGCGAATGTGAAAGAGCCATGGAGGAGAGTGACCCCTGCTGGAGGAAAAGCAAAAGCCTACAGCACCTGGTATTCCCAGGCGGTCTCCCATCCAAGTACTAACCAGGCCCGACCCTGCTTAGCTTCCGAGATCAGACGAGATCGGGCGCGTTCAGGGTGGTGTGGCCGTAGGCAGTACTCAGGCTCTCCTTCAAGCCTCTTCTACTTGTCACGGGCAGCCTGGCCTCCGCCTTTCCTCGGCTCTACTACCCAGGACAAGCCGCCTGCTGCTAATGCTGTTTCCTTTTCACCCACCGGCACAACTGACACACACCGCCCCGTCTCTCCTCTCTCACTCACTCTCCTCAAACCCCTGCCTCCCTCCCGCTGCTTTGCTCCCTCTTTAACCTCTTCCTGACCGCACCTCCTCAGGCACAAGCACACCACACCAGCCTGGCCTCAACCGCTCCTCCTTCTCCTTCCCGCCTTCCCCTGGCCTGACTTCAAGCCTTTGGCTCGCAGGGCTGAGCAGCACACCAGCCGCAGGGAGCAAGCTTTGGACACAGCATCCGCAAAGCGCACCGCAAAGCAAGGGGCCAAGCTCGCTTGCCAGCCAGACCTCTCGGGGCGCCGCACAGCGCTCCCGCCTCCCTGCCCCTGACCCAAACCAAGGCTAGGGACCCTGCTGGCACCGGGGCCTACAAACGCCAGTTCCTTGCGCTCCGGCCCTCGCTCTTTTTCACCGCCCCAGTGGCCGGCTCCCCCTTGCGCACACCACAGGGCCCTGACGCTCAGGCCCCTGCCTCCAGCAGCGGGCCCAGCGCTCTAACCGCCTCAGGGCGCAGGTATCGTGGCCTTCGGCGGCTCTGTTGCTTCTGGCTGGCTTGGGGGGCCGGCGCGCTTGCCTTCCCCGCTGCTGTCCCCCGGCCTGGGGAGCGCAGCGGAATGTGTCGGCGCAAGGCGACTGGAGAGCAGGCGTGAGAGCGCCAAAGCGGCTGAGGAGAGCGCTGGCAAAGGGCTGGGCAATGGAGCCTAAGCGGGATGCAGGACGGGGCTAGCTGGCTGGGGGGTGGCGTCTGAGCGTTGCTCCGCTGCCGGAGGGGACTGGATGCGTGGCCAGCTCCTGAGGGACACAGAGAAGAAAGCCAGCGTGTTTTGAAAAGAGCGGGCCGCAAAAGGGAAGCGGGCTCACAAAAGCCTAGGCTGGCCTGAGGACTTTGGGGGAGCTACAGTGAAGGAAAGGAGTATTTCACCCCCTGCTGATTTTGAATCTTTGCCCGCTCACAAACAAATGATCGATCGGTCTAAAAATCCAATGCTAGGTGTATTGACTGAGAGACAGACTAGCAAGAAAACATTCAAAAGCACTGCATGTCTAACCAATGATGCGCTGATTCGCATGTTCCTGAGGGAAATAAGTATTCCATCCCCTATCATTCAGCAGCATTTCTGGCTCCCAGGTGTCTTTCACACAGGTAACAAGCTGAGATTAGAAGCAGCCTCTTAAAGGGAGAGATGCTAATCTCATTTTCTTACCTGTATAAAAGACACCTGTCCACAGGAGCAATCAAACCATCAGATTCCAAACCCTCCACCACGGCAAAGACCAAAGAGCTGTCCAGGGATGTCAGCAACAGGATCGAAGACCTACACAAGGCTGGACTGGGCTACCAAACTATGGCCAAGCAGCTTAGTGAGAAGGTGACAACAGTCGGTGCAATCATTCGCAAATGGAAGAAACACAAAGCAACTGTCAGTCTCCCTAGGACCGGTGCACCGAGCAAGATCTCCCCTCGTGGAGTGTCAATGATCATGACAACAGTGAGGCATCATCCCAGAACTACGAGTGAGGATCTTGTCAATGATCTCCGGCCAGCTGGGACCGCAGTCACCAAGAGAACAATGGGTAACACACTACGCCGACGAGGATTGAAATCCCGCAGTGCCCACAAGGTCACTCTGCTCAAGAGAGCACATGTCCAGGCCCGTCTGAAGTTTGCCACTGAACATCTGAATGAGGCAGAGCAGGACTGGTTGAAAGTGTCCTGGTCAGATGAGACCACCAAAATGGAGCTCTTTGGCATCAACTCAACTCGCCGCGTTTGGAGGAGGAGGAGGAGGACGAGGAATGCTGCCTATGACCCCAAGAACACCATCCCAACTGTCAAACATGGCGGTGGAAATATGCTGCTTTGGGGGTGTTTTTCTGCTAAGGGGACAGGACAACTGCACCGCATCAAGGGGACCATGGACGGGGCAACAGAGCGGCAAATCTTGGGCGAGAACCTTCTCCCCTCAGCCAGGGCATTGAAAATGAATGGCGGGTGGCTGTTCCAGCATGACAAGGAGCCAAAACACGCGGCCAAGGCAACAAAGCAGCGGCTGGAGAAGAAGCACGTTAAGCTCCTGGAGTGGCCTAGCCAGTCTCCAGACCTTCATCCGGCTGACAATATCTCTGTGGAGGGAGCTGAAAGTTGGAGTTGCCAAACGTCAGCCGCCAAACCTTCATGATTTGGAGAGGATCTGCCAAGAGGAGTGGGCCAAAATCCCTCCTGAGATGTGTGCAAAGCTGGTGGCCAACTCCAGGTAACGCCTGACCTCTGGGATTGCCAAGAAGGGATTTGCCAGCAAGCACTAAGCCCTGTTTGGTGAAGGGGGTGAGATACCTGTGTTCCCTGGTGAAGCTGCAAATGAGCGCCTGATTTGTTAGCCATGCATTTCTTGTGAGTTTTTTCTTGCTCTTCTGTCTGTGAGTGTTCCGATGCAGCAGCTAGCATTGTATTTTGAGAGGGCTGATTTGTTTGTGAGTGGGCCGAGCTGGCAAACGAGCAGGGGATGAAAAGGTTGTTTGCTTGAGTGCAGGTGTGCAGCAGGAGGGCTTGGAGAGCGGGGAGGTAAAAGCGAATGTGAAAGAGCCATGGAGGAGGAGAGTGACCCCTGCTGGAGGAAAAGCAAAAGCCTACAGCACCTGGTATTCCCAGGCGGTCTCCCATCCAAGTACTAACCAGGCCCGACCCTGCTTAGCTTCCGAGATCGGGCGCGTTCAGGGTGGTGTGGCCATAGGCAGTACTCAGGCTCTCCTTCAAGCCTCTTCTACTTGTCACGGGCAGCCTGGCCTCCGCCTTTCCTCGGCTCTACTACCCAGGACAAGCCGCCTGCTGCTACTGCTGTTTCCTTTTCACCCACCGGCACAACTGACACACACCGCCCCGTCTCTCCTCTCTCACTCACTCTCCTCAAACCCCTGCCTCCCTCCCGCTGCTTTGCTCCCTCTTTAACCTCTTCCTGACCGCACCTCCTCACGCACAAGCACACCACACCAGCCTGGCCTCAACCGCTCCTCCTTCTCCTTCCCGCCTTCCCCTGGCCTGACTTCAAGCCTTTGGCTCGCAGGGCTGAGCAGCACACCAGCCGCAGGGAGCAAGCTTTGGACACAGCAGCCGCAAAGCGCACCGCAAAGCAAGGGGCCAAGCTCGCTTGCCAGCCAGACCTCTCGGGGCGCCGCACAGCGCTCCCGCCTCCCTGCCCCTGACCCAAACCAAGGCTAGGGACCCTGCTGGCACCGGGGCCTACAAACGCCAGTTCCTTGCGCTCCGGCCCTCGCTCTTTTTCACCGCCCCAGTGGCCGGCTCCCCCTTGCGCACACCACAGGGCCCTGACGCTCAGGCCCCTGCCTCCAGCAGCGGGCCCAGCGCTCTAACCGCCTCAGGGCGCAGGTATCGTGGCCTTCGGCGGCTCTGTTGCTTCTGGCTGGCTTGGGGGGCCGGCGCGCGTGCCTTCCCCGCTGCTGTCCCCCGGCCTGGGGAGCGCAGCGGAATGTGTCGGCGCAAGGCGACTGGAGAGCAGGCGTGAGAGCGCCAAAGCGGCTGAGGAGAGCGCTGGCAAAGGGCTGGGCCGTGGAGCCTAAGCGGGATGCAGGACGGGGCTAGCTGGCTGGGGGGTGGCGTCTGAGCGTTGCTCCGCTGACGGAGGGGGCTGGATGCGTGGCCAGCTCCTGAGGGACACAGAGAAGAAAGCCAGCGTGTTTTGAAAAGAGCGGGCCGCAAAAGGGAAGCGGGCTCACAAAAGCCTAGGCTGGCCTGAGGACTTTGGGGGAGCTACAGTGAAGGAAAGGAGTATTTCACCCCCTGCTGATTTTGAATCTTTGCCCGCTCACAAACAAATGATCGATCGGTCTAAAAATCCAATGCTAGGTGTATTGACTGAGAGACAGACTAGCAAGAAAACATTCAAAAGCACTGCATGTCTAACCAATGATGCGCTGATTCGCATGTTCCTGAGGGAAAGAAGTATTCCATCCCCTATCATTCAGCAGCATTTCTGGCTCCCAGGTGTCTTTCACACAGGTAACAAGCTGAGATTAGAAGCAGCCTCTTAAAGGGAGAGATGCTAATCTCATTTTCTTACCTGTATAAAAGACACCTGTCCACAGGAGCAATCAAACCATCAGATTCCAAACCCTCCACCACGGCAAAGACCAAAGAGCTGTCCAGGGATGTCAGCAACAGGATCGAAGACCTACACAAGGCTGGACTGGGCTACCAAACTATGGCCAAGCAGCTTAGTGAGAAGGTGACAACAGTCGGTGCAATCATTCGCAAATGGAAGAAACACAAAGCAACTGTCAGTCTCCCTAGGACCGGTGCACCGAGCAAGATCTCCCCTCGTGGAGTGTCAATGATCATGACAACAGTGAGGCATCACCCCAGAACTACGAGTGAGGATCTTGTCAATGATCTCCGGCCAGCTGGGACCGCAGTCACCAAGAGAACAATGGGTAACACACTACGCCGACGAGGATTGAAATCCCGCAGTGCCCGCAAGGTCCCTCTGCTCAAGAGAGCACATGTCCAGGCCCGTCTGAAGTTTGCCACTGAACATCTGAATGAGGCAGAGCAGGACTGGTTGAAAGTGTCCTGGTCAGATGAGACCACCAAAATGGAGCTCTTTGGCATCAACTCAACTCGCCGCGTTTGGAGGAGGAGGAGGAGGACGAGGAATGCTGCCTATGACCCCAAGAACACCATCCCAACTGTCAAACATGGCGGTGGAAATATGCTGCTTTGGGGGTGTTTTTCTGCTAAGGGGACAGGACAACTGCACCGCATCAAGGGGACCATGGACGGGGCAACGGAGCGGCAAATCTTGGGCGAGAACCTTCTCCCCTCAGCCAGGGCATTGAAAATGAATGGCGGGTGGCTGTTCCAGCATGACAAGGAGCCAAAACACGCGGCCAAGGCAACAAAGCAGCGGCTGGAGAAGAAGCACGTTAAGCTCCTGGAGTGGCCTAGCCAGTCTCCAGACCTTCATCCGGCTGACAATATCTCTGTGGAGGGAGCTGAAAGTTGGAGTTGCCAAACGTCAGCCGCCAAACCTTCATGATTTGGAGAGGATCTGCCAAGAGGAGTGGGCCAAAATCCCTCCTGAGATGTGTGCAAAGCTGGTGGCCAACTCCAGGTAACGCCTGACCTCTGGGATTGCCAAGAAGGGATTTGCCAGCAAGCACTAGGCCCTGTTTGGTGAAGGGGGTGAGATACCTGTGTTCCCTGGTGAAGCTGCAAATGAGCGCCTGATTTGTTAGCCATGCATTTCTTGTGAGTTTTTTCTTGCTCTTCTGTCTGTGAGTGTTCCGATGCAGCAGCTAGCATTGTATTTTGAGAGGGCTGATTTGTTTGTGAGTGGGCCGAGCTGGCAAACGAGCAGGGGATGAAAAGGTTGTTTGCTTGAGTGCAGGTGTGCAGCAGGAGGGCTTGGAGAGCGGGGAGGTAAAAGCGAATGTGAAAGAGCCATGGAGGAAGAGAGTGACCCCTGCTGGAGGAAAAGCAAAAGCCTACAGCACCTGGTATTCCCAGGCGGTCTCCCATCCAAGTACTAACCAGGCCCGACCCTGCTTAGCTTCCGAGATCAGACGAGATCGGGCGCGTTCAGGGTGGTGTGGCCGTAGGCAGTACTCAGGCTCTCCTTCAAGCCTCTTCTACTTGTCACGGGCAGCCTGGCCTCCGCCTTTCCTCGGCTCTACTACCCAGGACAAGCCGCCTGCTGCTAATGCTGTTTCCTTTTCACCCACCGGCACAACTGACACACACCGCCCCGTCTCTCCTCTCTCACTCACTCTCCTCAAACCCCTGCCTCCCTCCCGCTGCTTTGCTCCCTCTTTAACCTCTTCCTGACCGCACCTCCTCACGCACAAGCACACCACACCAGCCTGGCTTCAACCGCTCCTCCTTCTCCTTCCCGCCTTCCCCTGGCCTGACTTCAAGCCTTTGGCTCGCAGGGCTGAGCAGCACACCAGCCGCAGGGAGCAAGCTTTGGACACAGCATCCGCAAAACGCACCGCAAAGCAAGGGGCCAAGCTCGCTTGCCAGCCAGACCTCTCGGGGCGCCGCACAGCGCTCCCGCCTCCCTGCCCCTGACCCAAACCAAGGCTAGGGACCCTGCTGGCACCGGGGCCTACAAACGCCAGTTC